>NC_069505.1:598078463-598428463 GCF_027579735.1 Bombina bombina | reverse complement strand
TTAGTGTGTGTATATGTTTTGTGTGTCTGTATATATGCATAGTGTGTGTATATATGTTTAGTGTGTCTGTATATATGTATAGTGTGTGTAGTATATGTTTAGTGTGTGTGTAGTATATGTTTAGTGTGTGTGTATATGTTTAGTGTGTCTGTATATATATATAGTGTGTCTGTGTATATGTATAGTGTGTGTGTATATGTTTAGTGTGTCTGTATATATGCATAGTGTGTGTAGTATATGTTTAGTGTGTGAAGTATATGTATAGTGTGTGTGTGTATGTTTACAGCGTGTGGTATGATCTGTATATATGTATAGTGTGTGTTTATCTATAGTGTCTGTATATATGTATAGTGTGTGTTTATGTATAGTGTGTGTATGTGTATAGTGTGTGTATATCTATAGTGCCTGTATATATTTATAGTGTATGTGTAAAATGTGTGTGTATATATATATATATATATATATATATATATATATATATATATATATATATATATATATGCATAGTGTGTATGTGTATCTGTATAGTGTGTTTATATATATATATATATATATATATATATTCTGTGTATATATATATATATATATATATGTGTGTGTGTATATATGTATTGTGTCTGTATATGTGTATTGTGTGTGTATATATGTATAGTGTGTGTGTATATATGCATAGTATGTGTGTATATATGTATAGTGTGTATGTGTATGTACATGTGTATAGTGTGTATATGTATAGTGTGTGTATATATGTATAGTGTGTGTGTATATATATATATATATATATATATATATATATATATATATAGTGTGTGTATATATGTATAATGTGTGTTTGTGTATAGTGCGTTTATGTATAGTTTGTGTATATATGTATAGTGTGTATGTATAGTGTGTGTATATACTGTATGTATAATATGTGTATAATGTGTGTGCATATATCTATAGCGTGTGTATATCTATAGTGTGTGTATATATGTTTAGTGTGTGTGTATATCTAATAATAAATAAGGTGCAGTTATATTCATATCTCATGCAGTGTTAGTGTATACATACACTGTGTATAGAGTGCATCATTTTGACTAGACTGTCCCTTTAAGGCATGCTACCCAGGGCATGGATCTATCTATATATCTATCTATATATCCTGCAGATTCTGGGTGTACACATCTGTATTCATAGTGAATCTAACCATCCCTTCCTTCATCACTGTCCTTACTGAATCATACAAACACAATATATATGATGTGCTGTAAAAATCATTCAAGTGGGTAGATAATTATGTCTTACTAATAACACTATAAAATCTGTATAAACTGCAGGGTCTATAAATGCAGTGAAACAGTTGTTCTACATACACGTCATTATTCTTCTAGTAAAAATAGCAGAACCAATTACTGGGGTATTGGGCTAATTCACTTTGGACCAACAGGAAGCTAAATGAGAAGAGCTGCACTTCAGATATCTAGATGCTGATTGTGTAGGTGAGAGCCATTTGTCACATTGTCACTGCTCTTATCTGCTGCTGTGTGTGACGTCTGGTGCTGAGCGGCCTTTATACAACACACACAGCACATCCTCAGGGGGAGTACTGAGCACACAGACCTCATGGGTGGAGCTTGTTCACTGACAGATTTTATTTCTTTGTTTAAGGAGCAAATGGAGTTTGACGAAGTTGCAGTTTATTTCTCTGAGGAGGAGTGGGGCTATTTAACTGAAGAACAAAAAAAGCTTTATAAGGATTTGATGATGGAGAATTACCGGACCCTCAGGTCACTTGGTAAGATTTTATTTTAAAGGGACAGTAAAGTCAAAATCAAACTTCAATGGATTGGATGGAGCATGAAGTTTCAAACAACTTTCAAATTTACTTCTGTTATTAATTTTGCTTAGTTCACTTGATATCCTTTGTTAAAGTGTAATTTTAGGTGAGCTCAGGAGCGTGCACGTGTCTTTAGCGATCTGGCAGTAGTGTTTGCAACATTGTTTATAGTAATGTTATACATGGATACAAACACTGCTGCCATAGATTGCTTAAGACACGTGCACACCCCTGAGATCCTATCAGCCTACCTAGCTTTACTCTTCAAAAAAGAACATGAAGAGAACAAAGCAAATTTGATAATATAAATAAATTGGATTTTTTTTTTTAAATCACATGCTCTATCTGAATTATGAAAGTTTAATATTGGACTTTACTGTCCCTTTAATCTACAGGAAATGAGAAAAATCTCATGCTCAAGACTCCTAAATAATTGTACCTGTGATTAAATGATACACCCTTTAATGATACATGTCAGATTAGTAATGTTCCTCAGGGGTTAGGTCTTGGGCCTGTTTTGGAGGACTGGTCTATTTGTGTGTGTGTCTATATACAAACACACACATTAACCTGCTACAGGTAATTAAGTCTCGGTGTTGGCACTATTCATTTAACCAATTATAATCTGTTTATACAGGATATGTTCTTGTGAAACCTTCACTTGTTACAAAGATTGAGCGATCTGAGGAGCCGTTTGTGTGTGGTGTCCTGCAGATACCTCCAGAGGAACTTCATATAAACACTGAAGGTATTAAATAGTAAATAATATTAAATAGTAAATACAATGTTATCCGCCAATTGTCTTAAAATCACTTACATTCCTTATTTGTCATATTAAACCATTTAATTTTTTTTATAAATGATTAGTCACTACTTGCAAGTAGACACTGTGAGCAGGGCCACTATTTATGTGTGTGTATATGTGTATATGTGTATATGTATGTATATATATATATATATATATATATATCTCCAGCAAATTGCACTCTCACAAACTCAGTTCCTTAGTACCAGGGTGCAGCAACAATGAATACAAGCCAATATACAGGCAAATGCACTCTCTGGATTTAAGTAAATGTGATTTATTGCATGTAAACGTTTCCGGGGTCTTCACCCGTTTCTCAGACAAACAGCAAGTGAACAAACATGTATCTATAAAGGTCTGGTAAACCCTCCCCCATATCCTGCACTGCCAATCCACAGGCAGGAGTCAAAAGTGTCCACAATTGCAACAATTACCCTCAGTGTGATTAGATCATGTGATCTGCAATATGTGTGAACATAAACATTGTGACAGTATCATTGATACATAAACATCTATGCAGCAGCTGTGATCATATAATCAAAAGTGCACACAGTGTAACAAATATCAAGTGTGTCATACAATAAGACATGAGACCCATACCGTTAAAAAAAAAAGTCAAAATCATGAATCATACTATATATTCCTGCAATGTATTGAAAGCAGAATCATCTTAAATACTTATATACATTTAAACTGCTCAGGAGTTTAATAGATTGGGGCTGAACAAGCTACACTCTAGCTAGCAGCTAATAACGCTACTGCATTACAGGAGTAGATCAACTCGAAATTACCCACTATAGCAGCTTGTCCGGTCATTCAGTAGCATTATTACCTTACACCTGTTCATATAGGGTTGATGGCCATAAGAAAAAGTATATAAGTATTTAAGATGTTCCTGCTTTCAATACATTGCAGGAATAAATTGTATGATTCATGATTTTGACTTATGTTTTTTATTTATCACACTTGAGAAGTTATTTGTTTAGTTGTTGGAGTCTGACAGAATCCTTTTATCTTAAAAAAAGAGCGTAGCAGCTCATATACATATGTGGCTGGGATTGGCTGATGATGATACAGGAACAGGAAATTAATGGAAACATTGAAATTCTTCAAAAATAAATCTGCTTGTTTTAAAATCAATGTAAGCTTTTGCATTGTCTTTTTATTATGCATTTAATCATTATACAATTCTACTAATGGTCCATTAACCTACTGAAGGTAATTCATGTTTGGTGCCACCTTCTGGTTCCTTTCTCACATAACCACTGAATTCTGTCTATACAGGATATGTTCCCGTGAAACCTTCGCTTGTTACAAAGCTTGATCAGGGAGAGCCGTATGTGAGGGGTGTCCAGCAGACCCCTACAGAGGAACTTCACACAAAAACTAAAGGTGTGTAATGAAACACTAAATAACACGTTCGCACTATTTCTGCATGCAGCAGTCCAAAACAAGGTTGGAGTTAATACATAATTTATATTTCCATCTAAAATTCCTTTGCAAGGTTACATTCTCTATTATAACCAAAAATCAAAGCACCGATACAGAGTGATTCAGTTTTAAATTACCTTGGATTACCCATTATCGTCTATTCACATATTAAAAAAGATCCTAGAAAAATTAATCTTTTTCATGACTGTTATTACTCATATACAGCCAATAAGGGACAGACCACTCTCCATACTGTCAGTGGAAGACACAATAGTTATATTAAAAAGGTATGAAGGTTTTGTGCGAACAACAGATAATCATTCAAATAAACCAATTTAAATTTCCCTTAACGGTAAGTGACAGGGAGAGAGAGAACGTCTGACGTGCATAAAAGTGGCATTGACTTATTAGCTCTTTTATATTTCTTATTTATATTTTATTGAACCTATCCAAATTAGAGACTTTGGTTTAAAATTTCTCAATTGCCTAATTTTAGGTTGATAAATAACTGTACTAACATTGTATTTTATTTTCAACAGAAAAAGACATATCCATGAAACAGGATATTTCTAAGGAAAGCCAGGGAGCACATTCTTCTGTCACTACTTTTCAAGATCAAATAAACCATTTGAGAAATACGTTATTTCAAACTTCTGAATCGGGGGATTTTTTTATCCAGCAATCAAGTTATTGTAAATCATGGCAAGCTCAAACAGGCGATAAAGTATTTCCATGTACCGAGTGTGGAAAAAGTTTTACCCGCAAATCAAATCTTAATATTCATCAGAAAATTCATACAGGAGAAAAAGAATATTCATGCTCTGATTGTGGAAAATGTTTTGCCCGTAAATCAAATCTTATTGCTCATCATATAACTCATACAGGAGAGAAAGCGTTTTCATGTTCTGAATGTGGTAAAAGTTTTAACCGGAAATCAACTCTTATTGCTCATCAGAAAAATCATACTAGAGAGAAAGCATTTTCATCTTCTGAATTTGGGGATTTTGTAATCCAGCAATCAAGTCAAATTAAACCATGGCAAATTTCTCCTGGAGAAAAAGTATTTTCATGTTCCGAATGTGGAAAGTGTTTTAACCGAAAATCAAATCTTATCAGTCATCAGATAACTCATTCAGGAGAAAAGGCATTTTCCTGTTCAGACTGTGGGAAATGTTTTAATAGGAAAGCTACTCTTATTGACCATCAAAAATATCATACAGGGGATAAAGCATTTTCATGTTCTGAATGTGGGAAACGTTTTACCCGTAAATCCCATCTAATTACGCATCAGACTATTCATACAGGAGAGAAAATCTATTCTTGTTCTGAATGTGGGAAGTCTTTTACTCGGAAATCACATCTTATTACTCATCATAAAATTCATACTGGAGAAAAGGCATTTTCTTGTACTGAGTGTGGGAAATGTTTTAACCAGAAATCACATCTCGTTACTCATCAGATAATTCATACTGGGGAGAAAGCATTTTCATGTTCAGTATGTGGCAAAAGTTTTCTTTGGAAATCAAGTCTTATTAGTCATGAGACGATTCATGCAGAAGGAAAAGATTTTTCATGTTCCAAATGTGGGAAATGTTTTACCTGGGAAGCACATTTAATTAAGCATCAGAAAATTCATGAGAGAGGACAAGTATTTTCATGTTCTGAGTGTGGCAAATCTTTTAATTGGAAATCAAGTCTTTTTAATCATCAGAAAATTCATACAAGAGAGAGATCGTTTTCATGTTCTGAATGTGCAAAATGTTTTTCTTGGGAATCAAGTCTCGTTAGGCATCAAAGGGTTCATAAGGAAATAAACAATTCTCAGGATTTGA
Source organism: Bombina bombina (assembly GCF_027579735.1). Taxonomy (NCBI): domain Eukaryota; kingdom Metazoa; phylum Chordata; class Amphibia; order Anura; family Bombinatoridae; genus Bombina; species Bombina bombina. Next base: position 598,422,576 of record NC_069505.1, on the reverse strand, counting down.
ATGGAGAAAATGTTTTCAATGGGAAACAAAAGGAAGTGAACATCAGAGAATACATGAAAGAAGATAGCAGTTTCCCCTCCATCAATGGTGAATCTAAAAGAGACAGTATAAACTAAAATTGTTATTGTATAAAAAGATAGATAACGCCTTTACTGCCCATTCCCCAGCTTTGCACAACTAACATTGTTATATTAATATACTTTATAACATTTAAACCTCTAAATTTCTGCCTGTTTTTAAGCCAGTATAGACAGTGTTTTTATTTGCTTTTCACAACAGGAGACTGCTAGTTCATGTGGGCCATATAAATGACATTGTGTTCACGCCCGAGGAGATATTTAAGAGTCAGCACAACACAGTACTTAATGCAAGTCAATAGATAATAAACAAAAAGTCATGTGATCAGAGGGCTGTCACAAGATGCTTAGATACAAGGTAATCAGAGGTAAAAAGTATATTAATATAACTGTGTTGGTTATGCAAAACTGGTGAATGCGTAATAAAGAGAGATAAAGAGAATATATGCAGTATTTATATAACTTCACAAAGTGAATTTGGAATACCATTGGCAGGTGTCACTGTCTTGGCCAATCGGGTATCCAGTTTTTTGTCCTGTCATATTGGTTTGCTGATTTCCAGGCTGCTTGTCATTACTGTGGGTTAGGGTTACATGTCTTGGCTTCAGATAGGGAGAAGAAATACTATATATACCTCTGTCTATTCCTGAATAAATAATGTTCCAGAATATCTGTTCTGTTCTGCTTGTATCCTTTGTTTAAATGAGATGTTTTAGTGTGTGTGACAGCCGAAGGTTCCTGGTGCTATGCTCTGCATTACGGCACTAAAGATTGCCAGAGAACCTTCTGCTTGATCCTTTTCAGCACTCGCAGGCGATGGTGACATCTTGTTGCACCTGGCTATGCCTGGTACCATACTTCCTGCTAGATCTTAGCTCATGTTCAGGACCACACAGATCTGATTACCCTCTTCTACCAACCTCTTATATTCTACATGATATTTGGTAGGGTAGGCATCACTGTTATTTTTAAAGGAACATTTGCTTCTTAAATAAATAAATGTGATTTCCTACAGAGGCCAAAAAGCAAAGTTTGTAACCTAGGTTTTCAAAATGCAGCATGTTGCCTAAATCAGTTAGTTGATTTACACTATTTTGAAAATCGGGGTTGCGGAATTTGCTTTTTGCCATCTCTAGGGAACATGGGACCGGCAGAGTGTTCCTTTAGTAAAGAAAAATATGCTGTATCAAAGTAAACATAAAAAATAAATTGTGTAAAAAAACAAAACCGCTAACAACTTACTTGTTTCTTGAAAAAATAAGCACTTAGAAATTCTCACTGTAGTCAGGCCTGCAGCTAGATAGAGGAGCAAACATGTTGGCAACTTAGGTTGCATTCTACCTCTTCTTAGTATGGGCAAATTCCTGTTTTTCTAGTACTTACTTAAAAGTAAACCAGCTCATGTTACAGTAAAAGTTTTATGACATCAAACTAGATAAACCCTTCCTGCAGATGCACCAGCCTTTTTATAGGGCTGTGACATGAAGTAATGGAAATTGCATAACTGAATTTAAATAAATAAATGGTAAAATCCAGTTAAAATGATTAGTACACATTACAATGCTTTCTAGTACGTATACACCACTGCTTAGTGATTTTTTTATTAAAACAATGAAACCACTATCTGAGCAGGCATAGTGTTTGTATCCAGATGCTCTTGTCACACATAACATATGTAAGTATGCCGCTGAAACTTTTACTAGAAGCGTTTGTGTTAATGGTAGTATATTGCAAAACTGCTTTTATTGAAAAGTGAATACACACAGGTACATGTCTTTATATACCCTCACCTGTTTATTCAACATCCTGTGTTAAGCTGGTTGCACAACAGTGCCATCTTGTGGCTATAAAATGTAATGTAGCACAAAGTTATCACAGGATGTGCACAAACATACAACAAAACATTTACTTAAAAACACATACATCTATGTACAAAATTTAATTGGATTCTCTCTAGAGTGGCTTATAAAAAGAATAGGAGCATTAGAGATATATTGGTGCATTCAGACATTGGTAGCCATAAACAAGAACGCCAGAGAACTATTGGGCCTAAGAATCTAGGCTGCTACCCATGCCTGAATTGCAGCAACTGCAGTTCCATGATCAAGGGAGATAGTTTTTGTCATCCCAAATATTTAACCTGTAGAGCCACATACTGTGTCTACCTTATTAAATGCCCATGTGGCCAAATTTATATTGGCGAGACCTGTAGAGAGGATAACTGAGCACAAATCTAACATTAGATGTAAAAATAAAGAAGCTCCAGTAGCTTCTCACTTCCTCTCTATGGGTCATAATATTAGCCAACTTAGGTTTCAAATTTTAGAACAGGTAGATAGGCTTAGAAGGGGTGGAGATAGAGAACATTTGTTAAAGATGAGGGAAATGTTTTGGGTATATAAATTGGAATCAATGAGACCAAAAGGCATGAACAAGGATTTTGATTTGAGTCTTTTTTTTCTGAATGATTATTGAGAAAAGAATTATGTATATATTTTGAATAATATGAAAAAAACATGAGTTGAACCACACATTTTTTCTAAAAAGTTGTGTTATGTACCTCTTTTACATTTTGTACATAGATGTATGTGTTTTTAAGTAAATGTTTTGTTGTATGTTTGTGCACATCCTGTGATTACTTTGTGCTACATTAAATTTTGTATCCACAAGATGGCACTGTTGTGCAACCAGCTTAACACAGGATGTTGAATAAACAGGTGAGGGTATATAAAGACATGTACCTGTGTGTATTCAATTATACATGATTAAGAGCCTGTTGAGGCTTAAAACGTAATTTCTACTCAGGACCCTATATGAAATAAAGGTCTTTTAAAGAAATTGGAGGCTGGAATATTCTTTATATTTGGATTGATTGGGACCTGGCAAGTCATTTATTCAGTGCCCCACTACAAACAGAGAAGGTGTGCTGTTTTTCTAACCTTTTGGTGATCTTTATTGAAAAGTGCACATTTCAATTTCGACATATCCCTTTAAAAGGAAAGTAATGTAAATTTAAACTTTTAAGATTCATGTAGAGCATTCCGTGTTAAACAACTTTCCATATTATTTGTATTATCAGATTTGCTTTGTTCTCTTGATATCCTTTGCAGAAGGGATAACTGCGGGAACATTAATTGACTGCTGTGAGTTAGCCACCAATCAGCAAGCGCTACCCAGGATTCTGAACCAAAAATGGGCTGGCTCCTAAGCTTACATTACTACTTTTTCATATAAAGATACCAAGAGAATGAATTTGGGTCATATTCTTTTAAACTCAAAATGTAATTCCCCCGTAACATTTTTACTTGAAATAAAACAATATATGTTTGCTTTTGCTTCATATTTTTTACTTTTGAAAATTGTGTGTTTCACTTCCACTCAGAGAAGTTAGATCTCAAATGATTTACGTTTCACGTGCTCTAGCATTTACCTACTACTCTCCCAGGAGATGTATTCTTTTAAAAAAACATAAAATCCCTAATGTTTCCTTCATTTTGAACAACTTTCTAATTTCCTTCCATTATCTAATTTCCTTTGTTCTCTTAATAGTCTATGTTGAAAAACATAATCTCAAGAATAATTTAATAAGAGCAGATCTGGAGTCTAGTAAAAAAGATCCCTGAGATAAAATCAAAATGCACATTCCTGTATTATAACTGTGGTAGGTGTAACTCCATCCAACAGGGTGATACTGTTACACACTCCTGTTCAGGACAAAGCTTTAAGATTGATTGCTTTATGTGTGACTCTCAGTTTGTAATTTATGCAATAGAGTGCCCCTGGGGGTTGGTTTATGTGGGTGAGACCGACCAACATGTTTCCAGGTTGTAGATGGAGTCCCTCCCTTACATTGAGATGGGAATAGACAAACTTTTACTAGAGATAGAAGCCAAGTGGATACGTAAATTGGACACATTGTACCCACATGTTCTCCACAGATAGGTTGAGGATGTTGGCTTGCATCACTGGGATTAATTAGAGTAAATTTACATGATTCAGATCTGGTAACAGCAATTCCTATCCTTTGATATAAGACTGGCGTCTTAAATCAATCATTTTTAGAGCTAACTCTAGCTCCTTTTTATTCCCAAAACACAATTAAGCACGCCTTTTGTCACTTCTTTTCTTTTTCTTCACATCACACACTCAGATTAATACACTCTCTATACACAGTTATTTCACTTGACTATTCAGAAATATCTGATTCTTGACACTTATTTGTACTCTTGACACAACACTTTTCACCCATTTATCCACACACACACTACATATTTATGGATAGATTAGTCACTCACAACAAAAACAAATCAACAGCAATGCCTGCTAAACAAAGGGACAAGAAAGTAAAAGGTGCCGATCTTGAACAGAGTATAGAAATACAAGGACCAAACACAGATAGCCAGAACCCACAGGCCTTAAAGGGACATTCCAGTCAAAATTTAAATGCACATAGATTTATTACATCTTTGAATAGAAACATATTTGCAATATACATGTATTTGCAAACATGCTTCTAGTAAAAGCTATGACTGTTTTAGTGTTAGCATTTGTCTCTGCACGTGCATGTGACGCATAGCTAGATATTGTCACTGCACCCACATTTTAAATACTGCAGCTGCTCAGATAATCAGTGGGGCTTGTATCAAGTCAGCAATTAACAAATTGAGTAATTACCAGATGGTACAAGCACCTTAAGCTCTCTGAGCAAGTGCTGTGTTTAAAATGCTGGTGCACGGTGCATACTTAAATACACTTTTGAAACAGCTGTAGCTTTTATTAGAAGCATTAGAAGAATATCCCTTTAATACACCAAATATCAGAGTTAATTATGCCACAACTAAATATAATTAAAAACATAAATTATGCTTACCTGAAAATTTTATTTCCATAGTGGGGAGGAGAGTCCATGGCTTCATTCATTACTTTTGGGAATAAATAACCTGGCCACCACGAGGAGGCAGACACCCCTGACCAAAGGCTTAAATACCTTCCCCACTCCCCTCATCCCCCAGTAATTCTGCAGAGGAAACAAGGAACAGTAGGAGAAATATCACGGTATAAATGGTGCCAGAAGATAAATTAAATTTAGGTACGCCCACCGGAGTTACGGGCGGGAGCCGTGGACCCCTCCCCACAATGGAAATAAAATTATCAGGTAAGCATAATTTATGTTTTCCATCTAAAGGGCAGGAGAGTCCACGGCTTCATTCATTACTTTTGGGAAACATATACCCAAGCTTTAGAGGACACTGAATGAAACCAGGAGGGTAAAAAGGCGGACCCTAATCAGAGGGCACCACAGCCTGTAAAACCTTTCTCCCAAAAACAGCTTCCGCAGAAGAAAAATGTCAAATTTATCAAAAACTTTGTAAAAGTGTGTAAGGAGGACCAGGTAGCCACCTTACAAATCTGCTCCATACAGGCCTCATTCTTGAAGGCCCAAGACGAAGCCACAGCTCTAGTTGAATAAGCCATGATCCTCTGAGGAGGCTTATGTCCTGCTGTCTCATAGGCCAAGCGAATCAAGCTCCTCAACCAAAACGACAAAGAAGTAAAAGAGGCCCTCTGCCCCTTCTCAGAATATACCACAAAAAGAGATGTAGACTGTCTGAAATCCTTCGTAGCTTGAAGATAGAAATTCAAGGCACGAATTACATCCAAATTATGAAGTAACCTCTCCTTGGAAGAAGGGGGGGTTAGGACACAAAGAAGGAATAATTATTTCCTGATTGATGTTATGGTTAGACACCACCTTGGGAAGAAACCCCAAACCGGTGTGAAGAACAGCCTTATCCCCATGAAAAACCAGATAAGGAGGCTCGAATTGCTCAGATACTCTGCATGCAGATTCAATAGCCAACAGGAAAAGAACCTTCCAAGACAGAATCTTAATGTCAATAGAATTCATAGGCTCAAACGGAACCCTCTGCAATACCTTAAGGACGAAGTTTAAGCTCCATTAAGGGGCAGACTGCCTAAAAACAGGCATGATTCTAGACGGAGCCTGAACAAAAGATTGAATGTCAGGAAACTCAGCGAGTCTCCTGTGCAACAAAACTGATAATGCCGAAATCTGTCCCTTTAAGGAACTGGCGGCAAGAAACTTCTCCAAACCTTCTTGGGGAAAAGATAGAATCCTGGATACCTTCATCTTGTGTCAAGGATATCCGTGCTTCTCACACCAGGACAAGTCCTCCACACCTTATGGTAGATGCGATGAGTGACTGGCTTTCTTGCCTGAACTAGAGTGTCAATCACACTTTTAGAAAACCCTCTCCCTCTCTCTTAAGACTAAGTGTTCAATCTCCACGCAGTCAGCCTCAGAGAAACGAGATTTTGATGCTGAAAGGGACCCTGTTCCAGCAGATCCCTGCGACAGGGTAATCTCCATGGTGGAGAGGATGACATCCCCACCAGATCCGCAAACCACGTCCTTCGTGGCCACGATGGAGCAATCAGGATGGTCAAAGTTCACTCCTGTTTGATGCGTGCCACTACACAAAGTAGAAGTGGTAACGGTGGAAAAATGTAAGCTAGGCAGAATCCCCAAGGCACCACTAAGGCATCTATCAGCTCTGCCTGGGGATCCCTCGAACTCAACCCCTAACGGGGTAGCTTGCAATTGAGTCTGGATGCCATGAGATCTATCTCCAGCATTCCCCATCTGAAACAAATCTCCGCAAACACCTCAGGGTGAAGAGACCATTCCCCAGGATGGAAGGATTGCCTGCTGAGAAAGTTTGCTTCCCAGTTGTCCACACCTGGAATGTGGATCGCTGAGAGCGAGCAGTTGTGGGACTTCGCCCACTTCAAAATCCGAGACACTTCCCTCATTGCTAGGGAGCTCCTCGTACCCCCCTGATAGTTGATGTAGCCACCAAGGTAATGTTTTTAGTCTGAAATCCAATGAAGCTGAACGAGCCAAGAAGAGGCCACCTCCTCAGAGTGTTGTAAATTGCTCGAATTTCCAGAATATTTATCGGAAGGAGAGAGACTCCTCCCGGGACCATTTTCCTTGTGCCATACTGGCACCCCAAACAGCTCCCCATCCGTCCGTGGTCACAATCTCTCAGGACGGTCTCAAGAAGGGTGTCCCCAGGTACAGATGCTCTGGACGGATCTACCAAGAGAGGGATTCCCTGGTCCGAGCATCCATGGATATCCGCTGTGATAGATCTAAATGACCGCAATTCCACTGTCTCAACATGCACAATTGAAGAGGTCTGAAATGGAACCTGGCAAAAGGGATAACGTCTATACTGGAAACCATGAGCCCGATCATCTCCATACACTAAGTCACCGAAGGGCTTGAGGAGGACTGAAGGGCAAGACAGGTGGATGCAATATTCCTGCACTGTTTCTCTGTGAGAAATATTTTCATGGACATAGAGTCTATTATCTTGCCCAGAAACTCCACCCTGTTGCTGGGAACCAGGGAACTCTTTCCTGAGTTGATCTTCCAACCCTGAGATTGGAGCAATAAAAACAGAATTTATGCTTACCTGATAAATTACTTTCTCCAACGGTGTGTCCGGTCCACGGCATCATCCTTACTTGTGGGAATATCTCTTCCCAACAGGAAATGGCAAAGAGTCCCAGCAAAGCTGGCCATATAGTCCCTCCTAGGCTCCGCCCACCCCAGTCATTCGACCGACGGACAGGAGGAAAAATATAGGAGAAACCATATGGTACCGTGGTGACTGTAGTTAGAGAAAATAATTCATCAGACCTGATTAAAAAACCAGGGCGGCCGTGGACCGGACACACCGTTGGAGAAAGTAATTTATCAGGTAAGCATAAATTCTGTTTTCTCCAACATTGGTGTGTCCGGTCCACGGCGTCATCCTTACTTGTGGGAACCAATACCAAAGCTTTAGGACACGGATGAAGGGAGAGAGCAAATCAGGTTACCTAAACGGAAGGCACCACGGCTTGCAAAACCTTTCTCCCAAAAATAGCCTCCGAAGAAGCAAAAGTATCAAATTTGTAAAATTTGGCAAAAGTGTGCAGTGAAGACCAAGTCGCTGCCTTACATATCTGATCAACAGAAGCCTCGTTCTTGAAGGCCCATGTGGAAGCCACAGCCCTAGTGGAGTGAGCTGTGATTCTTTCAGGAGGCTGCCGTCCGGCAGTCTCGTAAGCCAATCGGATGATGCTTTTAAGCCAAAAGGAAAGAGAGGTAGAAGTCGCTTTTTGACCTCTCCTTTTACCAGAATAGACGACAAACAGAGAAGATGTTTGTCTGAAATCTTTTGTAGCTTCTAAATAGAATTTTAGAGCACGGACTACGTCCAAATTGTGTAACAAACGTTCCTTCTTTGAAACTGGATTCGGACACAAAGAAGGTACAACTATCTCCTGGTTAATATTTTTGTTAGAAACAACCTTTGGAAGGAAACCAGGCTTAGTACGCAAAACCACCTTATCTGCATGGAACACCAGATAGGGCGGAGAACACTGCAGAGCAGATAACTCTGAAACTCTTCTAGCAGAAGAAATAGCAACCAAAAACAAAACTTTCCAAGATAACAACTTAATATCTATGGAATGTAGAGGTTCAAACGGAACCCCTTGAAGAACTGAAAGAACTAGATTTAAACTCCAGGGAGGAGTCAAAGGTCTGTAAACAGGCTTGATGCTAACCAGAGCCTGAACAAATGCTTGAACATCTGGCATAGCTGCCAATCGTTTGTGTAGTAAGACAGATAAAGCAGAAATCTGTCCCTTTAGAGAACTTGCAGATAATCCTTTATCCAAACCTTCTTGTAGAAAGGAAAGAATCTTAGGAATTTTTACCTTATTCCAAGGGAATCCCTTGGATTCACACCAGCAAATATATCTTTTCCATATTTTATGGTAAATCTTTCTAGTTACCGTTTTTCTGGCCTGAACCAGAGTATCAATCACCAAATCTGAAAACCCACGCTTTGATAGAATCAAGCGTTCAATCTCCAAGCCGTCAGCTGGAGGGAGACCAGATTTGGATGTTCGAATGGACCCTGAACAAGAAGGTCCTGTCTCAAAGGTAGCTTCCATGGTGGAACCGATGACATATTCACCAGGTCTGCATATCAAGTCCTGCGTGGCCACGCAGGAGCTATCAAGATCACTGAGACCCTCTCCTGTTTGATCCTGGCTACCAGCCTGGGAATGAGAGGAAACGGTGGGAACACATAAGCTAGGTTGAAGGTCCAAGGCGCTACTAGTGTATCCACTAGAGTCGCCTTGGGATCCCTGGATCTGGACCCGTAGCAAGGAACCTTGAAGTTCTGACGAGACGCCATCAGATCCATGTCTGGAATGCCCCATAATTGAGTCAACTGGGCAAAAATCTCCGGGTGGAGTTCCCACTCCCCGGATGGAATGTCTGACGACTCAGATAATCCGCTTCCCAGTTTTCCACACCTGGGATGTGGATCGCAGATAGATGGCAGGAGTGATTCTCCGCCCATTGTATTATTTTGGTTACTTCTTTCATCGCCAGGGAACTCCTTGTTCCCCCCTGATGATTGATATATGCAACAGTCGTCATGTTGTCTGATTGGAATCTTATGAATCTGGCCTTTGCAAGCTGAGGCCAAGCCCTGAGAGCATTGAATATCACTCTTAGTTCCAGAATGTTTATCGGGAGAAGAGACTCTTCCCGAGACCATAGTCCCTGAGCTTTCAGGGATTCCCAGACCGCACCCCAGCCCACTAGACTGGCGTCGGTCGTGACAATGACCCACTCTGGTCTGCGGAAGCTCATTCCCTGGGATAGGTGGTCCAGGGATATCCACCAACGGAGTGAATCTCTGGTCTTCTGATCTACTTGAATCACTGGAGACAAGTCTGTATAGTCCCCATTCCACTGTTTCAGCATGCACAGTTGTAATGGTCTTAGATGAATTCGCGCAAAAGGAACTATGTCCATTGCTGCAACCATCAACCCTACTACTTCCATGCACTGAGCTATGGAAGGATGTGGAACAGAATGAAGAACTTGACAAGCGCTTAGAAGTTTTGACTTTCTGACATCTGTCAGAAAGATCCTCATTTCTAAGGAATCTATTATCGTTCCCAGGAAGGGAACTCTTGTTGACGGAGACAGAGAACTTTTTTTTATGTTCACCTTCCATCCGTGAGATCTGAGAAAGGCCAGAACGATGTCTGTATGAGCCTTTGCTTTTGAAAGGGATGACGCTTGTATTAGAATGTCGTCCAAGTATGGTACTACTGCAATGCCCCTCGGTCTTAGAACCGCTAGAAGGGACCGAGTACCTTTGTGAAAATCCTTGGAGCAGTGGCTAATCCGAATGGGAGGGCCACAAACTGGTAATGTTTGTCCAGAAAGGCGAACCTTAGGAACTGATGATGTTCTTTGTGGATAGGAATATGTAGGTACGCATCCTTTAGATCCACGGTAGTCATAAATTGACCTTCCTGGATAGTGGGTAGAATCGTTCGAATGGTTTCCATTTTGAACGATGGTACCCTGAGAAATTTGTTTAGGATCTTTAAATCCAGAATTGGTCTGAAGGTTCCCTCTTTTTTGGGAACTACGAACAGATTTGAGTAAAATCCCATTCCTTGTTCCGTCATTGGAACTGGGTGTATCACTCCCATCTTTAGCAGGTCTTCTACACAATGTAAGAACGCCTGTCTCTTTATTTGGTTTGAGGATAAGTGAGACATGTGGAACCGTCCCCTTGGGAGTAGTTCCTTGAATTCTAGAAGATAACCCTGAGAAACTATTTCTAGCGTCCAGGGATCCTGAACATCTCTTGCCCAAGCCTGAGCAAAGAGAGAGAGTCTGCCCCCCACTAGATCCGGTCCCGGATCGGGGGCTACTCCTTCATGCTGTTTTGTTAGCGGTAGCAGGCTTCTTGGTCTGCTTACCCTTGTTCCAGCCTTGCATCGGTTTCCAGGCTGGTTTGGACTGTGAGGCATTACCCTCTTGCTTAGAGGATGCAGAATTAGAGGCCGGTCCGTTCCTGAAATTACGAAAGGAACGAAAATTAGACTTATTCTTGGCCTTGAAAGGCCTATCTTGTGGGAGGGCGTGGGCCTTTCCCCCAGTGATGTCTGAGATAATCTCTTTCAATTCTGGTCCAAAGAGAGTTTTACCCTTGAAGGGGATGTTAAGCAATTTTGTCTTGGATGATACATCCGCTGACCAAGACTTTAGCCAAAGCGCTCTGCGCGCCACAATTGCAAACCCTGAATTTTTCGCCGCTAATCTAGCTAATTGCAAAGCGGCATCTAAAATAAAAGAGTTAGCCAACTTAAGTGCGTGAACTCTGTCCATAACCTCCTCATATGGAGTCTCTTTACTGAGCGACTTTTCTAGTTCCTCGAACCAGAACCACGCTGCTGTAGTGACAGGAACAATGCACAAAATGGGTTGTAGAAGGTAACCTTGCTGTACAAAAATCTTTTTAAGCAAACCTTCCAATTTTTTATCCATAGGATCTTTGAAAGCACAACTATCTTCGATAGGAATAGTAGTGCGCTTGTTTAGAGTAGAAACTGCCCCCTCGACCTTAGGGACTGTCTGCCATAAGTCCTTTCTGGGGTCGACCATAGGAAATAATTTCTTAAATATAGGAGGGGGAACAAAAGGTATGCCGGGCTTCTCCCACTCCTTATTCACTATGTCCGCCACCCGCTTGGGTATAGGAAAAGCGTTGGGGTGCACCGGAACCTCTAGGAACTTGTCCATCTTGCATAATTTTTCTGGAATGACCAAGTTGTCACAATCATCCAGAGTAGATAACACCTCCTTAAGCAGTGCGCGGAGATGTTCTAATTTAAATTTAAATGTCACAACATCAGGTTCAGCCTGTTGAGAATTTTTTTCTGAATCTGAAATTTCCCCATCTGACAAAACCTCCCTCATGGCCCCTTCAGATTGGTGTGAGGGTATGACAGAACAATTATCATCAGCGCCCTCCTGCTCTTCAGTGTTTAAAACAGAGCAATCGCGCTTTCTCTGATATGCAGGCATTTTGGATAAAATATTTGCTATGGAGTTATCCATTACAGCCGTCAATTGTTGCATGGTAATAAGCATTGGCGCGCTAGAAGTACTAGGGGCCTCCTGCGTGGGCAAAACTGGCATAGACACAGAAGGAGATGATGTAGAACCATGTCTACTCCCTTCACTTGAGGAATCATCTTGGGCAATTTCATTATTTGTGGCAGTACTGTCCTTACTTTGTTTGGACGCTATGGCACAATTATCACACAATTTTGAAGGGGGAGACACATTGGCTTTCATACATATAGAACATAGCTTATCTGAAGGCACAGACATGTTAAACAGGCTTAAACTTGTCAATAAAGCACAAAAACCGTTTTAAAACAAAACCGTTACTGTCTCTTTAAATTTTAAACAGAGCACACTTTATTACTGAATATGTGAAAATATATGAAGGAATTGTTCAAAATTTACCAAAATTTCACCACAGTGTCTTAAAGCATTAAAAGTATTGCACACCAATTTTCAGAGCTTTAACCCTTAAAATAACGAAACCGGAGCCGGTTACAGATTTAACCCCTATACAGTCCCAGCTACAGCCTTTGCTGTGACTTTACCAAGCCCAGAGGGGAATACGATACCAAATGACGCCTTCTAGGAACTTTTCCAACTACTCTCAGGTCCTCACACATGCATCTGCATGTCTTGCACTCAAAAACAACTGCGCAGTAATGGTGCGAAAATGAGGCTCAGCCTACAACTGGGAAGGCCCTTCCTGACTGGAAAAGGTGTCTAACATAGTGCCTGACGTTAAAAAACGTTCCCCAAGTTTATAAGTGTGAATAACAAGCATAAACATGTATAAAATGCCCAAATAAAGCAATCGATTTAGCCCATAAAAGTGTCTACCAGTTTTATAGCCCATATTAAGCCCTTTTTGAGACTAAGAAAATGGCTTACCGGTCCCCATGAGGGGAAATGACAGCCTTCCAGCATTACACAGTCTTGTTAGAAATATGGCTAGTCATACCTTAAGCAGAAAAGTCTGCTAACTGTTTCCCCTAACTGAAGTTACTTCATCTCAACAGTCCTATGTGGAAACAGCAATCGATTTTAGTTACTGTCTGCTAAAATCATCTTCCTCTCACAAACAGAAATCTTCATCTTTTTCTGTTTCAGAGTAAATAATACATACCAGCACTATTTTAAAATAACAAACTCTTGATAGTAGAATAAAAAAACTACAACTAAACACCACATACTCTTAACCATCTCCGTGGAGATGTTGCCTGTGCAACGGCAAAGAGAATGACTGGGGTGGGCGGAGCCTAGGAGGGACTATATGGCCAGCTTTGCTGGGACTCTTTGCCATTTCCTGTTGGGGAAGAGATATTCCCACAAGTAAGGATGACGCCGTGGACCGGACACACCAATGTTGGAGAAAGAAGAGCCCTTGAATGATCCTCTGCGAGGCTGAACAACGGTGCCTGGACTAGGATGTCGTCCAAATAGGGCGCCACAGCAATTGCCCTTGATCTGGCCACTGCAAGAAGCGCCCCCAGAACCTTTGTGAAGACTCTTGGGGCCTTTGCCAGACCGAAGGGAAGGGCCACAAACTGGAAGTGGTTGTCCAGAAACGCAAATCTTAGGAACTTGAAGTGGTCCCTGTGAGCTGGAACATGAAGGTAGGCATCCTTCAACTATATTGTCGTCATGAACTGTCCCTCTTGAACTAGGGGCAGCATAGATCTGATCATTTCCATTTTGAACGATGGAACAGCCAGAAACATGTTTAAACACTTTAGGTCCAGAATCGGGCGGAACGTGCCCTCCTTCTTTGGAACCACAAAGAGATTTGAATAGTACCCTAGACCCCTTTCTGTTCTGGGTACTGGTACAACAACACCTAGAGAGGAGAGATCCCTCACATATTCTAGAAAGGCCTCTCTCTTTTCTGGTCTTGAAGACAGGTTTGACAGGAGGAATCTGCCCCTGGGCGGATGGGACCTGAACCCTATCCTGTAACCCTGGGCGACAACCTCCAGAACCCAAGGGTCCTGAACATCCTGCAACCAGGCTTCGGAGAGACATTCTGCCCCCTACTTGGTCTGGAGACCAGTCGGGGGCCACCCCTTCATGATGATTTAGTCTCGGCAGGCTTCTTGTTCTGCTTGGACTTGTTCTAAGACTTAGCAGATTTCCAAGTTCCCTTGGACTGATCTGCTTTCGCGGCAGGCTGCTGGCGATGGGCCTTGCCCACACGAAAGGGACGAAAAGTAGATCCTTTAGGCTTAGCCTTCTTATCCTGAAATAGGAATCTTTCCCGACACACCTGGTCACCTGGGATGCCTCGCAGGACCGTCCCTGCATTAAGGAGAAAACGCACCAAAACCGGCCACACAAATACTCCTGGAAGTCAACCTGAAGATCCACCATTGCCAGAACCACATCTCGCACATAACGCAGCAATAACACAATAAACAATATTATGTATAAACCCCTCTGTTCAATAATACCCTTACTAGGAATATTAACCCTTGATTCCATAAGATAAAAGGCGCCACACTGTGACCCTGTCTTCTGTGTTATCAATGTGTATACAAAATGAAACAATCTCACCAGAAGCATCGCTCCTAACATGGACTTGAGTGCAGAAAGCAGGCAGTGAAATTCCTCAACGCAGATAGCTTGTGGAGATGTTAATATGAGTCAGGATGGTTTCCCAGAAAGACTCTCCCTGCATCTCTGGACTCTAACTTTCACCCAGGCTCTCACTGAGAGGCTGACAGGACTACTTAAAACTAGTGATGTCGCGAATAGTTCGCCGGCGAACATAGCTTGTTTGCGTTCACAGCGGCGGGCGAACATATGCGATGTTCGATCCGCCCCCTATTTGTCATCATTGAGTAATCTTTGACCCTGTACCTCACAGTCAGCAGACACATTCCAGCCAATCAGCAGCAGACCCTCCCTCCCAGACCCTCCCACCTCCTGGACAGCATCCATTTTAGATTCATTCAGAAGCTGCATTCTTAGTGAGAGGAGGGACAGTGTAGCTGCTGCTGATTTAATAGGGAAATCGATAGCTAGGCTAGTGTATTCAGTGTCCACTACAGTCCTGAAGGACTCATCTGATCTCTGCTGTAAGGACAGCACCCCAAAAAGCCCTTTTTAGGGCTAGAACATCAGTCTGCTTTTTTTTTCTTCTGTGTAATCTAATTGCAGTTGCCTGCCTGCCAGCGTGTGTGTCAGGCTCACAGCTTTTACTGTGCCCACTTGCCCAGTGCCACCACTCATATCTGTTGTAACAGTAGTGTACATTTAAAAAAAAAAAACACTTTTTTGACTGTGAAATAATAGCAGTCAGTTTCCTTCACACGTGTGCGTTTCAGTGCCTGCCTGCCAGGGCACAGTGTCACACCAGTGCAACTCATATCTGGTGTAACAGTAGTGTACATTTAAAAACAAACAAACTCTTTTTTGACTGTGAAATAATAGCAGTTTCCTTCACACGTGTGCGTTTCAGTGCCTGCCTGCCAGGGCACAGTGTCACACCAGTGCAACTCATATCTGGTGTAACAGTAGTGTACATTTAAAAACAAACACTTTTTTGACTGTGAAATAATAGCAGTCAGTTTCCTTCACACGTGTGCGTTTCAGTGCCTGCCTGCCAGGGCACAGTGTCACCCCAGTGCAACTCATATCTGGTGTAACAGTAGTGTACATTTAAAAAACAACACTTTTTTGATTGTGAAATAATAGCAGTCAGTTTTCTTCACACGTGTGCGTTTCAGTGCCTGCCAGGGCACAGTGTCACCCCAGTGCAACTCATATCTGGTGTAACAGTAGTGTACATTTAAAAAACAACACTTTTTTGATTGTGAAATAATAGCAGTCAGTTTTCTTCACACGTGTGCGTTTCAGTGCCTGCCAGGGCAGAGTGTCACCCCAGTGCAACTCATATCTGGTGTAACAGTAGTGTACATTAAAAAAAATAAAAAAACACTTTTTTGACTGTGAAATAATAGCAGTCAGTTTCCTTCACAAGTGTTGTTAACAGACCAGGGACCAGGTATATAGCAAACCTGATCTGTCTCTGACAGTTATCATAACAGCTTAGCAAATCGTGACAAGCAATATTTGCAGACAATAGCAATACACAGCAATATTGGTACAATATATGGGGGATATATATTAACAGCACAATGTAACCCTTAGACACTAGTTTAACCCAATATTAGTGATTCAGAACGCATTGTAATATACTATGATTTAATTTACCACCTGTTCAATGTCCTGGGCTAATTTCAGGAATTGTTAAGAGATATAAATATCTATTAATACAGGGATACTTCACATTGATCACTACCAATATAAACAGTAGTCCTGGTCATTTAGTTGGTACATTAATCCTGATAGAGATATATTTGTTCTGAATTATTACCACCCTGGGTTTATACCGCAACAATTGCAAGTTGTAAAAATTATTACTGTCACAAAATAATCAAATAGGAACGTCAGAGGAAATATTCATGCATGATGTATGATATTTAGACTATCCAAAAATACCAAATGTCAAACCAAGTACATGGTATATCACAAATATGCCATAATCATATACATTAACATAAGTGTTGTATCATACTAACTACCCATGCATGGTCTTTCATGTTAAACCACCCTGTAATCAACAATAGTGCCTGAACTAATTATTGTACTTGACCCTTGTGATACATAAACAAGGATCAACCATCTGATTGAGGAACCATAGAAGTACTCTCAGTTTTCATTATTACAACTTCCTGATAAATTGCAAATTGCAAGGATTAATCGCTGCTAAGTCGGTGATCCAAACCCTATTACCATTCTCTCCTCTTTTGAGCTAACACTATTCCTGTGTTTTTAATGTGTATTGTTCTACATTTTTTTAAAGTTCCAATAAAAGTTATATTTTAAATTTTCCTGTACACCTGCCAATTGTAACTCAGTCGTATTCTACATTCAGGGAATTTGAGTGCTATAAATGTGTACATTTTCTGAAGACTTTGATCTTCTTTTGTTCTCTCATTAACCGGTACACAGCACCAACGTTTGCATCACGTAACGTTAGGAGGAACACAAGTCTTGGGGTTGACTTGCCTGAAAGCAGAGAGTCACACCGGACCAGCACTCCTGTCTGCCCTGAACGTACAGGTGGATCAGTGGCTGACTCCGCACCAACTGGAGATCAGCAAAGTGGTTTGTTACAACGGAAGAAATTTTTTGGCGGCATTGAATTTGCGCAAGTTGACACATGTGCCGTGCATGGCAAATGTGTGTAATCTGATCGTACAACGCTTTGTGCATAAGTACCCAGGCTTACAGGATATCCTGAAGCAGGCCAGGAAGGTGTGTGGCCATATCATGGCGTTCCTACACTGCCATGGCGCACTTTTCAGATATCCAGCGGCAAAACAACATGCCAGTGAGGCTCTTGATTTGCGACAGCCCGACACATTGGAATTCAACACTCCTAATGTTCGTCCGCCTGCTCCAACAAGAAAAAGCCGTTAACGACTATTTGTATGACCGGGGTGCTAGGACAGCCTCTGCGGAGCTGGGATTTTTTTTGTCACGTTACTGGACACTCATGCGCAATGCCTGTAGGCTCATGCGTCCTTTTGGGGAGGTGACAAACCTAGTCAGTCGCACTGAAGGCACCATCAGCGACCTCATACCATTTGTTTTCTTCCTGGAGCGTGCCCTGCGAAGAGTGCTGGATCAGGCTGTAGATGAGCGTGAAGAGGAAGAGTTGTGGTCATCATCACCACCAGAAACAGCCTTATCAGCATCGCTTGCTGGACCTGCGGCAACGCTGGAAGAGGATTGTGAGGAAGAGGAGTCAGAGGAGGAATGTGGCTTTGAGGAGGAGGAGGAAGAACAACCACAGCAGGCATCCCAGGGTGCTCATTGTCACCTATTTGGTACCCGTGGTGTTGTACGTGGCTGGGGGGAAGAACATACCTTCAGTGAGATCACTGAGGACGAGGAACGGGACATGAGTAGCTCGGCATCCAACCTTGTGCAAATGGGGTCTTTCATGCTGTCGTGCCTGTTGAGGGACCCTCGTATAAAAAGGCTGAAGGAGAACGACCTGTACTGGGTGTCCACGCTACTAGACCCCCGGTATAAGCAGAAAGTGCCTGAAATGTTACCGAATTACTGCAAGACGGAAAGGATGCAGCAGTTCCAAAATAAATTAAAAAGTATGCTTTACACAGCGTATAAGGGTGATGTCACAGCACAACGGGAATCTAACAGGGGAAGAGGTGAAAGTAATCCTCCGACTCCCACGACGGCAAGGAAAGGACGCTTTACAGACGTGTTGTTGATGGAGGACATGCAGAGCTTTTTAAGTCCTACGCATCACCACAGCCCTTCGGGGTCCACCCTCAGAGAACGACTCGACCGACAGGTAGCAGACTACCTCACCTTAACTGCAGATATCGACACTCTGAGGAGCGATGAACCCCTTGACTACTGGGTGTTCAGGCTTGACCTGTGGCCTGAGCTATTCCAATTTGCGATAGAACTTCTGGCCTGCCCCGCTTCAAGTGTCCTGTCAGAAAGGACCTTCAGTGCAGCAGGAGGTATTGTCACTGAGAAGAGAAGTCGCCTAGGTCAAAAAAGTCTAGATTACCTCACCTTTATTAACCCCTTAAGGACCAAGGCTTTTTTCTGTTTCCGTGCCTAAAGGACACAGGCAATTTTGGCATTTTTGCTTATTATTGCTTTCACCTTAATTATCTGCTTTCTTGTTATATGCACCCATCCATGTTATATATTGTTTTTTAACAGGCAAATAGGGCTTTCTTGTGATACCTTATACAGGGACATAAAACAAAAAAAATTAGGCATTTAATACTAAAAAATGGGGGGGAAATGAAAAAAAAATGCATTTTTTGGCAATTTTTGTTACAATTATTTCTACACAATCAAAGTAACTAAAGAAAAATACCTAAAAAAAGATTTATTATTTTCTCCTGATTTTAAGAATACCTCATATGTCTAGGTTTTCAAGTAATTTATATCAAATATAGGGCAAATACCACAAGGATGAAATTGTTAGTTTGAAACTAAAAGTTTGCAAAATTTGCTATGCTTGGAAATTAATCTTAACAGTGGTTACCCAATCCAAAAACACCACACAAAAGTATATATTTGTAGAAACTAGACACCCCAGGCTATTTATCTAGAGGCATTTTGACACTTTATATTTAACCATTTTATTCCCAATCTCTTTCATATAATTTGGCTATATTTTGTTTTCTTGTGTTTTTCACACATACAGTAACAATAATTTTTTTTTTAAAAATGTATTTTATAGACATCACATTTCCTGTTACTTTAAAATCTACATATTTGCATTTTATGACTCCTCCCAAGTACAGCGGTACCCCCAATGTATACCTTGCAATGTTTTTTAGGCACTTATAGGGTTACATTTAAGTGCTGCCCATTTCAGATTCCAGACTTGTAATTTTGACAGATTGCCTTCCTGGGCCCATGTCTCATTTGGAGCACTTCAGAAGCCCCCAGACCAAAAAAAGTCCCATCATGGCATGCCATTTTCAAAAGTAGACATCCAAGGCTACAACATGTGGGGTATAGTAAGTTTGTCCATGTTGGCATTTCGCCACCAATAGCTGATGAAACTGGTGGAAGTTTGTATTTCTTGTGTTTTTTTCAGACAAATCACAATTTCATTGTGAATTTTACAAATGTGACGTGTCCGATTGCCATAAAAATCATATATTTGCATTTTTCAACTCCTTCCGAGTACAACGGTACCCCCAATGTATACCTTGAGATGGTTTGTGGGCACTTATAGGGTGACATTTAAGTGCTGCCCATTTCAGATTCCAGACTTGTAATTTTGACAGATTGCCTTCCTGGGCCCATGTCTCATTTGGAGCACCTCAGAAGCCCCCAGACCAAAAAAAGTCCCATCATGGCATACCATTTTCAAAAGTAGACATCCAAGGCTACAACATGTGGGGTATAGTAAGTTTGTCCATGTTGGCATTTCGCCACCAATAGCTGATGAAACTGGTGGAAGTTTGTTTTTCTTGTGTTTTTTTCTGACAAATCACAATTTCATTGTGAATTTTACAAATGTGACGTGTCCGATTGCCATAAAAATCATATATTTGCATTTTTCAACTCCTTCCGAGTACAACGGTACCCCCAATGTATACCTTGAGATGGTTTGTGGGCACTTATAGGGTGACATTTAAGTGCTGCCCATTTCAGATTCCAGACTTGTAATTTTGACAGATTGCCTTCCTGGGCCCATGTCTCATTTGGAGCACTTCAGAAGCCCCCAGACCAAAAAAAGTCCCATCATGGCATACCATTTTCAAAAGTAGACATCCAAGGCTACAACATGTGGGGTATAGTAAGTTTGTCCATGTTGGCATTTCGCCACCAATAGCTGATGAAACTGGTGGAAGTTTGTTTTTCTTGTGTTTTTTTCGGACAAATCACAATTTCATTGTGAATTTTACAAATGTGACGTGTCCGATTGCCATAAAAATCATATATTTGCATTTTTCAACTCCTTCCGAGTACAACGGTACCCCCAATGTATACCTTGAGATGGTTTGTGGGCACTTATAGGGTGACATTTAAGTGCTGCCCATTTCAGATTCCAGACTTGTAATTTTTACAGATTGCCTTCCTGGGCCCATGTCTATTTGGAGCACCTCAGAAGTCCCCAGACCAAAAAAAGTCCCATCATGGCATACCATTTTCAAAAGTAGACATCCAAGGCTACAACATGTGGGGTATAGTAAGTTTGTCCATGTTGGCATTTTGCCACCAATAGCTGATGAAACTGGTGGAAGTTTGTTTTTCTTGTGTTTTTTTCGGACAAATCACAATTTCATTGTGAATTTTACAAATGTGACGTGTCCGATTGCCATAAAAATCATATATTTGCATTTTTCAACTCCTTCCGAGAACAACGGTACCCCCAATGTATACCTTGAGATGGTTTGTGGGCACTTATAGGGTGACATTTAAGTGCTGCCCATTTCAGATTCCAGACTTGTAATTTTGACAGATTGCCTTCCTGGGCCCATGTCTCATTTGGAGCACTTCAGAAGCCCCCAGACCAAAAAAAGTCCCATCATGGCATACCATTTTCAAAAGTAGACATCCAAGGCTACAACATGTGGGGTATAGTAAGTTTGTCCATGTTGGCATTTCGCCACCAATAGCTGATGAAACTGGTGGAAGTTTGTTTTTCTTGTGTTTTTTTCGGACAAATCACAATTTCATTGTGAATTTTACAAATGTGACGTGTCCGATTGCCATAAAAAGCATATATTTGCATTTTTCAACTCCTTCCGAGTACAACGGTACCCCCAATGTATACCTTGAGATGGTTTGTGGGCACTTATAGGGTGACATTTAAGTGCTGCCCATTTCAGATTCCAGACTTGTAATTTTTACAGATTGCCTTCCTGGGCCCATGTCTATTTGGAGCACCTCAGAAGCCCCCAGACCAAAAAAAAGTCCCATCATGGCATACCATTTTCAAAAGTAGACATCCAAGGCTACAACATGTGGGGTATAGTAAGTTTGTCCATGTTGGCATTTCGCCACCAATAGCTGATGAAACTGGTGGAAGTTTGTTTTTCTTGTGTTTTTTTCGGACAAATCACAATTTCATTGTGAATTTTACAAATGTGACGTGTCCGATTGCCATAAAAATCATATATTTGCATTTTTCAACTCCTTCCGAGTACAACGGTACCCCCAATGTATACCTTGAGATGGTTTGTGGGCACTTATAGGGTGACATGTAAGTGCTGACAATTTTTTACATTGTTGATGTGTCATTTTGCCAGATGTAATTACTGAGCCCAGTTCTCATTTGGAGTTTTTCTGAAGCCCCGGACTCAAATCAGGACTATCATGATATACCCCCACTGAGCATAGCAATACCCCCATTGTACACCTTGATCTGTTTTTTGGGCAAATATAGGGTGAAATTAAACGACTGGGAGATTTTGGGGAAATAAGCCTGTATATACTAAAATGTGCTTTATACATACATGAGATAAAATAAAAATTAAAAATAATTATGAGGTTCTAGCACTTTAAAGATTGGCAGCCAAATGGAATTCTTTGAAACAGGTGCCAAGGCAAAGTGCAGGCTGTGCAGGGCAGTCAGGACAGTGATAGATTGTGTCTGTCCTTTTACCCTTACGCGAGCACACTCTGCAGCGCCTTTGGGGCTTTGCCTTTTTTGGAGTTGGGGGGATTTTAAAAATAAAATGTTCAGTCCTTACAGTAGTCCTTACAGTAGCGGGTGCTTGATGAGGCAAAATTCCTTTTATTATATTGAGCTGATACTGGAGGAAGCTAGGTATCTTTCCAGGGCTGTTTTTTCTAAACAAAATATATGAATTGTAGGTTGCAATGTGCATCATATAAATTGCAACCTTTTTATACCATGCCCTGGTCTTCCTTATAGCAAGATATGGCTGCAGTAATTGATCAGAAAGATCAACACCCCCCATATGTTTGTTATATGCCTTAATGCACACTGGTTTTCTTAGCATCTCAGCTTTACCACGGACAGTGACAGGGATAGTGCTCTCGTCATGGATTGTTGTAATCATGAGCACATCCTTTTTATCCCTAAATTTTACCGCCAGCAGCTCCTCCTGGCGCAAAGCTGATGTTGCCCCCCTTGTTAAACGCTTATCGGACAATTCTTTTGGGAACCCCTTTCGATTTTTGCGTATTGTCCCACAGGCCACGGTATCTAAACAGTAAAGAATGCGAAACAAAGGAACACTAGTATAAAAATTATCCAAATATAAATGGTACCCTTTGCCTAAAAGAGGGATAAGTAGTTCCCAGACTATTTTGGCACTGGTTCCCAGAAAGTCTGGGCAACCAGGAGGGTCAAGGTGGCTGTCCTTACCCTCATATACCCGAAAGGCCCAGGTATACCCACTTCCACTCTCGCAAAGTTTATAAAACTTTATGCCATATCTTGATTTTTTTGATGGGATGTACTGCTTAAACCCCAGCCTCCCCTTAAATTTCATTAGGGACTCATCTATTGCTATATTTCTTTGTGGTGTGTATGCCTCAGCAAACTTTGTCTGCAAATGTGTAATAAGGGGGCGAATTTTATACAATCTATCATAGCTGGGGTGATCTTTAGGTGGGCAAATACTGTTGTCACTAAAATGCAGAAAGCGCAACAGCATTTCATACCGTACTCTTTTCATTGAATGTGAGAATATGGGGGTCTCTAAAACTGGATCTTTGCTCCAGTAGGAACGTAGAGTGGGTTTTTTAATAATACCCATACATAGGGTTAGGGCCCAGAATTTTTTTAATTCTGTAGTATCTGTGGGGTACCAGCGATTAGATTTAGCAATATAACTTCTGGGATGTGAAGCAAGGTATTGGGCAGCATATAAATTTGTATGGGTGGCTATTACTTGCATAATATCGTCCCCCAAAAATATGTTTAAATACTGAATGGGTGTAAAATTTGCCACATCCAAATTTACACCAGGGTCGGCACTAAAAGGGGGGATTTCTGGGTATGTGGCATTCGGGGGTACCCAGGTTGCACCATCACCGGTGCTTTCAGGAGCAGTAGCTGGTCTTTTAGGGGGCGGACTCCTAGGGACAGATTCAGGAGCCTCAGTGACATTATCTGTGACATTATCTGAAATGACACTGTCTGTGTCACTGTACTGGTCTGGATCAAAATCTGACGCAGTGTTAGTGATATCTGAGTCAGATGCCAGGATGGCATAGGCCTCATCAGTTGAGTACATCCGCTTCATTGTAGTAACAAGTAACACAGGGTTAACTGTCCCTTTTAACTAAAACTTAACAATTATATATAAATATATATATATATATACTTTTTTTTTTTTTTTAATTCCCCCCTAACCCAAATAAACAAAATCTAAACAAAAGTGCAAATAAAAGAAAGAAATGGGAGAGGATAACAAAAAGGTAAACCTAAAAGGCTACTAGATAAAAAAAAAATCTTTTAACTTTTTTTTTTTTACTTTTTTCCCCAACCAACTTAAAACTTCCAAAACAACTTCAAATAATAACCCAAATGCCCCTAAAAAGTACAAAATAAAAATATGGAAAGGGCAGAAATAAAATTTGGAATGAACTGCAGAGTAGGCTGCAAATTATAAACTCACAAATACAGACTAAGCTGCAAATAATACAAAGATCAAGATATATATAGTTTTTTTTCCAAAAATAAGGCTTTTAACTAATAATAGCTTTGACTGGGAGCAACAGGTCACAAGTCTCTCTCTCTCAGAAAACCAGACTGCAGAGTGCAGAGAGAGGTGAGGAGGGCAAGACATGCCATTGTTTACAAAACAATGGCTTGTCATTTATGACATATGATCATTTTGACTGGCTGTCAAAGTGATCACATGACTATGGGGGGGGGGACTAGATTAGACATCACTGGTGACAGCCCAGTAGCCTGATACCAGCATGCTTTGCAAGCTGATTGTATCCAGGCAGGTCTGTAGTATACAGTCACTGTGATTGGCAGTTACAGTATACTTAGTAACAGTCATAGATGGCTGCTACTAATCTGTTACTGAATAGCCTCACATTTAGGAAATTTACACATATAGGACAGATATTTATTTGGGCAATCAGGGGTATCAGGGGCAATCAGGGGGGTATCAGGGGCAATCAGGGGGTATCAGGGGCAATCAGGGGGTATCAGGGGCAATCAGAGGGTATCAGGGGCAATCAGAGGGTATCAGGGGCAATCAGGGGCTATCAAGGGCAACCAGGGGCAATAAGGGGGTAATCAGGGGGTATCAGAGGCTATTAGGGGCAATCATGGGCAATCATGGGCTATCAGGAGCAATCAGGGACAATCAGGGACAATCAGGGACAATCAGGAGCAATCAGGGGCAATAAGGGTAATCTGGGGCAATCAGGGGGTATCATGAGCCATCAGGGGTCATCAGGGGATATTAGGGACAAACAATAGGCAATCAGGGGCAAATATTGGACAATCAGGGGCAAATAAGGGGCAATCAGGGGCAAATAAGGGGCAATCATGGGCAAATAAAGGGCAGTAAATGCGTTAAAATAATGCTGCAGCACTACAAAATTTTTTTTAAAACAGTAGCTGCATGAGATACACACTGATCGTAGCATGTATCCCATGCTATGGAGGCACCCCTTATACTGATCATTTAGAGGCATTTGATCACAGGGACACCCTGTCCCTGCGATCGTTAGACTGGGGTGTTCTCCATTACATGATTTCCGCATTGCCTCACTCCTAAGGCATGCGGAAAAAGCGTGCACCCGACGCCGTAACTTTTAAACGGAAGGTAACTGCAGAAAACAACAGCGTCGTACAGGGTACGACGCTGGTCCTTAAGCACTAGATGACCAGCGTCGTACCCTGTACGACGCTTGACGTTAAGGGGTTAAGATGAATGAGGGATGGATCCCGAAGGGACTGACAATGGGCGATACATTTGACTAAAAAAGGCCTGATGAGATGAGCTGCCTTGGGCTAAAAATGGTCCACACGCTGCTGTATTTTATCTCTGAATGCCGGATGATTTGCGTGACTTATCCGCCACCAACTAGGGTTCAAGCCGCAATGTTTTAGGGCACTTTCTGCATGGGAAACAAACATCAATTTTTCTGGCCGCTACTACAGCAGCAGCTGCAACAATACCTAATTTCTCAGGCATGTGTGCATGCCTAATTTTTCTGGCCTCTGGTGCTGCACTGTGGCTTCAAAAACCAAACCAAACAAAAAAGGCACATAACAGGGATTAAACTGATAGGAATAGTACTACTTAACACACCACTCCTATCTGGTGGCATATTAGATTGCACGCGCAGTGCCCCAAATTTGAAGTAGGAGGTCCGACCAAGCATCTTTTTCCATCTCCCGGTTCCTAAAATCGATGCCATATACACGTCCCCTGATAGGGGACGTAACAGGAATTAAACTGATAAGAATAGAACTACTTAACACACCACTCCTATCTGGTGGCACATTAGATTGAACGCGCAGTGCCCCAAATTTGAAGTAGGAGGACCGACCAAGCATCTTTTTCCATCTCCTGGTTCCTAAAATCGATGCCATATACACGTCCCCTGATAGGGGACGTAACAGGGATTAAACTGATAAGAATAGTACTACTTAACACACCACTCCTATCTGGTGGGACATTAGATTGCACGCGAAGTGCCCCAAATTTTAAGTAGGAGGACCGACCAAGCATCTTTTTCCATCTCCCTGTTCCTAAAATCGATGCCATATACACGTCCCCTGATAGGGGACGTAACAGGGATTAAACTGATAGGAATAGTACTACTTAACACACCTTATAATAACACAGAGAGAGGCAATGCAGAGAGAGGAGTCTGAAGAAGAGGAGTCAGAGGGGGAAGGTGGCTTTGAGGAGGTGGAAGACCAAACACAGCAGGCGTCCCAGGGGGCTTGGTGTTGTACGTGGCTGGGTGGAGGAAGAGACCTTCAATGACATCAGTGAGGACAAGGAACGGGACATGGCTAGCTTGGTATCCAACCTTGTGCAAATGGGGAGTTTGCGGTTGTGCAAATGGACTGTTTGCGGTTGTTTGCGGTGTGTTAAACGGGGAGTTTGGTCTGTCACTGTGAAGCGGGCGTAACCCTTACACTACCTGATCAATACAACATCATACCTGATGTTTTAAAGCACGTTATTCCAAACAATTTAGGAATGTTAGGTGATTTATGCCCTTTATGGATTAAAACCAGACTCTGCATCAACTATGTAATTTTCCATGGGAGTTTTGCCATGGATCCCCCTCCGGCATGCCACAGTCCAGGTGTTAGTCCCCTTGAAACAACTTTTCCATCACTATTGTGGCCAGAAAGAGTCCCTGTGGGTTTTAAAATTTGCCTGCCTATTGAAGTCTATGGCGGATCGCCCGGTTCGCCTGTTCGCGAACATTTGCGGAAATTCGTGTTCACCGTTCGCGAACGGAAAATTTTATGTTCGCGACATCACTACTTAAAACTCCAGTCCCATTCCGAAGAGTACTACCCTCCATGATAAACAACTCCAAATCTTCAGAACTTCTCTGCCATCCTCCTGTGACGAAAGGCAAAGAATGACTGGGGGATGAGGGGAGTGGGGGAGGTATTTAAGCCTTTGGCTGGGGTGTCTTTGCCTTCTCCTGGTGGCCAGGTTATATATTCCCAAAAGTAATGAATGAAGCAGTGGACTCTCCTCCCCTTTAGATGGAAAGCAAGATTTCAAGCGTTACTGATGAGGTGAGGCAGTTTGCAGGGCGTATAGCAGAAGTTGAATCACAAGTGTTTGATTTGGAAGACCAGATGGGTACGCAGGAAAATATAATCAAAACTCAGGGCGACACAATTTAAAATTTACAAATAAGGATTGAGGAACTGGAAGATCATTCACGCAGGAACAATGTCAAAATAATTGGACTTCCAGAATCAGTCGTGCTACAAGATTTGGTTAGATTTGCTGCTAAAGATTTACCATCATTACTTCGTCTTCAAACCTCAGACTCATCATTCCTAGTAGAGAGAGCACACAGACTAGGTTTCCTTAAAACTGACATAGATGTTGCACATAGACCTAGACCAATCATGGTCAAATATTTGAATTTTCAAGATACGATAACCATCATGAGACAATTTAAGCTAAATGATCCTGTAATGGTAGGCTCATGAAAATATTGTTGTTTCAAGATTGTTCAGCTGAAATCTCGAGTAAACATAGAGACTTGTCCCCATACTGTACTACTCTAATTCCTAAAGGTATTCAGGCTAAACTTTTGTATCCAGCTAAAATCTGTTTTAAGGTAAATAAGGAAAATATTACATTGATAACTACTCGAGAAGCCAAAGATGATATTAGCGCTGTAATATAATAACGTGATGGTATGTTTTATCTTATTAAGCTATTAATTCACTTTAGATATATAATGTAAAATGTGCTCATTATTTTAATCCAGCATTTGTTTTTTAAGATGCATATGAAGATTTTTTTTACTAACCTCTAGCCTACCTACATGTAGTATTATTAGTGACTACACTGGCTCAGAGGTATTGACAGATGAGATGTTATCTGTTATGTGTGCGATATCCAGAGATTGGTTTCCTTTTTGTTTTTCCTTTTTCTTATTGTTGCTTTTTTCTCTAATGTTTATCTTCTGCTCTATGCCCCCTTTTTTTTCCTCCCTATCTTGGCACTTGTTGATATAGATACATAAATGATTAACATTCTATCATGGAGTGTAGGGGGATAACCTCCCCTGCTAGGAGGAGAATAATTCTGAAACAACTAAAAAAACTGAATCCAGATATTGTTCTTATGCAAGAGACAAACTTGCAGGATAGAGAAATGGATAAACTTAAATCTAGATCGGTTGGAGAGATAGTTACGGCCCCCGGGCCCAAACGTAAGAGAGGTGTTGCAATCTTATTTTCTAAAGCATATACTGTAGCTATAAAATTCTAGAACAGGAAAAGGATCCGGAAGGTCAGTTTCTTGTTTTAGAAATGGAATGTGAAGGAACAACATTAGTTATTTGTAATATATACAGCTCAATCCTAGTCTTTGGGATAAATTGTATATTAAACTCCTCCCATATTTGAATAAAAACGTGATCATTGCAAAAGACTTTAACATGACAAGTACCCCGACAATTGATAGAATTAGAACTGGGTAAAAACCCTATTGTTAAAAAATGGAGGAAAGAGTTTTTGGTGCCTTTTGGAATAAATTAAAGGGACAACACCCTATGTAACTTAAGGCCATATGTTAGATCAGGAATAGAATATGCAGCTACACCGCATGTCGATGAGTTCTAACGGTATTGGAGTAATCAACAAAAATACATAGGTTTATTCCATGAAGATATGGCTGCCAAACTCCTCCCCCTCCTCTTTCGTCCCCTTCTCTAATGTTTTAATATGCTAGTTCATTTATCAAAGGGTGCTATTTCTGTTTTGATAATGCACATGCACATTATCTTCTGCACGCTCTCAAACCGACCAAGGATTTCATTGAGGTTGGAGGATTCAATTATAAAGAAGGTTTATACATAATAGTGGGGGGAGTTTGGTGGCCATATTTTCAAGGAATAAAGCTATGTATTTTCAGTGATAACTCCAATACAGTTAGAGCTCATCAACATCGATGCAGTGTTGCTGCATCTTCTATTCCAGATCTAAGGTATGGCCTTAAGTTACATCGGGTGTTGACTGTCCCTTTAAATCTACATATTTGGCGGATTAAAAATCCGGATCTAAAAACATTTACCTGCAAATCAAAGTCACATAAGGCAATGTCGAGAATAGATTTTTTTTTAGTAAATGAACCAATGTTGTCCCTCGATTTACATCCTGGGATACAGTATATAGTGATTTCCAACCATACGATAATAGCCTTATCTATAGGTGGGGGTAGACAGCAGAAAGATAAGACAATTTTTTCTTCCCTAAATATCTCATAAACTATATAGATTTTAATAATTTTTTAACTCAAAAATTGAGATAATACTATACAGACAATATAAACTATTATTATAAGATTTAAATATTTTGGGAAGCTGCAAAAGCTGTTTTAAGAGGTGAGATCAACGCCTATCTAGTTAAATGGAAAAATAAAATAATATTCAACTATTCAATCAGGTGAAAAATAATTATAAACTCTACATTAATAATCCCAATGAGAATACATGGGCAAAATATATGAAAAGGAGGGCAGAAAGACATATGTTCCTAAAAATGATATCAGCCAAGGAGGATCTGAAAATAAGGGCCTTCTTCACTAGTCACCATGGGAGATCAGCCAAATATCTATCTAAGATAATCAAGACAGGAAAGAGCGGGGAAAAAACAGTCAGTATCAAACAAGATACTATAAGACTGACAAATGCAAGTGAGATTAGAAAGGCAATGTATGAGCACTTTCAGGAAATATTCACTTTAGGAACATGTAATCAAGACGAAAAAGAGAAATTTTGGAATAATGTATCTCTGCCTCAAATATCAGCAGAGAATTGTACAGATCTAAACCAACCCATAACAGTAGATTAAATTTTAAAAGCTATAGACAAAGCCAAGCTAAATAAAGCCCCTGGTCCTGATCAAATACCAGCTGAATTTTATAGAATATTAAAAGACAAAACTCAAGATATACTAAGAGATCTTTTCAACAAATATTATATTAAGAATCGCCTAGAATCTAGTCTTTTCTCTGTTTCTATTGTCACCCTTATTCATAAAAAGGACAAGGAGCCTGAAAACCGCAATGCTTATAGACCAATATCATTATTAAATAATGACTATAAACTTCTTACTTCTATATTGGCAAATGGATTAAAAAAATATTAACAATTTAATGCATATTGACCAAACAGGAATTATGCCGGGGAGAAACCCTACCAAAAATATACGAAAAGTCTTACTGGTTTTAGACTATTATTGGAACCAAATTAAAAACATTAACAACTCTCCCAGATCAGATTTAGCAATATTAACAAAAAAGCAACGCAATTATATGGGATAATTTATTTACTACAATATCTTAGTTTGGCATAGTGGCAATTTTCTTAATTTCATCAAACTGATTTATAATGGCCCTATTTCATTCCTTTTGGTCAATGGAGAACTATCTCCAAAAATAGTTTTAACAAAGGTACCAGACAAGGATGCCCACTATCACCACTGTTTAACCTCTCGATTGAACCACTTGCAGTACTGCTTAGACAAGTCTTGGATGGTATTAAATTAGGAAACAGGAGTGTAATTATTTCCCTTTATGTGGATTATTTTATACCTTTTCTGTCTAAAACAGCCTATAGTATTCCATCATTGATATATATGATTAATAAATATGGGTATTTTTCAGGTTATAAAGTGAATCAAGGGAAATCTGAATTATTGTGGTTATACCGATCTTAAGACTTTTTCACTGCCCACCCCTTTCAAGAGGTTGAACAAATTAAATATTTAGAACTGTACCTAAACATTAACCCCAGGCTATGGTATACGGCAAACTTTGAAAAATTCTTCCAGTATAGTAAAACTGTAATAGAAAAATAGAAACCATTACCCATATCATTATCTGCAAAGATTACAATTTTAAAAACATTCCTATTCCCCAGGTTACTATACTTGTTACAGAATATACCAATTTTTATAAAGAACACTGACTTGAGGAAATTTGATAAAGAATGCAATATTTTTTTATGGGGGAAGAGAAAACCACAGTTATCTAAAAATGTCCTATATCTAGGGTTGGGACTCCCAAATATTAAAATATATAACTGGGTTACAATGGTTAAAACAGCAATTGATTGGGTTATGGAAAAGAACCACTCTTCATTCGTGGGAATTTAGGAAAGCTTAATAAAACCCTTCACTTTAAAAGCCCTGTTACATACTCCAATAACCAAATTACCATCCTTGGCTTTAAATATTAGTGTTATTAGAAATGTAATCATTGCATGGCAAAAGTTCTGCAAAGAACTCAGAATTGACTTTAGATTCTCAAAATATCTCTCCATCGTAAGACATCAAGACTTTACTCCAGGTTTAAATTTTAGTATATTCCATATATGGAAAAGAAGTGGACTAGAATATCTAGCCCAGTTGGTGGATCAAGAGACAGGGGTGATTAAAATCGTTACCCAGATCCAAACAGAATTTAAACTCCCAAAGCATCATTTATATGGTTATTTGCAGATTAGACAATTCCTTAGTTATCTTTTACAAAATCAATCTTCCAGTTTTGAGCCAGGGCCAATTGAAGATGGTATTCAAACTTTTCGGGCAGGCCATCATTCGATATCACACTGGTACAGAATGATCATGAGAATGTTAGGAAGTCCAGAGTATCCAGCACCTGGGCATGATAAATGGTGTGCCAGCAACAAGGGTCTTGCATAAAACCCCAATACAGAAGAAGGCAAAAAGAAGCAGCACCACCGATCCTAATGCAAGCAGGTTTATTCAGTTTACAAGACAGCCAGACCAAAAACATCAAAAAATGTTTTAGACACAAAGTCCTTAGTCATGTATGGCAATACATCAATAGAGCATACCTTAAATACTACACATGCCCCACCCACAACCCACCAGATGTACCTAAGTTAACCCCTTATATCAATTAAACAATGTGTAACTCAAGTTAACTCAATCCTACTCAAAAATATTCCCTAGAGAACACAGGAATAAATATTTATACAAAGACAGTTAAAGTTAAAGACATTGTATCCAATGTATTATTCCAAAAGACCTCTCTTATTTTTAGAATCTCAAGTGTGGTTTGGGGTATGTTGGTGAGACCACCCGTAGTGTCCGCGAACGTATCAACCAACATAAAAGTAACATTAGAACAAAGAAAGTTGATGCACCTGTGGCTAATAATTTCTTGACCGCTGGCCAAAATCTTAACCAATTTAGATTTCAGGTTCTTGAACACATTAAAATTCCTAGTAGGGGTGGGGATAGGGTTAAAATCCTAAAAATAAGAGGTCTTTTGGAATAATAAATTGGATACAATGTTTCCAAAAGGTATGAATAAGGATTTTGACCTGTCTGTATGTCTTTAAAATTTCTCTTTTATGATATATGCTACATTGTTATTTTAACTGTTTTTGTATAAATATTCATCCATGTGTTCTCTAGGGGATAATTTTGAGTAGGATTGAGTTAACCTGAGTTACACATTGTATGATTGATATAAGGGGTTAACTTAGGTACATCTGGTTGGTTGTGGGTGGGGCATGTGTAGTATTTAAGGTATGCTCTATTGATGTATTGCCATACATGACTAAGGACTGTGTCCGAAACGTTGTTTGATGTTATTGGTCTGGCTGTCTTGTAAGCTGAATAAACCTGCCTGCATTAGGATTGGTGGTGCTGCTTCTTTTTGCCTTCTCATGAGAATGTTAGGAGAGATACAAATATAAACTTGTACTAATAAATGTCCGAAGTTACTCCCAAAGGTGTCTGCACAAGATTTTAAACAAAGTATATTGATGGTTGGCCATAAGAATATATCATGGAAAGAAACACATAGCTTCCTTATTAATCTATTATATATCACCCCTAAGCAGTTAGCCAAATCGGATAAAAATTCTAAGCGGGAATGTTTTTACTGCCGTGCTTCATATGCAGATATCCTTCATTGTTTCTGGTACTGCACTAAGATATTTCAAATAAGTTTTTGATACAGAAATGATCTCTTATACCTGCAAGTATTTTATTTTTTCTAGATAACCTTTAAGAGAAGAACATCATTTAATAATCACCGGTATACAAGTAGCTAGAAAATTAATTCTGCAGTACTGGAAATCAGGAAGATATCCCAGCATTGCAGAATTTGTGCAAAATATGTACACCCAGCTAACTATAGAACAAATACATCTTGAAATAAAAAAATGAAAGACAACTTAAAAATTATTTAACAAAATGGTTGGGACCCATTAGGTCTCAAACGCTAGATATACAAAAAGAAAATTTGAAACCCTTCCAGAAAGAAGGGTATGCACTACCAGTATTGTCAGAAACTATTCTATAGAATAGTGTCCCGAAGGTGACCATAGATAGGGAGAAACTATATATATATATATATATATATATATATATATATATATATATATATATATATTATTTTTTTTCTATTATTATTATTGTTCAGAAACTTTAACAGAGGCATACAATAAGAGAAAATTGTATCTGTGCTGCTATATTTGAAACAGATATAGAGTATTTTGTTACTTTAAAAATGGTCACTTTAAAAATGATTTAAATAAATGGAAAGTATATTGTAACTATAAGGTTATGTGACTGACATTATAATTCCCTTGTAACAAAACCACAGTACAAAACAGATTGTAATGTGATAATTGTTTGAATTTTTAGTTAACATTTTTGTCAGACAGAGCAGGAGCAAACTGCGGTCGGGCCGGGCTGTGACTAGACAGCTGCCCAGATGCGCTCAGTGTAAAAAAACAGACCCGCTCAGTAGAGCACAGAGAGCGGGTCTGGAAAACACTCTTTTTTAATAAAAGTTAACAGGCAATATTATGTTATATAAAGTTAGCACTAATATAATGTTATATAATTCTGCACTATGTGCAGAATTATATAACATTATTTTCTATGTTTACTGGCCCTTTAATTTATTGATCCAATAATGTAAAAACTGAGAAATCTTTATTTTATATCACCGTATTACTATCTGTAATGCTCATATCATGTTTGTTATGATATTTGTACTGTAATTATGTATTAGTTGATTTCGTGAAAAATAATAAAAAAAAAAAAGAGTGGTGGGATCGGATGCATCAGTTAAGCAAGGCGACTGAGAAGTATATTGAGGCGGATATTTTGATATATGCTTTAAGATTGATTGCTATATGTGTGACTCTAATTTATGTGATAAAGTGCTCATGGGGGTTGGATTATGTGGGTGAGACCGACCAACAAGTAATGGATAGGATATGTAGACATTAGCCTGCAATTGGGAAATTGGACCCTGCACACATGTAGTGCACCATTTTACATTATTAAACCATAGCAAAAAACAATTACATTTCCAGGTTGTAGATGGAGTCCCTCCCTTACGTAGAGATGGGAAGAGTAACTTTTAAGAGAAAGAAGCCAAGTGGATACGTAAATTGGACACATTGTACCCACATGGTCTTCACAGAAAGATAGGCTGGGGAAGTTGGGTTGCATCACTGGGATTGATTATAGAGTAGACTTTGTAAACTTGAAATGATTCAGATAGGGCATGTTATTTTATACAACTTTCCAATATACTTTTATCATCAAATTTGCTTTGTTCTCTTGGTATTCTTTGTTGAAAGCTAAACCTAGGTAGGCTTATATGCTAATTTCTAAGCTCTAGAAGGCCGCCTCTTATCTCACTGCATTTTGACAGTTTTTCACAGTTAGACAGCACATGTGTGCCTTATAGATAACATTGTGCTCACTCACATGGACTTATTTATGAGTCAGCACTGATTGGCTAAAGTGCAAGTCTGTCAAAAGAACTGAAATAAGGGGGCAGTCTGCAGAGGCTTCGATAAAAGGTAATCACATAGGTAAAATGTGTATAATATAACTTGGTTATGCAAAACTGGAAAATGCGTAATAAAGGAATTATCTATCTTTTTAAACAATAAAACATCTGGAGTAGACTTTCCCTTTAATTAATTAAATTTAGACAAAATAGGTATTTGTTTTGCAAATGAATAACAAACAACATTTTGCACCTCTAAGAAATAATCTTTAAAAAAACAAAACCCATCAGAAAAGCCTCTGACTTCTCCTGTAGTGGGTCTTGTAAAAAAAAAAATATTTGGCCTATTTTTGTCAAAAATATATCGGCTAATTCATGTTACACACCAGGGTTCCCATCTCTATGAGTTCTTTGGTGAGCAACCAGTTTAGAATTTTGAGTGAAGCTTTTTTCGCATTTCTGGCAAACGTATGGCTTCTCTCCTGTGTGAACTCTACGGTGTATATACAAACCAGATTTTCGAGAGAAGCCTTTTCCACAGTGCTGACAAACATAAGGTTTTTCTTCAGTGTGGGTTCTATTGTGCACAACAAGGTCTGATTTTTGAACAAAGCCTTTTCCGCATTGCTGGCAAACATAAGGTTTCTCTCCTGTATGGGTTCTCTTGTGTCTAACAAACATGGACTTATAAGGGAAGCATTTTCCACATTCATAGCAGATATATGGTTTATCTATTGACTTTGATTTTTGGCAGTAAGTGTCACGTTCACTTTTACTATTACGTTGTGTACAGATAACCGGTTCTTTAATGTTAACAGTCCTGGAAGTAGATGGTGCCTCATTACAATATATGAAATTAGGCTCGGGTTGATGAGATCGCCGGATAGGTCTCAGATTGCATCCCTCATTAAATGATTCTTTCAGTGAGTATCTGTCAGACCATTTTCTTTGAGTATGTTGAGTAGCAAAGCTGGAATTATTTTCTGTTATGTTTTCACATAGAGAGTCTATGGCGCTGGATTTTTCGGTTGTATACTTGTTACAGCCATCTGTATTAAATGAGTACTCTGAAAGATAATAAGATATAGAATAAAATCTACCATACCTGCATATTTTAACCAATGTGAGATCACTATATAGATTTGCTCTGATAGGCTGATTCCTTTACGTCTAAATAACAGGATGAACCAAAAACAGAATTTATGTTTACCTGATAAATTACTTTCTCCAACGGTGTGTCCGGTCCACGGCGTCATCCTTACTTGTGGGATATTCTCTTCCCCAACAGGAAATGGCAAAGAGCCCAGCAAAGCTGGTCACATGATCCCTCCTAGGCTCCGCCTACCCCAGTCATTCGACCGACGTTAAGGAGGAATATTTGCATAGGAGAAACCATATGGTACCGTGGTGACTGTAGTTAAAGAAAATAAATTATCAGACCTGATTAAAAAAACCAGGGCGGGCCGTGGACCGGACACACCGTTGGAGAAAGTAATTTATCAGGTAAACATAAATTCTGTTTTCTCCAACATAGGTGTGTCCGGTCCACGGCGTCATCCTTACTTGTGGGAACCAATACCAAAGCTTTAGGACACGGATGAAGGGAGGGAGCAAATCAGGTCACCTAAATGGAAGGCACCACGGCTTGCAAAACCTTTCTCCCAAAAATAGCCTCAGAAGAAGCAAAAGTATCAAACTTGTAAAATTTGGTAAAAGTGTGCAGTGAAGACCAAGTCGCTGCCCTACATATCTGATCAACAGAAGCCTCGTTCTTGAAGGCCCATGTGGAAGCCACAGCCCTAGTGGAATGAGCTGTGATTCTTTCGGGAGGCTGCCGTCCGGCAGTCTCGTAAGCCAATCTGATGATGCTTTTAATCCAAAAAGAGAGAGAGGTAGAAGTTGCTTTTTGACCTCTCCTTTTACCTGAATAAACAACAAACAAGGAAGATGTTTGTCTAAAATCCTTTGTAGCATCTAAATAGAATTTTAGAGCGCGAACAACATCCAAATTGTGCAACAAACGTTCCTTCTTTGAAACTGGTTTCGGACACAGAGAAGGTACGATAATCTCCTGGTTAATGTTTTTGTTAGAAACAACTTTTGGAAGAAAACCAGGTTTAGTACGTAAAACCACCTTATCTGCATGGAACACCAGATAAGGAGGAGAACACTGCAGAGCAGATAATTCTGAAACTCTTCTAGCAGAAGAAATTGCAACTAAAAACAAAACTTTCCAAGATAATAACTTAATATCAACGGAATGCAAGGGTTCAAACGGAACCCCCTGAAGAACTGAAAGAACTAAATTGAGACTCCAAGGAGGAGTCAAAGGTTTGTAAATAGGCTTAATTCTAACCAGAGCCTGAACAAAGGCTTGAACATCTGGCACAGCGGCCAGCTTTTTGTGAAGTAACACAGACAAGGCAGAAATCTGTCCCTTCAGGGAACTTGCAGATAATCCTTTTTCCAATCCTTCTTGAAGGAAGGATAGAATCCTAGGAATCCTAACCTTGTCCCAAGGGAATCCTTTAGATTCACACCAACAGATATATTTTTTCCAAATTTTGTGGTAAATCTTTCTAGTTACAGGCTTTCTGGCCTGAACAAGAGTATCGATAACAGAATCTGAGAATCCTCGCTTCGATAAGATCAAGCGTTCAATCTCCAAGCAGTCAGCTGGAGTGAAACCAGATTCGGATGTTCGAACGGACCCTGAACAAGAAGGTCTCGTCTCAAAGGTAGCTTCCAAGGAGGAGCCGATGACATATTCACCAGATCTGCGTACCAAGTCCTGCGTGGCCACGCAGGAGCTATCAAGATCACCGACGCCCTCTCCTGATTGATCCTGGCTACCAGCCTGGGGATGAGAGGAAACGGCGGGAACACATAAGCTAGTTTGAAGGTCCAAGGTGCTACTAGTGCATCCACTAGAGCCGCCTTGGGATCCCTGGATCTGGACCCGTAGCAAGGAACTTTGAAGTTCTGACGAGAGGCCATCAGATCCATGTCTGGAATGCCCCACAGCTGAGTGACTTGGGCAAAGATTTCCGGATGGAGTTCCCACTCCCCCGGATGCAATGTCTGACGACTCAGAAAATCCGCTTCCCAATTTTCCACTCCTGGGATGTGGATAGCAGACAGGTGGCAGGAGTGAGACTCCGCCCATAGAATGATTTTGGTCACTTCTTCCATCGCCAGGGAACTCCTTGTTCCCCCCTGATGGTTGATGTACGCAACAGTTGTCATGTTGTCTGATTGAAACCGTATGAACTTGGCCCTCGCTAGCTGAGGCCAAGCCTTGAGAGCATTGAATATCGCTCTCAGTTCCAGAATATTTATCGGTAGAAGAGATTCTTCCCGAGACCAAAGACCCTGAGCTTTCAGGGATCCCCAGACCGCGCCCCAGCCCATCAGACTGGCGTCGGTCGTGACAATGACCCACTCTGGTCTGCGGAATGTCATCCCTCGTGACAGGTTGTCCAGGGACAGCCACCAACGGAGTGAGTCTCTGGTCCTCTGATTTACTTGTATCTTCGGAGACAAGTCTGTATAGTCCCCATTCCACTGACTGAGCATGCACAGTTGTAATGGTCTTAGATGAATGCGTGCAAAAGGAACTATGTCCATTGCCGCTACCATCAACCCGATCACTTCCATGCACTGAGCTATGGAAGGAAGAGGAACGGAATGGAGTATCCGACAAGAGTCTAGAAGTTTTGTTTTTCTGGCCTCTGTCAGAAAAATCCTCATTTCTAAGGAGTCTATTATTGTTCCCAAGAAGGGAACCCTTGTTGACGGAGATAGAGAACTCTTTTCCACGTTCACTTTCCATCCGTGAGATCTGAGAAAGGCCAGGACAATGTCCGTGTGAGCCTTTGCTTGAGGAAGGGACGACGCTTGAATCAGAATGTCGTCCAAGTAAGGTACTACAGCAATGCCCCTTGGTCTTAGCACAGCTAGAAGGGACCCTAGTACCTTTGTGAAAATCCTTGGAGCAGTGGCTAATCCGAAAGGAAGCGCCACGAACTGGTAATGTTTGTCCAGGAATGCGAACCTCAGGAACCGATGATGTTCCTTGTGGATAGGAATATGTAGATACGCATCCTTTAAATCCACCGTGGTCATGAATTGACCTTCCTGGATGGAAGGAAGAATAGTTCGAATGGTTTCCATCTTGAACGATGGAACCTTGAGAAACTTGTTTAAGATCTTGAGATCTAAGATTGGTCTGAACGTTCCCTCTTTTTTGGGAACTATAAACAGATTGGAGTAGAACCCCATCCCTTGTTCTCTTAATGGAACGGGATGAATCACTCCCATTTTTAACAGGTCTTCTACACAATGTAAGAATGCCTGTCTTTTTATGTGGTCTGAAGACAACTGAGACCTGTGGAACCTCCCCCTTGGGGGAAGTCCCTTGAATTCCAGAAGATAACCTTGGGAGACTATTTCTAGCGCCCAAGGATCCAGAACATCTCTTGCCCAAGCCTGAGCGAAGAGAGAGAGTCTGCCCCCCACCAGATCCGGTCCCGGATCGGGGGCTAACATTTCATGCTGTCTTGGTAGCAGTGGCAGGTTTCTTGGCCTGCTTTCCCTTGTTCCAGCCTTGCATTGGTCTCCAAGCTGGCTTGGCTTGAGAAGTATTACCCTCTTGCTTAGAGGACGTAGCACTTTGGGCTGGTCCGTTTCTACGAAAGGGACGAAAATTAGGTTTATTTTTTGCCTTGAAAGGCCGATCCTGAGGAAGGGCGTGGCCCTTACCCCCAGTGATATCCGAGATAATCTCTTTCAAGTCAGGGCCAAACAGCGTTTTCCCCTTGAAAGGAATGTTAAGTAGCTTGTTCTTGGAAGACGCATCAGCCGACCAAGATTTCAACCAAAGCGATCTGCGCGCCACAATAGCAAACCCAGAATTCTTAGCCGCTAACCTAGCCAATTGCAAGGTGGCGTCTAGGGTGAAAGAATTAGCCAATTTGAGAGCATTGATTCTGTCCATAATCTCCTCATAAGGAGGAGAATCACTGTCGACCGCCTTTATCAGCTCATCGAACCAGAAACATGCGGCTGTAGCGACAGGGACAATGCATGAAATTGGTTGTAGAAGGTAACCCTGCTGAACAAACATCTTTTTAAGCAAACCTTCTAATTTTTTATCCATAGGATCTTTGAAAGCACAACTATCCTCTATGGGTATAGTGGTGCGTTTGTTTAAAGTGGAAACCGCTCCCTCGACCTTGGGGACTGTCTGCCATAAGTCCTTTCTGGGGTCGACCATAGGAAACAATTTTTTAAATATGGGGGGAGGGACGAAAGGAATACCGGGCCTTTCCCATTCTTTATTAACAATGTCCGCCACCCGCTTGGGTATAGGAAAAGCTTCTGGGAGCCCCGGCACCTCTAGGAACTTGTCCATTTTACATAGTTTCTCTGGGATGACCAACTTGTCACAATCATCCAGAGTGGATAATACCTCCTTAAGCAGAATGCGGAGATGTTCCAACTTAAATTTAAATGCAATCACATCAGGTTCAGCTTGTTGAGAAATGTTCCCTGAATCAGTAATTTCTCCCTCAGACAAAACCTCCCTGGCCCCATCAGACTGAGTTAGGGGCCCTTCAGAAATATTAATATCAGCGTCGTCATGCTCTTCAGTATCTAAAACAGAGCAGTCGCGCTTACGCTGATAAGTGTTCATTTTGGCTAAAATGTTTTTGACAGAATTATCCATTACAGCCGTTAATTGTTGCATAGTAAGGAGTATTGGCGCGCTAGATGTACTAGGGGCCTCCTGAGTGGGCAAGACTCGTGTAGACGAAGGAGGGAATGATGCAGTACCATGCTTACTCCCCTCACTTGAGGAATCATCTTGGGCATCATTGTCATTGTCACATAAATCACATTTATTTAAATGAATAGGAATTCTGGCTTCCCCACATTCAGAACACAGTCTATCTGGTAGTTCAGACATGTTAAACAGGCATAAACTTGATAACAAGTACAAAAAACGTTTTAAAATAAAACCGTTACTGTCACTTTAAATTTTAAACTGAACACACTTTATTACTGCAAATGCGAAAAAACATGAAGGAATTGTTCAAAATTCACCAAATTTTCACCACAGTGTCTTAAAGCCTTAAAAGTATTGCACACCAAATTTGGAAGCTTTAACCCTTAAAATAACGGAACCGGAGCCGTTTTGAACTTTAACCCCTTTACAGTCCCTGGTATCTGCTTCGCTGAGACCCAACCAAGCCCCAAGGGGAATACGATACCAAATGACGCCTTCAGAAAGTCTTTTCTAAGTATCAGAGCTCCTCTCACATGCGACTGCATGCCATGCCTCTCAAAAACAAGTGCGCAACACCGGCGCGAAAATGAGGCTCTGCCTATGCTTTGGGAAAGCCCCTAAAGAATAAGGTGTCTAAAACAGTGCCTGCCGATATTATTATATCAAAATACCCAGATAAAATGATTCCTCAAGGCTAAATATGTGTTAATAATCAATCGATTTAGCCCAAAAAAAGTCTACAGTCTTAATAAGCCCTTTTGAAGCCCTTATTTACAATCGTAATAAACATGGCTTACCGGATCCCAGAGGGAAAATGACAGCTTCCAGCATTACATCGTCTTGTTAGAATGTGTCATACCTCAAGCAGCAAGAGACTGCTCACTGTTCCCCCAACTGAAGTTAATTGCTCTCAACAGTCCTGTGTGGAACAGCCATGGATTTTAGTGACGGTTGCTAAAATCATTTTCCTCATACAAACAGAAATCTTCATCTCTTT
This sequence comes from Bombina bombina, assembly GCF_027579735.1. Classification (NCBI taxonomy): domain Eukaryota; kingdom Metazoa; phylum Chordata; class Amphibia; order Anura; family Bombinatoridae; genus Bombina; species Bombina bombina. The sequence continues at coordinate 598,380,662 of NC_069505.1, read as the reverse complement.
TCTGTTTCTGAGTAAATAGTACATACCAGCACTATTTCAAAATAACAAACTCTTGATTGAATAATAAAAACTACAGTTAAACACTAAAAAACTCTAAGCCATCTCCGTGGAGATGTTGCCTGTACAACGGCAAAGAGAATGACTGGGGTAGGCGGAGCCTAGGAGGGATCATGTGACCAGCTTTGCTGGGCTCTTTGCCATTTCCTGTTGGGGAAGAGAATATCCCACAAGTAAGGATGACGCCGTGGACCGGACACACCTATGTTGGAGAAATGTTGACATTGTATCCGTAGTAACAGCACAATAAACAAATTTAGAAATAATAGCTCCAAACAAGGACATATGCAAAGCCGCTATAAGTACACACACATCAGTGTTCTCCACAGAATTTGTTGGCAGCCGAGTGGCATTATGGGTAGTGGCAGTGTAGTAATATATAATCGTACAATATGTTCTGTTACTTAAAGGGGCAGTAAACCTACCAAATAATGTAATATAATTCTGCACATAGTCTTAGAACTAACTTTATACTTTAAAAGTATTGCAGGCATATTTTATTTAAAAAAAAAAGATTTTTTCAGACTGCCGCTCAGTGCTCCCGGCCCAATCGCGCTATTACATTTAATGTAGCTTGCTCCTTCCCTGGGAGCAAGCTACATTGAGTGTAATGGCGCGATCGGGCCGGGCTGTGACTAGACAGCTGCCCAGATGCGCTTAGACAAAAAGCCAGACCTACTCAGTAGAGCACTAAGCGGCGGTCTGAATTTTTTCTTTTTTAATAAAATATGCCTGTAATACTTTAAAGTATAAAGTTAGCGCTAAGATATTGTAATATAATTCTGCACTATGTGGAGAATATTACATTATTTTGTAGGCTTACTGCCCGTTTAAGCTATCCAAAACACTAATTAATTGCATAATTTAACATAAATTAATTTAATGAGAATTTGTGCAACAAACATTGAACAAATTTAATATGAGCTAATCTTAACTTAAAAGGGACCTGAATCCCATTTTTTTTCTTTCATGATTCAGATAGAGCATACAATTTTAAACAACTTTCTGATTATCTTCTATTATTTAATTTGCTTGGTTCTCTTGCTATCCTTTGTTGAAGGAGCAGTAATGCACTCCTTTATAATGCACACTCTTTAATATTAGCCAATTAGTAGAAGTAGCGATCAGCCAATCAGAATTAGCAGGAAGGACACAACTAATACGGCTGTATTAAATGCAATCAGTTTTTTATTCTTTTTTTCATGCAAAAAAAATAAAAAAATCTTCATGTTTAAATAAACAGAACACAAGTTGGCTGTATAACTTCAATAACAATGTAGAAACATCAGTGTAAAAAGGTTTCAATCCAAACACTACACAGCCTTTTGTACCACTCACCTGTAGAGGGTGCTGATTTAGATTCCTCCAGCTGAATACTATTATCTATTCTATCCTCAGTAGAGTTGTCTAAATGTTCTTCATGGTGATCTATTGATAAATACAGAGAATCAAATTGATTTCCGTGGAACACAGATTATGTCAGCACATGGTCATAAGGTGTTCTGGTATACTGAGCAGTCAAATAGTCTTTTTATATTCACACTTTCTGGGGAACAGGATCGTACTGAGCATGTGCACAAGCCCACAGGGTGTACGTGTACTAGTCTGTGATTGGCTGATGTCTGTCACATGATACAGGGAACCTGGAAAATGGATAAAAAATTAATTTGTGAGAAAAAAAATCTACTGCTTATTTGAAATTTAGAGTATGTGCTATTGCATTGTCTTTTTTATTATGCTCTTGTTAATTATCTAAATCTACTGCACTGAGAGGTCTTTTAAAAGGATGTGAAACCCCAAATTCTTCTTTGTAATTAAGACAGAGCATAATATTTTAAGAGTTTCAAATTCACTTCTATTATCCAATTGTCTGTATACTCATTGGATTCTTTGCCTATATGGCAGCAGTTTTCATGGCAGAAATTCCTCCTACGTAGCCCTATTGGATGCATCAGGTGTTGAGAGCACCACACAGGTGAATAAAATATGGTAATGGATAATATGTTACCATAAGGTATATGTACAAGGGGTATGTATTATTTTATTTGTTTTTATGGATTTTATGAAAGTGTTTTAAGGATTGAGACGAGTTCCCTTTTGGAAGCGCTCCTGTTTTCCTGTGAAATATAAAACTGTCTGGTGTACAGGTAGCCCTCAGTTTACGCCGGGGTTAGGTTCCAGAAGGAATGGTTGTAAATCGAAACCGTTGTAAATTGAAACCCAGTTTATAATGTAAGTCAATGGGAAGTGAGGGAGTTAGGTTCCAGGCCCCTCTCAAAATTGTCATAAGTAACACCTAATACATTATTTTTAAATATTTGAAATGAAGACTTTAAATGCTAAACAGCATTATAAACCTAATAAAAACATAATTTATGCTTACCTGATAAATTTATTTCTCTTGTAGTGTAGTCAGTCCACGGGTCATCCATTACTTATGGAATATATCTCTTCCTAACAGGAAGCTGCAAGAGGATCACCCAAGCAGAGCTGCTATATAGCTCCTCCCCTCACATGTCATATTCAGTCATTCAACCAAAACCAGACAAGAAAGGAGAAACCATAGGGTGCAGTGGTGACTGGAGTTTAATTAAAATTTAGATCTGCCTTAAAGACAGGGCGGGCCGTGGACTGACTACACTACAAGAGAAATAAATTTATCAGGTAAGCATAAATTATGTTTTCTCTTGTTAAGTGTAGTCAGTCCACGGGTCATCCATTACTTATGGAATACCAATACCAAAGCTAAAGTACACGGATGAAGGGAGGGACAAGGCAGGAACCTTAAACAGAAGGAACCACTGCCTGAAGCACCTTTCTCCCAAAAATAGCCTCCGAAGAAGCAAAAGTGTCAAATTTGTAAAATTTTGAAAAAGTGTGAAGTGAAGACCAAGTTGCAGCCTTGCAAATCTGTTCAACAGAGCCCTCATTTTTAAAGGCCCAGGTGGAAGCCACAGCTCTAGTAGAATGAGCTGTAATCCTTTCAGGAGGCTGCTGTCCAGCAGTCTCATAGGCTAAACGTATTATGCTACGAAGCCAAAAAGAGAGAGAGGTAGCCGAAGCCTTTTGACCTCTTCTCTGTCCAGAGTAAACGACAAACAGGGAAGAAGTTTGACGAAAATCTTTAGTTGCCTGCAAATAGAACTTCAGGGCACGGACTACGTCCAGATTATGCAAAAGTTGTTCCTTCTTTGAAGAAGGGTTAGGACACAGTGATGGAACAACAATCTCTTGATTGATATTCCTGTTAGTAACTACCTTAGGTAAGAACCCAGGTTTAGTACGCAGAACTACCTTGTCTGAATGAAAAATCAGATAAGGAGAATCACAATGTAAGGCAGATAACTCAGAGACTCTTCGAGCCGAGGAAATAGCCATCAAAAACAGAACCTTCCAGGATAACAGCTTGATATCAATGGAATGAAGGGGTTCAAATGGAACGCCTTGAAGAACGTTAAGAACTAAGTTTAAGCTCCACGGCGGAGCAACAGTCTTAAACACAGGCTTAATCCTATCTAAAGCCTGACAAAAAGCCTGAACGTCTGGAACTTCTGCCAGACGTTTGTGTAGAAGAATAGACAGAGCAGAAATCTGTCCCTTTAACGAACTAGCAGATAAGCCCTTTCCTAAACAATCTTGTAGAAAAGACAATATCCTAGGAATCCTAACCTTACTCCATGAGTAACTCTTGGATTTGCACCAATATAAATATTTACGCCATATCTTATGGTAAATTCTTCTGGTAACAGGCTTCCTAGCCTGTATTAAGGTATCAATAACCGACTCCGAGAAGCCACGCTTTGATAGAATCAAGCGTTCAATCTCCATGCAGTCAGCCTCAGAGAAATTAGATTTGGATGGTTGAAAGGACCCTGAATTAGAAGGTCCTGTCTCAGAGGCAGAGACTACGGTGGGCAGGACGACATGTCCACTAGGTCTGCATACCAGGTCCTGCGTGGCCACGCAGGCGCTATCAGAATCACCGAAGCTCTCTCCTGTTTGATCTTGGCAATCAAACGAGGAAGCATCGGAAATGGTGGAAACACATAAGCCATGTTGAAGACCCAAGGGGCTGTCAGAGCATCTATCAGCACCGCTCCCGGGTCCCTGGACCTGGATCCGTAACAAGGAAGCTTGGCGTTCTGGCGAGACGCCATGAGATCCAGATCTGGTTTGCCCCAACGATGAATCAGTTGAGCAAAGACCTCCGGATGAAGTTCCCACTCCCCCGGATGAAAAGTCTGGCGACTTAGAAAATCCGCCTCCCAGTTCTCCACGCCTGGGATGTAAATCGCTGACAGGTGGCAAGAGTGAGACTCTGCCCAGCGAATTATCTTTGAGACTTCCAACATCGCTAGGGAACTTCTGGTTCCCCCTTGATGGTTGATGTAAGCCACAGTCGTGATGTTGTCCGACTGAAATCTGATGAACCTCAGAGTTGCTAACTGAGGCCAAGCTAGGAGAGCATTGAATATTGCTCTTAATTCCAGAATATTTATTGGGAGGAGTTTCTCCTCCTGAGTCCATAGTCCCTGAGCCTTCAGGGAGTTCCAGACTGCGCCCCAGCCTAGAAGGCTGGCGTCTGTTGTTACAATCGTCCAATCTAGCCTGCGAAAGGTCATCCCCTTGGACAGATGTGGCCGAGAAAGCCACCATAGAAGAGAATCTCTGGTCTCTTGATCCAGATTTAGCAGGGGGGACAAATCTGAGTAATCCCCATTCCACTGACTTAGCATGCACAATTGCAGCGGTCTGAGATGCAGGCGCGCAAATAGTACTATGTCCATTGCCGCTACCATTAAGCCGATTACTTCCATGCACTGAGCTACTGACGGGTGTGGAATGGAATGAAGGACACGGCAAGCATTTAGAAGTTTTGATAACCTGGCCTCCGTCAGGTAAATTTTCATCTCTAGAGAATCTATAAGAGTCCCTAGAAAGGGAACCCTTGTAAGTGGTAATAGAGAACTCTTTTCCACGTTCACCTTCCACCCATGCAACCTCAGAAATGCCAGAACTATCTCTGTATGAGACTTGGCAGTTTGAAAACTTGACGCTTGTATCAGAATGTCGTCTAGGTACGGAGTCACCGCTATGCCTCGCGGTCTTAGTACCGCCAGAAGTGAGCCCAGAACTTTTGTAAAGATTCTTGGAGCCGTAGCTAATCCGAAGGGAAGAGCTACAAACTGGTAATGCCTGTCTAGGAAAGCAAATCTTAGGTACCGATAATGATCCTTGTGAATCGGTATGTGAAGGTAGGCATCCTTTAAGTCCACTGTGGTCATGTACTGACCCTCTTGGATAATGGGAAGGATGGTTCGAATAGTTTCCATTTTGAATGATGGAACTCTTAGGAATTTGTTTAGGATTTTTAAGTCCAAGATTGGTCTGAAGGTTCCCTCTTTCTTGGGAACCACAAATAGATTTGAATAGAATCCTTGCCCGTGTTCCGTCCGCGGAACTGGGTGGATCACCCCCATTAGTAAGAGGTCTTGTACACAGCGTATAAACGCCTCTTTCTTTATTTGGTTTGCTGATAACCTTGAAAGATGAAATCTCCCTCGTGGAGGAGAAGTTTTGAAGTCCAGGAGATATCCCTGAGATATGATCTCCAACGCCCAGGGATCCTGGACATCTCTTGCCCAAGCCTGGGCGAAGAGAGAAAGTCTGCCCCCCACTAGATCCGTTTCCAGATAGGGGGCCCTCTCTTCATGCTGTCTTAGGGGCAGCAGCAGGTTTCTTGGCCTGCTTGCCCTTGTTCCAGGACTGGTTAACTTTCCAGCCCTGTCTGTAACGAGCAACAGCTCCTTCCTGTTTTGGAGCGGAGGAAGTTGATGCTGCTCCTGCCTTGAAGTTACGAAAGGCACGAAAATTAGACTGTTTGACCTTTGATTTGGCCCTGTCCTGAGGTAGAGCATGGCCCTTACCTCCCGTAATGTCAGCTATAATTTCTTTCAAGCCGGGCCCGAATAAGGTCTGCCCTTTGAAAGGAATATTAAGCAATTTAGATTTAGAAGTCACGTCAGCTGACCAGGATTTAAGCCATAGCGCTCTGCGCGCTTGGATGGCAAATCCGGAGTTCTTAGCCGTAAGTTTGGTTAAATGTACGACGGCATCAGAAACAAATGCGTTAGCTAGCTTAAGTGCTTTAAGCTTGTTCATAATTTCATCCAATGGAGCTGTGCGAATGGCCTCTTCCAGAGACTCAAACCAGAATGCCGCCGCAGCAGTGACAGGCGCAATGCATGCAAGGGGCTGTAAGATAAAACCTTGTTGAACAAACATTTGATCTGAAAAGGCACAACTATCCTCCACCGGGATAGTGGTACGCTTAGCTAAAGTAGAAACTGCTCCCTCCACCTTAGAGACCGTCTGCCATAAGTCTCGTGTGTTGGCGTCTATAGGAAACATTTTCCTAAATATGGGAGGAGGGGAAAAAGGCACACCAGGTCTATCCCACTCCTTGCTAATAATCTCTGTAAGCCTTTTAGGTATAGGAAACACATCAGTACACACCGGTACCGCATAGTATCTATCCAACCTACATAATTTTTCTGGAATTGCAACCGTGTTACAATCATTCAGAGCCGCTAATACCTCCCCTAGCAATATGCGGAGGTTCTCAAGCTTAAATTTAAAATTAGAAATCTCTGAATCCAGTCTCCCTGGATCAGATCCGTCACCCACAGAATGAAGCTCTCCGTCTTCATGTTCTGCAAATTGTGACGCAGTATCTGACATGGCTCTCACCTCATCCGCGCGCTCTGTCCTTAACCCAGAGCTATCGCGCTTGCCTCTTAATTCTGGCAATTTAGATAATACTTCTGTCATAACAGTAGCCATGTCTTGCAAAGTGATTTGTAAGGGCCTCCCTGATGTACTTGGCGCCACAAAATCACGCACCTCCTGAGCGGGAGGCGAAGGTACTGACACGTGAGGAGAGTTAGTCGGCATAACTTCCCCCTCGTTGTCTGGTGATAATTTCTTTACATGTAAAGATTGACTTTTATTTAAAGTAACATCAATGCAATTAGTACACAAATTTCTATTGGGCTCCACATTGGCCTTTAAACATAGTGAACAAAGAGATTCATCTGAGTCAGACATGTTTAAACAGACTAGCAATGAGACTAGCAAGCTTGGAAATACTTTTCTAAATAAATTTACAAGCAATATAAAAAAACATAATTTATGTAAGAACTTACCTGATAAATTCATTTCTTTCATATTAGCAAGAGTCCATGAGCTAGTGACGTATGGGATATACATTCCTACCAGGAGGGGCAAAGTTTCCCAAACCTCAAAATGCCTATAAATACACCCCTCAAAAGTGCGAAAGCATATAAAATAAGGAATTGGAATAATTGTGCTTTATACAAAAATCATAACCACCCCAAAAAAGGGGCGGGCCTCATGGACTCTTGCTAATATGAAAGAAATGAATTTATCAGGTAAGTTCTTACATAAATTATGTTTTCTTTCATGTAATTAGCAAGAGTCCATGAGCTAGTGACGTATGGGATAATGATTACCCAAGATGTGGATCTTTCCACGCAAGAGTCACTAGAGAGGGAGGGATAAAATAAAGACAGCCAATTCCTGCTGAAAATAATCCACACCCAAAATAAAGTTTAATGAAAAACATAAGCAGAAGATTCAAACTGAAACCGCTGCCTGAAGTACTTTTCTACCAAAAACTGCTTCAGAAGAAGAAAATACATCAAAATGGTAGAATTTAGTAAAAGTATGCAAAGAGGACCAAGTTGCTGCTTTGCAAATCTGATCAAATCGAAGCTTCATTCCTAAACGCCCAGGAAGTAGAAACTGACCTAGTAGAATGAGCTGTAATCCTTTGAGGCGGAGATTTACCCGACTCAACATAGGCAAGATGAATTAAAGATTTCAACCAAGATGCCAAAGAAATGGCAGAAGCTTTCTGGCCTTTTCTAGAACCAGAAAAGATAACAAATAAACTAGAAGTCTTTCGGAAAGACTTAGTAGCTTCAACATAATATTTCAAAGCTCTAACAACATCCAAAGAATGCAATGATTTCTCCTTAGAATTCTTAGGATTAGGACATAATGAAGGAACCACAATTTCCCTACTAATGTTGTTAGAATTCACAACTTTAGGTAAAAATTCAAAAGAAGTTCGCAACACTGCCTTATCCTGAAAAAATCAGAAAAGGAGACTCACAAGAAAGAGCAGATAATTCAGAAACTCTTCTGGCAGAAGAGATTGCCAAAAGGAACAAAACTTTCCAAGAAAGTAATTTAATGTCCAATAAATGCATAGGTTCAAACGGAGGAGCTTGAAGAGCCCCCAGAACCAAATTCAAACTCCAAGGAGGAGAAATTGACTTAATGACAGGTTTTATACGAACCAAAGCTTGTACAAAACAATGAATATCAGGAAGATTAGCAATCTTTCTGTGAAAAAGAACAGAAAGAGCAGAGATTTGTCCTTTCAAAGAACTTGCGGATAAACTTTTATCTAAACCATCCTGAAGAAACTGTAAAATTCTCGGAATTCTAAAAGAATGCCAAGAAAAATGATGAGAAAGACACCAAGAAATATAAGTCTTCCAGACTCTATAATATATCTCTCTGGATACAGATTTACGAGCCTGTAACATAGTATTAATCACAGAGTCAGAGAAACCTCTTTGACCAAGAATCAAGCGTTCAATCTCCATACCTTTAAATTTAAGGATTTGAGATCCTGATGGAAAAAAGGACCTTGCGACAGAAGGTCTGGTCGTAGCGGAAGAGTCCACGGATGGCAAGAGGCCATCCGGACAAGATCCGCATACCAAAACCTGTGAGGCCATGCCGGAGCTACCAGCAGAACAAACGAGCATTCCTTCAGAATCTTGGAGATTACTCTTGGAAGAAGAACTAGAGGCGGAAAGATATAAGCAGGATGATACTTCCAAGGAAGTGATAATGCATCCACTACTTCCGCCTGAGGATCCCGGAATCTGGACAGATACCTGGGAAGTTTCTTGTTTAGATGAGACGCCATCAGATCTATTTCTGGAAGCTCCCACATTTGAACAATCTGAAGAAATACCTCTGGGTGAAGAGACCATTCGCCCGGATACAACGTTTGGCGACTGAGATAATCCGCTTCCCAATTGTCTATACCTGGGATATGAACCGCAGAGATTAGACAGGAGCTGGATTCCGCCCAAACCAGAATTCGAGATACTTCTTTCATAGCCAGAGGACTGTGAGTCCCTCCTTGATGATTGATGTATGCCACAGTAGTGACATTGTCTGTCTGAAAACAAATGAACGATTCTCTCTTCAGAAGAGGCCAAGACTGAAGAGCTCTGAAAATTGCACGGAGTTCCAAAATATTGATCGGTAATCTCACCTCCTGAGATTCCCAAACTCCTTGTGCCGTCAGAGATCCCCACACAGCTCCCCAACCTGTGAGACTTGCATCTGTTGAAATTACAGTCCAGGTCGGAAGCACAAAAGAAGCCCCCTGAATTAAACGATGGTGATCTGTCCACCACGTTAGAGTGTGTCGTACAATCGGTTTTAAAGATATTAATTGAGATATCTTTGTGTAATCCTTGCACCATTGATTCAGCATACAGAGCTGAAGAGGTCGCATGTGAAAACGAGCAAAGGGGATCGCGTCCGATGCAGCAGTCATAAGACCTAGAATTTCCATGCATAAGGCTACCGAAGGAAATGATTGTGACTGAAGGTTTCGACAAGCTGAAATCAATTTAGACGTCTCTTGTCTGTTAAAGACAGAGTCATGGACACTGAATCTATCTGGAAACCCAGAAAGGTTACCCTTGTCTGAGGAATCAATGAACTTTTTGGTGAATTGATCCTCCAACCATGATCTTGAAGAAACAACACAAGTCGATTCGTATGAGATTCTGCTAAATGTAAAGACTGAGCAAGTACCAAGATATCGTCCAAATAAGGAAATACCACAATACCCTGTTCTCTGATTACAGACAGAAGGGCACCGAGAACCTTTGTAAAAATTCTTGGAGCTGTAGCTAGGCCAAACGGCAGAGCCACAAACTGGTAATGCTTGTCCAGAAAAGAGAATCTCAGGAACTGATAATGATCTGGATGAATCGGAATATGCAGATATGCATCCTGTAAATCTATTGTGGATATAAAATGCCCTTGCTGAACAAAAGGCAAGATAGTCCTTACAGTTACCATTTTGAACGTTGGTATCCTTACATAACGATTCAATATTTTTAGATCCAGAACTGGTCTGAAGGAATTCTCCTTCTTTGGTACAATGAAGAGATTTGAATAAAACCCCATCCCCTGTTCCAGAACTGGAACTGGCATAATTACTCCAGCCAACTCTAGATCTGAAACACAATTCAGAAATGCTTGAGCTTTCACTGGATTTACTGGGACACGGAAAAGAAAAAAATCTCTTTGCAGGAGGTCTCATCTTGAAACCAATTCTGTACCCTTCTGAAACAATGTTCTGAATCCAAAGATTGTGAACAGAATTGATCCAAATTTCTTTGAAAAAACGTAACCTGCCCCCTACCAGCTGAGCTGGAATGAGGGCCGCACCTTCATGTGGATTTAGAAGCAGGCTTTGCCTTTCTAGAAGGCTTGGATTTATTCCAGACTGGAGATGGTTTCCAAACTGAAACTGCTCCTGAGGATGAAGGATCAGGCTTTTGTTCTTTGTTGAAACGAAAGGAACGAAAACGATTATTAGCCCTGTTTTTACCCTTAGATTTTTTATCCTGTGGTAAAAAAGTTCCTTTCCCACCAGTAACAGTTGAGATAATGGAATCCAACTGAGAACCAAATAATTTGTTACCCTGGAAAGAAATGGAAAGTAGAGTTGATTTAGAAGCCATATCAGCATTCCAAGTTTTAAGCCATAAAGCTCTTCTAGCTAAAATAGCTAGAGACATAAACCTGACATCAACTCTGATAATATCAAAAATGGCATCACAGATAAAATTATTAGCATGCTGAAGAAGAATAATAATATTATGAGAATCATGATCTGTTACTTGTTGTGCTAAAGTCTCCAACCAAAAAGTTGAAGCTGCAGCAACATCAGCCAAAGATATAGCAGGTCTAAGAAGATTACCTGAACACAGATAAGCTTTTCTTAGAAAGGATTCAATTTTCCTATCTAAAGGATCTTTAAACGAAGTACCATCTGACGTAGGAATAGTAGTACGTTTAGCAAGGGTAGAAATAGCCCCATCGACTTTAGGGATTTTGTCCCAAAATTCTAATCTGTCAGACGGCACAGGATATAATTGCTTAAAACGTTTAGAAGGAGTAAATGAATTACCCAATTTATCCCATTCTCTGGAAATTACTTCAGAAATAGCATTAGGAACAGGAAAAACTTCTGGAATAACCACAGGAGATTTAAATACCTTATCTAAACGTTTAGAATTAGTATCAAGAGGACCAGAATCCTCTATTTCTAAAGCAATTAGTACTTCTTTAAGTAAAGAACGAATAAATTCCATTTTAAATAAATATGAAGATTTATCAGCATCAATCTCTGAGACAGAATCCTCTGAACCAGAAGAGTCATCAGAATCAGAATGATGATGTTCATTTAAAAATTCATCTGTAAAGAGAGAAGTTTTAAAAGATTTTTTATGTTTACTAGAAGGAGAAATAACAGACATAGCCTTCTTGATGGATTCAGAAACAAAATCTCTTATGTTATCAGGAACATTCTGCACCTTAGATGTTGAGGGAACTACAACAGGCAATGGTACATTACTAAAGGAAATATTATCTGCTTTAACAAGTTTGTCATGACAATTAATACAAACAACAGCCGGAGGAATAGCTACCAAAAGTTTACAGCAGATACACTTAGCTTTGGTAGTTCCAGCACTAGACAGCGATTTTCCTGAAGTATCTTCTGACTCAGATGCAACGTGAGACATCTTGCAATATGTAAGAGAAAAAACAACATATAAAGCAAAATTGATCAAATTCCTTAAATGACAGTTTCAGGAATGGGAAAAAATGCCAATAAACAAGCTTCTAGTAACCAGAAGCAAAGAAAAAATGAGACTGAAATAATGTGGAGACAAAAGCGACGCCCATATTTTTTGGCGCCAAATAATACGCCCACATTGTTTGGCGCCTAAATGCTTTTTGGCGCCAAAAATGACGCCACATCCGGAACGCCGACATTTTTGGCGCAAAAGGACGTCAAAAAATGACGCAACTTCCGGCGACACGTATGACGCCGGAAACAGAAAAGATTTTTTTGCGCCAAAAAAGTCCGCGCCAAGAATGACGCAATAAAATGAAGCATTTTCAGCCCCCGCGAGCCTAACAGCCCACAGGGAAAAAAAAAAAAAAAAAGTCAAATTTTTTAAGGTAAGAAAAAATGATTGATTCAAATGCATTATCCCAAATATGAAACTGACTGTCTGAAAATAAGGAATGTTGAACATTCTGAGTCAAGGCAAATAAATGTTTGAATACATATATTTAGAACTTTATAAATAAAGTGCCCAACCATAGCTTAGAGTGTCACAGAAAATAAGATTTACTTACCCCAGGACACTCATCTACATGTTTGTAGAAAGCCAAACCAGTACTGAAACGAAAATCAGCAGAGGTAATGGTATATAAATAAGAGTATATCGTCGATCTGAAAAGGGAGGTAAGAGATGAATCTCTACGACCGATAACAGAGAACCTATGAAATAGACCCCGTAGAAGGAGATCACTGCATTCAAATAGGCAATACTCTCCTCACATCCCTCTGACATTCACTGCACGCTGAGAGGAAAACCGGGTTCCAACCTGCTGCGGAGCGCATATCAACGTAGAATCTAGCACAAACTTACTTCACCACCTCCATAGGAGGCAAAGTTTGTAAAACTGAATTGTGGGTGTGGTGAGGGGTGTATTTATAGGCATTTTGAGGTTTGGGAAACTTTGCCCCTCCTGGTAGGAATGTATATCCCATACGTCACTAGCTCATGGACTCTTGCTAATTACATGAAAGAAAACGCTACTGTGACTTTAAGAAGCACAAAAAGCTGTCACAGTTGAAATAACAATGAACCAAAATAGTTATAGCAACCAATTTTTCACAGTAAATGTATTAAGTTAGCAAAGGATTGCACCCACCAGCAAATGGATGATTAACCCCTTAATACCCAAAAACGGATAACAATTTAATAATTAACGTTTTTAACACAGTCAAAACACACTGTCACAGGTCTGCTGTGACTGATTACCTCCCTCAAAATGAATTTTGAAGACCCCTGAGCTCTCTAGAGACGATCTGGATCATGGAGGATGAAGTAGACAGATTGTGACTGAATTTTTACTGCGCAAAAAAGCGCTAAAATAGGCCCCTCCCACTCATATTACAACAGTGGGGAAGCTCAGATAACTGTTTCTATGCAGAAAACAAAGATGGCCATGTGGTAAAAATCATGCCCCAATAAGTTTTATCACCAAGTACCTCACAAAAAACGATTAACATGCCATTAAACGTTTTGAACATACATTTTAAAAGTTATGAAGTGTTATTAATAAGCCTGCTACCAGTCGCTTTTACTGCAGTTAAGGCTCATACATTATTTCAGTATTAACAGTATTTTCAGAGTCAATTCCATTCCTTAGAAAAATACATTCAGTGTACACACACTCATCAGCCTAATACCAGTCGCTATCACTGCATTTAAGGCTGAACTTACGTTACATTGGTATCAGCAGTATTTTCTCAGTCAATTCCATTCCTCAGAAAAATAATTTACTGCACATACCTCGTTTGCAGGGGGGCCCTGCATGCTATTCCCCTTTTCTGAAGTTACCTCACTCCTCAGATGAGAACAGCCAGTGGATCTTAGTTACGTCTGCTAAGATCATAGAAAACGCAGGCAGATTCTTCTTCTAATGCTGCCTGAGAACAAACAGCACACTCCGGTGCCATTTAAAATAACAAACTTTTGATTGAAGAAATAAACTAAGTTAAAAAACACCACAGACCTCTCACAGCGACCTATCTTTAGTTAGGCTGCAAGAGAATGACTGAATATGACATGTGAGGGGAGGAGCTATATAGCAGCTCTGCTTGGGTGATCCTCTTGCAGCTTCCTGTTAGGAAGAGATATATTCCATAAGTAATGGATGACCCGTGGACTGACTACACTTAACAAGAGAAATAGATTGTATCATCATCAAACTCAGTTTAATGAACAAAAACATTTCCTAAACTGCACCTAATAAAAGTATCACACAGACACAGACTGTATCATCATCAATCTAAGTTTAATGAACAAAAACAAAATAATCACACAGCAGACTGCATCATCATCAATCTAAGTTTAATGAACAAAAACAAAATAATCATACAGCAGACTGTATCAGCATCAAACTAAGTTTAATGAAGAAAAATGTTTTTTTACTTGCATTTTTCTGCAGCTAAGGGAAGTGGCTGCTAGATCTTGTTCCTTTAAAAACGGATCCATTGCTCAGGTCTGGTTATACACTGATTTCAGCCTGCCTGTGTTTAATCACATAACAGACTGTATCATCATCAAACTAAGTTTAATTAAGAAAAACATTTTTTACTTGCCTTTTTCTGCAAACACTTCTCTGCATTGAGTCTGCAGCTAAGGGAAGTGGCTGCTAGATCTTGTTCCTTTGAAAGATGATCCATTGATCACGTCTGGCTTGTTTTTCTTTGCATATGTTTAGTGCAACACAAGCGGACAGCTCCACCTACTGGCTATTTTAATGTATGCATGTGCTAATGCTTTCAATAGCAGTCAATGCTTTTCAATAGCAAAAAAAGGGCTTTATTCTGAAACGGCGCAAATTGAACCGTCGTAAACCGAGGGCCACCTGTATATGCTTTGACAGGCGTCTGTGAAGGTTACCTGGTGGACCACGTATGGGTGATCTTCAGCTTGGAGTGGTAGGACCAAAGGTTAAGCAAGGCGACAGAGGTATATTGAGTCAGATATTTTGATATCATATATTTCATAGTTGTTATATTGCTTAATTATAGCTGCTGGATATAATTATAAAGGTTCCTTATTTATCACATAACAGGTTTATATATGTTTCTACCTAGTTCATAACAAAGAACAAATGAGGTTATAAACTAAAAGTTTCTATTAGTCTGCAATTTACTGTTTATAACTTGAGTTGAGGTGGTTAGGTTTTTCAATATTGTGATGTCAGTATAGAATATTGTACTAATGGGTAGAATCTGATTCCATGTTACATCACATGCACGTGATTTTTATTTCGTGATTCAGAAACAGCAGCAATTTTAAGCAACTTTCTAATTTACTCCTATTATCAATTTTTCTTCATTCTCTTGGTATCTTTATTTGAAAAGCAAGAATGTAAGTTTAGATGCCGGCCCATTTTTGGTGAACAACCTGTGTTGTCCTTGTCGATTGGACAGCACCAATAAACAAGTGCTGTCCATGGCCTGAACCAAAAAGTGGCTGGCTCCTTAGATGACTTATTTTTCAAATAAAGATAGCAAGAGCACGAAAAAAAATTTGATAATAGGAGTAAATGAGAAAGTTGCTTAAAATTGCATGCTCTATCTGAATCACAAAAGAAAAAAAAATGGGGTTCAGTGTCCCATTAACACTAAAACAGTGATAACCTTTACTTGATGCATTTTTGCCAATACATGAATATTGCACATATGTTTCTAATCAGAGATGTAATTCATCTATGTGCAGTTAAATTTTGGCCAGAACATCCCTTTAATTTTGACTTTAGCGACCCTTTAATAACACAAACCTCAATCTGATACTAACAAATGTATTGCTCACCTACTGCAAGGTCTGAATGGACGACCCTCTGCGGCTTATCCTGTTCAGCGGTTGCACTTTTTACTTTCTCGTTGTTTGATACAATATCTGTGTTTTCATGACAGAGATCTGTTACGTAAAACAAACTAGTTGTAAAGGTGTTTTAACACATTAAACAAAAAACAAACACACAATAGAAAACGCTTCTGCACCCATAAGAGGAAACATTTGGCAGGAATAGATTTCTTTATAGATCATTTCTTTGGACTTTCAGCGATTTTGTGGTTTGATAATGTGATCGCCATACAGCGCTGAGGATAGTTTTAAAACAATTGATTTCTAGTTTACTGAGAGATAGGCGATTACTACTTATATCACTAGGGATATTATTAAATTATAACAGACACTGATTACAGTCATTAAATAATGTATAATTGCACAAGTGCATAATAAAAACACAATCCAATTACACTTACACAGAATTTTAAATGAATTGTAGATTTTTTGGGAAATTTTCCAGCCCCCTATATCATGTGAATGCCATCAGCCAATCACAGACTCATATACGTATGCACCGTGAACTTTTGCACATGCTCAGTAGTAGTTGGTGCTTCAGAAAGTGTTTGCATCAAAATACTGTGCACAATTTGATAACAGAAGTAAATTGGAAAGTTTCTTAAAACTGCGGCTCTATCTGAATCATGAAAGTTTAATTTTGACTTTACTGTCCCTTTAAAAATCTTTTTCAGCTGCAGACCCCAAATCAACGTTTAAACCATAAATCCGGCGAATAAATATTTTGTTTGTATTTTTTTCAGCTTCTTGATTAATTTTCTATATATCATTTTATGGGAATATTTTTCAACATTATTGTTGGTCACCTCTTGCTTCTCCCTCATTCTCCAAAAATAAAGGTTTTGTTATTTATCTATTTTAGTGTTACAAGAAGAACCTTTTCCTTGTTCAGTCATTGGATATTTATTGTACTTGGAACTGAGGCTTATGGATGGTTTTTAGTGCCCCCCCCCCCCCCACCTTATGCACGTTGTCTAGTATTTCATTACACATCCTGCACTCCCCACTAAATTAATACGAAATAAAGGGACATTAAAAAAAAAAAAAGATTTCCTGATTCAGATAGAACACACAATTTTATACAATTTTCAATGTTCTTGTTATTCTTTGTACAGGCAGCAGTTTTGCAACAACATTATATATTAGCAAGAGCACTAGATGGCAGCACTATTTCCTGCCATGTAGTACTAATGTTATACATTAGCAAGCACACTAGATGGCAGCACTATTTCCTGTCATGTAGTGCTAATGTTATACATTAGAAAGAGCACTAGAGGGCAGCACTATTTCCTGTCATGTAGTGCTAATGTTATACATTAGCAAGAGCACTAGAGGGCAGCACTATTTCCTGTCATGTAGTACTAATGTTATACATTAGCAAGAGCACTAGAGGGCAGCACTATTTCCTGTCATGTAGTACTAATATTATACACTAGCAAGAGCACTAGATGGCAGCACTATTTCCTGTCATGTAGTACTAATGTTATATATTAGCAAGACCACTAGATGGCAGAACTATTTCCTGCCATGTAGTACTAATGTTATACATTAGCAAGCACACTAGATGGCAGCACTATTTCCTGTCATGTAGTGCTAATGTTATACATTAGAAAGAGCACTAGATGGCAGCACTATTTCCTGTCATGTAGTGCTAATGTTATACATTAGCAAGAGCACTAGAGGGCAACACTATTTCCTGTCATGTAGTACTAATGTTATACATTAGAAAGAGAACTAGAGGGCAGCACTATTTCCTGTCATGTAGTACTAATGTTATACACTAGCAAGAGCACTAGATGGCAGCACTATTTCCTGCCATGTAGTACTAATGTTATACATTAGCAAGCACACTAGATGGCAGCACTATTTCCTGTCATGTAGTGCTAATGTTATACATTAGCAAGAGCACTAGAGGGCAGCACTATTTCCTGTCATGTAGTACTAATGTTATACATTAGCAAGCACACTAGATGGAAGCACTATTTCCTGTCATGTAGTACTAATGTTATACATTAGCAAGCACACTAGATGGCAGCACTATTACCTGTCATGTAGTACTAATGTTATACATTAGCAAGAGCACTAGAGGGCAGCACTATTTCCTGTCATGTAGTACTAATGTTATACATTAGCAAGCACACTAGATGTCAGCACTATTTCCTGCCATGTAGTACTAATGTTATACATTAGCAAGAGCACTAGAGGGCAGCACTATTTCCTGCCATGTAGTATTAATGTTATACATTAGCAAGAGCACTAGATGTCAGCACTATTTCCTGTCATGTAGTACTGTTATACATTAGCAAGAGCACTAGAGGGCAGCACTATTTCCTGTCATGTAGTACTAATGTTATACATTAGCAAGAGCACTAGAGGGCAGCACTATTTCCTGTCATGTAGTACTGTTATACATTAGCAAGAGCACTAGATGGCAGCACTATTTCCTGTCATGTAGTACTAATGTTATACATTAGCAAGAGCACTAGATGGCAGCACTATTTCCTGTCATGTAGTACTAATGTTATACATTAGCAAGAGCACTAGATGGCAGCACTATTTCCTGTCATGTAGTGCTAATGTTATACATTAGCAAGAGCACTAGATGGCAGCACTATTTCCTGTCATGTAGTACTAATGTTATACATTAGCAAGAGCACTAGATGACAGCACTATTTCCTGTCATGTAATACTAATGCTATACATTAGCAAGAGCACTAGATAGAGGAACTATTTCCTGTCATGTAGTACTAATGGTATACATTAGGAAGAGCACTAGATAACAGCACTATTTCCTGTCATGTAGTACTAATGTTATACATTAGCAAGATCACTAGAGGGCAGCACTATTTCCTGTCATGTAGTACTAATGTTAAACATTAGCAAGAGCACTAGAGGGCAGCACTATTTCCTGTCATGTAGTACTAATGTTATACATTATCAAGAGCACTAGATGACAGCACTATTTCCTGTCATGTAGTACTGTTATACATTAGCAAGAGCACTAGATGGCAGCACTATTTCCTGTCATGCAGTACTAATGTTATACATTAGCAGGAGCACTAGATGGCAGCACTATTTCCTGTCATGTAGTACTAATGTTATACATTAGCAAGAGCACTAGATGGCAGCACTATTTCCTGTCATGTAGTGCTAATGTTATACATTAGCAAGAGCACTAGATGGCAGCGCTATTTCCTGTCATGTAGTACTAATGTTATACATTAGCAAGAGCACTAGATGGCAGCACTATTTCCTGTCATGTAGTACTAATGTTATACATTAGCAGGAGCACTAGATGGCAGCACTATTTCCTGTCATGTAGTACTAATGTTATACATTAGCAGGAGCACTAGATGGCAGCACTATTTCCTGTCATGTAGTACTAATGTTATACATTAGCAAGAGCACTAGATGGCAGCACTATTTCCTGTCATGTAGTACTAATGTTATATATCAGCAATAGCACTAGATGGCAGCACTATTTCCTGTCAAGTAGTACTAATGTTATACATTAGTAAGAGCACTAGATGGCAGCACTTTTTGCTGTCATGTAGTACTAATGTTATACATTAGCAAGAGCACTAGATGGCAGCACTATTTCCTGTCATATAGTACTAATGTTATACTATAGCAAGAGCACTAGAGGGCAGCACTATTTCCTGCCATGTAGAACTAATGTTATACATTAACAGGAGCACTAGATGGCAGCACTATCTCCTGTCATGTAGTACTAATGTTATACATTATCAAGAGCACTAGATGACAGCACTATTTCCTGTCATGTAGTACTAATGTTATACATTAGCAAGAGCACTAGAGGGCAGCACTATTTCCTGTCATGTAGTACTGTTATACATTAGCAAGAGCACTAGATGGCAGCACTATTTCCTGTCATGCAGTACTAATGTTATACATTAGCAGGAGCACTAGATGGCAGCACTATTTCCTGTCATGTAGTACTAATGTTATACATTAGCAAGAGCACTAGATGGCAGCACTATTTCCTGTCATGTAGTGCTAATGTTATACATTAGCAAGAGCACTAGATGGCAGCGCTATTTCCTGTCATGTAGTACTAATGTTATACATTAGCAAGAGCACTAGATGGCAGCACTATTTCCTGTCATGAAGTACTAATGTTATACATTAGCAGGAGCACTAGATGGCAGCACTATTTCCTGTCATGTAGTACTAATGTTATACATTAGCATGAGCACTAGATGGCAGCACTATTTCCTGTCATGTAGTACTAATGTTATACATTAGCAAGAGCACTAGATGGCAGCACTATTTCCTGTCATGTAGTACTAATGTTATATATCAGCAATAGCACTAGATGGCAGCACTATTTCCTGTCATGTAGTACTAATGTTATACATTAGCAAGAGCACTAGATGGCAGCGCTATTTCCTGTCATGTAGTACTAATGTTATACATTAGCAAGAGCACTAGAGGGCAGCACTATTTCCTGTCATGTAGTACTAATGTTAGACATTAGCAAGAGCACAGCACTATTTCCTGTCATGTAGTACTAATGTTATACATTAGCAAGAGCACAGCACAATTTCCTGTCATGTAGTACTAATGTTATACATTAGCAGGAGCACTAGATGGCAGCACTATTTCCTGGCATGTAGTACTAATGTTATACATTAGCAAGAGCACTAGAGGGCAGCACTATTTCCTGTCATGTAGTACTAATGTTATACATTAGCAAGAGCACTAGATGGCAGCACTATTTCATGCCATGTAGTGCTAATGTTATACATTTACAAGAGCACTAGAGGGCAGCACTATTTCCTGTCATGTAGTACTAATGTTATACATTAGCAAGAGCACTAGAGGGCAGCACTATTTCCTGTCATGTAGTGCTAATGTTATACATTAGCAAGAGCACTAGATGGCAGCACTATTTCCTGTCATGTAGTATAAATGTTATACATTAGCAAGAGCACTAGATGGCATCACTATTTCCTATCATGTAGTACTAATGTTATACATTAGCAAGAGCACTAGATGGCAGCACTATTTCCTGTCATGTAGTACTAATGTTATACATTAGCAAGAGCACTAGATGGCAGCACTATTTCCTGTCATGTAGTGCATCAGACATATGCACGCTACCTATCTAAATATCTCTTTAACAAAGAAGTACATGAGAATGATGCAAAGCAGCTACTACTGAGCATGTGCAAGAGTTCACAGTGTATATGTATATGAGTCTGTGACTGGGTGATGGCTGTCACATGATACAAGAAAACAAGACATGAAACAGTTTTATTCTCTCATCATTCAGATAGAATATACAATTTCCTTTCAACTTTCCAACTTACTTCTGTTATCACATTTGATTCATTCTCTTAGTCTCCTTTGTTGAGAGAGCAGCAAAGCACTACTGGGTCCTAGCGGAGTAGACTTTATTGTCCTTTTAACCCTTTTGTGATTTTCTGGAGTGATATTTTTTTATTTCTACTTGCACAGTATTACCTGAGCTCTCGTTCGGTGGGACTACTACGGTCCCCTCTGTCTGGCAAGTCTCCATCATAACGTTCTTGTAAAGTTCCTTGTGTCCCTTTATGTACGCGCACTCCTCCACAGAGAAATACACAGCAACATCATCACACTGTATAGGGACCTGAAACACACACACATATATATATCTCATTTAGTGCTGGTACAGGGACCGATACTGCCAGAGTCAGGATAATGTTATAAAGAACGTGCAGTGGCACTGAAGTTATAAAATACACACAGGGCCCAGATGGTTCAGTACAGGGAGTCTGTGCGCCCACATGCTGTCATTATATACACTGGCAGAGCTCACCTGTACAGTCAGCCGGTGACTGATGCTGCCAGAGTCAGGATAATGTTATAAAGAACGTGCAGTGGCACTGAAGTTATAAAATACACACAGGGCCCAGATGGTTCAGTACAGGGAGTCTGTGCGCCCACATACTGGGATAATATACACTAGCAGAGCTCACCTGTACAGTCAGCCGGTGACTGATGCTGCCAGAGTCAGGATAATGTTATAAAGAACGTGCAGTGGCACTGAAGTTATAAAATACACACAGGGCCCAGATGGTTCAGTACAGGGAGTCTGTGCGCCCACATACTGGGATAATATACACTAGCAGAGCTCACCTGTACAGTCAGCCGGTGACTGATACTGCCAGAGTCAGGATAATGTTATAAAGAACGTGCAGTGGCACTGAAGTTATAAAATACACACAGGGCCCAGATGGTTCAGTACAGGGAGTCTGTGCGCCCACGTACTGGGATAATATACACTAGCAGAGCTCACCTGTACAGTCAGCCGGTGACTGATGCTGCCAGAGTCAGGATAATGTTATAAAGAACGTGCAGTGGCACTGAAGTTATAAAATACACACAGGGCCCAGATGGTTTAGTACAGGGAGTCTGTGCGCCCCCGTACTGGGATTATTTCACATAAACTAGCAGTGCTCACCTGTCCGGTCAGCCGCTGACTGATACTGCCAGAGTCAGGATAATGTTATAAAGAACGTGCACTGGCACTTAATGGTTTAGTACAGGGAGTCTGTGCGCCCACGTACTGGGATTATTTCACATAAACTAGCAGTGCTCACCTGTCCGGTCAGCCGCTGACTGATACTGCCAGAGTCAGGATAATGTTATAAAGAACGTGCACTGGCACTTAATGGTTTAGTACAGGGAGTCTGTGCGCCCACGTACTGGGATTATTTCACATAAACTAGCAGTGCTCACCTGTCCGGTCAGCCGCTGACTGATACTGCCAGAGTCAGGATAATGTTATAAAGAACGTGCACTGGCACTTAATGATTTAGTACAGGGAGTCTGTGCGCCCACGTACTGGGATTATTTCACATAAACTAGCAGTGCTCACCTGTCCGGTCAGCCGCTGACTGATGCTGTCGGCGGAATTCTTCTTCACAATGGTGTATTCCTATAGGATGAGAAGGGTCAGGTGCTAAGACACTTTTCTATCTTTACTGTGTATAAGTAATAACAAAGAGTCATCCCCAAACAGCTGTGTTATTCTCACCAGGACCTATTTCATGGGCACACCACCCGGCTGATTTTACAGACTACTTGGATAAAATGCAAGTCTATGGTAAGCTAAAATAAACAAATACTACATTTTCCCCCAGTGTTACTTGTACAAATTATTATTATATCAATTTATACTGAAGTATGCAATTCATGTGTGCTTTCGATAACTGAAAGGGACAGTTTCCACTTTTTTTCTCCCCTTTAAAGGGACAGTCTACACCTTAGCCATCTTAAAGTCTTACCTTAGATAAATCTGCAAATAGCCTCCTGCACACCTTACTATATCATGCATTAGGAACAGTAAAAAGTTATTTTAAAATGAATATTCTTTCTGGTCACTTTGAAATGGCTGCCAAGCTCCTCCCACTGATGACATCACGATCTGGGCTGCATCTAGGCACTCTGCTGAATAGCATTGACAGTCTGCTGAATTCAACTAGTGAGCCTTTTGTGATTGGACGCCATATGCAGCCCAGATCTTGATGTCATCAGTGGGTGGGGGCGTGGCAGCCATTTCTAGGTGGCCAGAAACAATATTCATTTCAAAATATTTTTTTTACTGTCCTTGCTGCATGATATAGAAAAGGTGCAGTAGCCTAATTGCAGCTTAATCTAAGGTAAGACTTTAAGATAACTAAGGTGTAGACTGTCCCTTTAATTTGTTCTCAGCGATCCATTTTACCTGCTGAAGTTTAATAAATTGTTTACAAAAATAGCACATATACCTTTATTTCAGCATTTGGAAGAGCTGATGTTGCCGGTGGTATCCATACCTATACTGAAAGCTTTTATATTTACATATTGGCTATAGACAAGCTGTGTAGACTTGCACTGGGGGATAGAGGAGAGAAGTAACACAATTCTAATTCACCCTCTATAGCGAATCACAAGCTCTATCCCTGTATGAATATCCTCTATAGCCAATCACAAGCTCTATCCCTGTATGCATATCCTCTATAGCAAAATCACAAGCTCTATCCCTGTACGAATACCCTTTATAGCCAATCACAAGCTCTATCCCATATCCTTTATAGCCAATCAAAGGCTCTATCCCTGTACGAATACGCTTTATAGCCAATCACAAGCTCTATCTCTGTAAGAATACGCTTTATAGCCAATCACAAGCTCTATCCCTGTAAGAATATCCTCTATAGCCAATCACAAGATCAATCCCAGTAAGAATATCCTCTACAGCCAGTCACAAGCTCTATTCCTGTAAGAATACCCTCTATAGGCAATCACAAGCTCTATCCCTGAACGAATACCCTCTACAGCTAAACACAAGATCAATCACAGTAAGAATATCCTCTATAGCCAATCACAAGCTCTATCCCTGTAAGAATATCCTCTATAGCCAATCACAAGCTCTATACCTGTAAGAATATCCTTTACAGCCAGTCACAAGCTCTATTCCTGTAAGAATACCCTCTATAGCCAATCACAAGCTCTATCCCTGTAAGTATATCCTCTATAGCCAATCACAAGCTCTATCCCTGTAAGAATATCCTCTATAGCCAATCACATGCTCTATCCCAGTACGAAGACCCTCTATAGCTAATCACAAGCTCTATCCCTGTAAGAATACCCTCTACAGCTAATCACCAAATCAACCCCTGTAAGAATATCCTCTACAGCTAATCACAAGCTTTATCCCTGTAAGAATATCCTCAACAGCAAATCACAAGCTCTATCCCTGTACAAATATGCTTTATAGCTAATTACAAGCTCTATCCCTGTAAGAATATCCTCTATAGCCAATCACAAGCACTATCCCTGTAAGGATATCCTCTTTAGCCAATCACAAGCTCTATCCCTGTAAGAATACCCTCTATAGCCAATCACAAGCTCTATCACAGTACGAATATCCTTTATAGCCAATCACAAGTTCTATCCCTATACAAATTCTCTTTTATAGCCAATCACAAGCTCTATCCCTGTAAGAATATCCTGTATAGCCAATCACAAGCTCTATCCCTGCAAGAATATCCTCTATAGCCAATCACAAGCTCTATCCCTGTAATAATATTCTCTACAGCCAGTCACAAGCTCTATCCCTGTACAAATACGCTTTGTAGCTAATCACAAGCTCTATCCCTGTAAGAATACCCTCTATAGCCAATCATAAGCTCTATCGCAGTACGAATATCCTTTATAGCCAATCACAAGCTCTATCCCTGTTCGAATATCCTCTATAGCCAATCACAAGCTCTATCCCTGTACACATTCTCTTTTAAAGCCAATCACAAGCTCTGTCCCTGTAAGAATATCCTCTATAGCCAATCACAAGCTCTATCAATGTAAGAATATCCTCTACAGCCAGTCACAAGCTCTATCCCTGTACAAATATGCTTTATAGCTAATAACAAGCTCTATCCCTGTAAGAATACCCTCTATAGCCAATCACAAGCTCTATTGCAGTACGAATATCCTCTATAGCCAATCACAAGCTCTATCCCTGTACAAATTCTCTTTTATAGCCAATCACAAGCTCTATCCCTGTAAGAATATCCTTTATAGCCAATCACAAGCTCTATCCCTGTTCGAATATCCTCTATAGCCAATCACAAGCTCTATCCCTGTACACATTCTCTTTTAAAGCCAATCACAAGCTCTATCCCTGTAAGAATATCCTCTACAGCCAGTCACAAGCTCTATCCCTGTACAAATATGCTTTATAGCTAATAACAAGCTCTATCCATGTAAGAATATCCTCTACAGCCAGTCACAAGCTCTATCCCTGTACAAATTCTCTTTTATAGCCAATCACAAGTTCTATCCCTGTAAGAATATCCTCTATAGCCAATCACAAGCTCTATCCCTGTAAGAATATCCTCTATAGCCAATCACAAGCTCTATCCCTGTAAGTCCTAGTTTGATGCTAATTCTGTCCAGCCCTGGCTAATTATATTTAGTGGTTTCCTGAGCCCAGGCATTGCAGTTGTTACATCTCATCACCAGCTTTACATAAGCACATAGACAACAGAGTTATTATGGCTGTCCCCAGCGGGTCTCACCTGACCGGTCAGCAGATAGATAAGGCCCAGGGCGTGATTCAAGAACTGCTCTGCCATCTGCATCTTGTAGCTGTTCATCTTGTTAGTAGTGAGATGCTATAAAAGTGACACAAGAATAGCACGAATGACAGAAGCAAAACAATTTGCAAAGTCCGTAATCTTATTATAAGATACAATATTAGATATTAAAAGGGACACGAAACCTACATTTGTTTCTTTTATGATTCAGATAGAGCATACAATTTTAATCAACTTTCCAATTTACTTCTATTATTTAATTTGCTTCATTCTTTCTGTATCCTTTATTAAAGGAGAAGCAAAGCAATACTGGGAGCTAGCTGAACACATTGACAAGAGGTATGCTTTTCAACAAAGTATACCAAGAGAATGAAGCAAATTAGATAATAGAAGTACATTGGAAAGTTGTTTAAAATTGTATGTTCTGTCTGATTCATGAAAGAAAAATTTTGGGTTTCATGTGCCTTTAACACTTCTCAAGGCTAACCCTGCTACATATATGTCACTAATTGGATTTATCATTTAACAACTACAAAACAATGCTTTTTATACTAAATTTCTTTAGAGTTTGGCTACTGTAAAATAAGTGCAATAAAAAGAATGTTAATTTGTTTTAAAAACATTAAGACTTGGCTGATTTTTATTCTATAGAAACACAACAGAAACATGCTGTAATTACAAAATGTTTAGTGTCCCTTTAAAACCTATTCAAAGTGAGGGTAAACCGTAACTTATCAAACGCCATATATTTAAAAGTATATGTGTACGTTTTTAGTTTTTAATCCATCTGTGAAAGGGTTCTAACAGTGAAATTAATTCATATAGTAATGCATCTATGCCGGCCCACTTGGATGAACTCTTTTTTTTTTATTAGTGACAATTCCAGTTAACATCCAATCAGCATGTGTGTTATTCGGCAATCTTTAATTCCGGCCCAGCCAAAAGAGGAAATGAAGGGGGGCGGAGCAACAGACAAAACCAATTAGGATTATAAATCTTTTATTATAAAATATATAAATAATTATTCGGCTTTACTTGCAAACTAATATCTTTTTCATTGCAACATTCTTATAGTGTGAAATTTACCATCACTTTAAAAGGATAGTTTACTCAAAATTAAACATTCATGATTCAGAAAGAGCAACTTTCTAATTTGCTCCTATTATCAAATTTTTCTTTCGTTCTCTTGGTATCTTTATTTGAATGTAAGCTTAGGAGCCGGCCCATATTTGGTTCAGAACCTGGGTAGCGCTTGCTGATTGGTGGCTACATTTAGACACCAATCAGAAAGTTCTACCGAGCTACTGAAGTTTAATTTTACTAGACTATCCCTTTAAGCCTATTTTGAGCAGCATATCACGGCAGCTTTCTTAATGCTATAGTTTTTGGTTTGATAAAAAGTTTAAATAAAAAAAAAACATAGCAGAAATCACATTTTTAAATTCTAAAAATTGTACTGTAAATTTCCTTATGCAATAATTTATAAATGCAATTAAAGGGACATGATACCCAAGTGATGCAGCATAACTGTAAAAAGCTGAGTATATATCACCTACGTACAAAAGGAAGATTTCTTTCATGTAATTGGCAAGAGTCCATGAGCTAGTGACATATGGGATATACATTCCTACCAGGAGGGGCAAAGTTTCCCAAATCTCAAAATAACTATAAATACACCCCTCACCACACCCACAATTCAGTTTTACAAACTTTGCCTCCTATGGAGGTGGTGAAGTAAAGTTTGTGCTAAGATTCTACGTTGATATGCGTTTCTCAGCATTTTGAAGCCCGATTCCTCTAAGAGTACAGTGAATGTCAGAGGGATGTGAAGGGAGTATCACCTATTGAATGCAATGGTTTTCCTCACGGGAGATCTATTTCATAGGTTCTCTGTTATCGGTCGTAGAGATTCATCTCCTACCTCCCTTTTCAGATCGACGATATTCTCTCATATACCATTACCTCTACTGATAACTGTTTCAGTACTGGTTTGGCTATCTGCTATATGTGGATGGGTGTCTTTTGGTAAGTATGTTTTCATTACTTAAGACACTCTCAGCTATGGTTTGGCACTTTATGTATTAATATAAAGTTCTAAATATATGTATTGTACTTATATTTGCCTTGAGTCAGTTTCATGTATTTCCTTTTGCAGGCTGTCAGTTTCATATTTGGGAAATATTTTTCTTACCTGGGGTTTAGTCTTTTTTTCAATTGACTGCTTTTTTCTTTCAAAATTTGCGGGAAAATTTAGGCCCGCGGGTGCGCAGAATGCCAAAGTTTATTGCGTCATTTTTGGCGCGGGAATTTTTTTGGAGCGAAGGTACGTCCGATGACGAAATTTCGTAATTTCCGGTATCATTGTTGAAGCCAAGTTCTCTGCACAAGGTTGCGTCGTTAGTGACGCGAGTGTGTCATTTCCGGATGTTGTTAGCGCCAAAAAGTTTTCAGTTACGTTGTGCGTCATACTTGGCACCAAATAATTTCATTATTTAAATCACCATTCCTATATGCCTTTTTCTATACCAGAGGGCTATGCTGTTTGCATTGTTTTCCCATTCCTGAAACTGCCATATAAGGAAATTGATAATTTTGCTTTATATGTTGTTTTTTCTCTTACATTTTACAAGATGTCTCAATCTGATCCGGTCTCAGAAGTATATGTTGGAACTCTGCTGCCTGATATCAGTTCTACCAAAGCTAAGTGCATTTGTTGTAAACTTGTGGAGATTATATCTCCGGCTGTGGTTTTTAATAGTTGTCATGATAAGCTTTTACATGCAGATAATGTGTCCATCAGTAATAGTACATTGCCTGTTGCTGTTCCTTCAACATCTAATGTACAAGATATACCTGTGAATTTAAAATAATTTATTGCTGATTCTATTCAGAAGGCTTTGTCTGCCATCCCGCCTTCTAATAAACGTAAAAGGTCTTTTAAAACTTCTCATAGGGTTGATGAAATTTCAAATGACCGACAACATACTGAATTATCCTCTTCTGATGAGGATCTATCTGATTCAGAAGATCCTTCCTCAGATATTGACACTGACAAATCTACTTATTTATTTAAAATGGAGTATGTTCGTTTTTGTTAAAAGAAGTGTTGATTACATTGGATATTGAGGAGACTAGTCCTCTTGATATTAAAACTAGTAAACGTTTAAATTCTGTTTTTAAACCTCCTGTGGTTACTCCAGAGGTTTTTCCAGTTCCTGATGCTATTTCTGATATGATTTTTAAGGAATGGAATAGGCCTGGTACTTCTTTTATTCCTTCTTTTTAAAAAATTGTATCCATTACCAGCAGTTACAATAGAGTTTTGGGAAAAGATCCCCAAAGTTGATGGGGCTATTTCAACTCTTGCTAAACGTACCACTATTCCTATGGAAGATAGTACTTCTTTTAAAGATCATTTAGATAGGAAACTTGAATCTTATCTAAGGAAAGCCTATTTATATTCAGGTCATCTTCTCAGGCCTGCAATTTCTTTGGCTGATGTTGCAGCTGCATCAACTTTTTGGTTGGAAAATTTAGCACAACAAGAATTGGATTCTGATTTGTCTAGCATTGTTCGCTTACTGCAACATGCTAATCATTTTATTTGTGATGCCATTTTTGATATCATCAAAATTGATGTTAGATCCATGTCTTTAGCCATTTTAGCTAGAAGAGCTTTGTGGCTTAAATCTTGGAATGCTGATATGACTTCTAAGTCCAGATTGCTTTCCCTTTCTTTCCAAGGTAATAAGTTATTTGGTTCTCAGTTGGATTCGATTATTTCAACTGTCACTGGGGGGAAGGCAGTTTTTTTGCCTCAGGATAAAAGACCTGAGGGTAAATCTAAAGCTTCTAACCGTTTTCGTTCCTTTCAACAAAATAAGGAACAAAAAACCTAATCCTTCCCCAAGGAATCTGTTTCCAATTGGAAACCTTCCTCAAATTGGAATAAATCCAAGCCATTTAAGAAACCAAAGCCAGCCCCTAAGTCCGCATGAAGGTGCGGCCATTCCAGATTTTTCAAGGATGTTTGGATAAATTCTGTCCAAAATCAATGGATTCAGAGTATTGTCTCTCAGGGGTATCGAATAGGATTCAGAGTAAGACCTCCAGTGAGAAGATTTTTCCTCTCACGCATACCAGCAAATCCAGTAAAAGCTCAGGCTTTCCTGAAGTGTGTTTCAGA
The DNA here is from genome assembly GCF_027579735.1 of Bombina bombina. Classification (NCBI taxonomy): domain Eukaryota; kingdom Metazoa; phylum Chordata; class Amphibia; order Anura; family Bombinatoridae; genus Bombina; species Bombina bombina. The sequence goes on along the minus strand of NC_069505.1, from coordinate 598,350,465 downwards.
CCTGGAGTTTTCAGGGGTAATCATGCCAGTTCCATTTCATGAACAGGGTCTGGGGTTTTATTCAAATCTATTCATTGTCCCAAACAAGGAAAATTCATTCAGACCAGTTCTGGATCTGAAAATTTTGAATCGTTATGTAAGAGTACCAACTTTCAAAATGGTGACTATAAGGACTATTCTGCCTTTTGTTCAGCAAGGACACTATATGTCCACAATAGACTTGCAAGATGCATACCTTCATAAACAAGAAACTTCCCAGGTACCTGTCCAGGTCCCGGGATCCTCAGGCGGAAGCAGTGGATGCGTTGACACTTCCGTGGTGTTATCAACCTGATTATATTTTCCTGCCTCTAGTTCTTCCAAGAGTGATCTCCAGAATCATCATGGAACAATTGTTTGTGTTGCTGGTGGCTCCAGCATGGCCTCACAGGTTTTGGTATGTAGATCTTGTTCGGATGTCCAGTTGCCAACCTTGGCCACTTCCATTAAGGCCAGACCTGCTGTCTCAAGGTCCGTTTTTCCATCAGGATCTCAAATCATTAAATTTGAAGGTATGGAAATTGAACGCCTAGTGTTTAGTCATAGAGGTTTCTATGACTCAGTGATTAATACTATGTTACAAGCTCGTAAATCTGTTTCTAGAAAGATTTATTATCGAGTTTGGAAAATTTATATTTCATGGTGTTCTTCTCAAATTCTCTTGGCATTCTTTCAGAGAATTTTCTTTCAGAGAAAATTTCAGAGAGAATTTTACAGTTCCTTCAGGATGGTTTAGATAAGGGTTTGTCTGCAAGTTCCTTGAAGGGACAAATCTTTGCTCTTTCTGTTTTATTTCCCATAAAGATTGCTAAACTTCCTGATATTCATTGTTTTGTACAGGCTTTGGTTCATATCAAGCCTGTCATTAAATCAATCTCTCCTCCTTGGAGTCTTAATTTGGTTTTGAAGGCTTTACATGCTCCTCCTTTTGAGCCTATGAACTCTTTGGACATTAAATTACTTTCTTGGAAAGTGTTGTTCCTTTTGGCCATCTCTTCTGCTAGAAGAGTTTCTGATTATCTGCTCTCTCTTGTGAATCTCCTTTTCTGATTTTTCATCAAGATAAAGCGGTTTTACGGACTTCATTTAAATTCTTACCTAAGGTTGTGAATTCTAACAACATTAATAGAGAAATTGTTGTCCCTTCTTTGTGTCCTAATCCTAAGAATTCTTTGGAGAAATCCTTACATTCTTTGGATGTGGTGAGAGCTTTGAAATATTATATTGAAGCTACTAAAGATTTCAGAAAGACTTCTAGTCTATTTGTTATATTTTCTGATTCTAGGAAAGGTCAGAAGGCTTCTGCTGTTTCCTTGGCTTCCTGGTTAAAGCTTTTGATTCTTCAAGCTTATTTGGAGTCGGGTCAAACCCCGCCTCAGAGAATTACAGCCCATTCTACTAGATCAGTCTCCACTTCATGGGCTTTTAAGAATGAGGCCCCAATTTATCAAAGGGCTTGCGGACCTGATCCGACACTGTGGATCAGGTCCGCAAGACTTCGCTAAATGCGGAGTGCAATACGCTCTCTGCATTTAACATTGCACCAGCATTTAACTGGTGCAACGCCGCCCCCTGCTGACTCGCGGCCAATCGGCCGCCAGCAGGGAGGTGTAAATCAAGCCGATCGTACTCGATCGGGTTGATTTCAGGCGATTCCTGTCCGCCTGCTCAGAGCAGGCGGACAGGGTTATGGAGCAGCGGTCTTTAGACCGCTGCTTCATAAGTTGTGTTTCTGGCAAGTCTGAAGACTCACCAGAAAAACGGCCCTTCAAGCTCCGTACGGAGCTTGATAAATGGGCCTGAGAGGCTTCAGTTGATCAGATTTGCAAAGCAGCAACTTGGTCTTCTTTGCATACATTTACTAAATTCTACCGTTTTTATATATTTGCTTCTTCAGAAGCAGTTTTTGGTAGAAAAGTTCTTCAGGCAGCTGTTTCAGTTTGATTCTTCTGCTGATGTTTTAAGTTTTTCTTTTCATTATGAGAATAAACTTATATTTTGGGTTGTGGATTAATTTTTTCAGCAGAAAATGGCTGTTTTTATTTTTATCCCTCCCTCTCTAGTGACTCTTGCGTGGAGTTCCACATCTTGGGTATTGCTATCCCATCCGTCACTAGATCATGGACTCTTGCCAATTACATGAAAGAAAACATAATTTATGTAAGAATTTACCTGATAAATTAATTTCTTTCATATTGGCAAGAGTCCATGAGGCCCACCCTTTTTATGGTGGTTATGTTTTTTTTGTATAAAGCACAATTATTTCCAATTTCCTTTGTTGATGCTTTCTACTCCTTTCTTTTATCACCCCACTACTTGGCTATTTGTTAAACTGAATTGTGGGTGTGGTGAGGGGTGTATTTATAGGCATTTTGAGGTTTGGGAAACTTTGCCCCTCCTGGTAGGATTGTATATCCCATACGTCACTAGCTCATGGACTCTTGCCAATATGAAAGAAATGAATTGATCAGGTAAATTCTTACATAAATTATGTTGTTATTTACCTCACAATTTCCTCAGTTGCTACATCTCTTTGTAAAGGGACTTGAAGCAGCCAATCAGGATGCTAGTCCTAGGACTTGCAAGGAAGTTATGTGATTTCCCTACTCAGTATAAGGAGGTTTACTATAAAATCTCACAAGATTTCAGTAAAACCTCATGAGATCAAAGTAAAGCAAAGTGTGACATCAGCACCGATAAAGCTGATTGGCTATATGAGTATTATTTTAAACATTATATAAAATTACTCAAAATTATATGAAACTACTAATTTCCTGAACTGATACTATTGAGCACTATACAGTTGTATGACATTATAACAACTATTTCTGCTCACACTCCTTAGCATACCTCGGTATCCTCCCCTGGAAAAAAACTACATTTCAGATTGAATAACAGAAGTAAAAGTAGAAAGTTTTTTTTAAGGGACATAAAACCCCAAATTTTTCTTTCATTATTTAAATACAGCATAAAAAATAAACAACTTTCCAATTTACTTGTATTATCAAATTGTATTAGTTCTGTTAGTATCCTTTGTTAAAAATCATGGAAGTAAGCTCTGGGATGTGCAGTGCTCTTCACAGGATCTTTAATGGGTGCACCACACGGCTAACATTTAAGCTAAATATAAAATCCGCTAATAATTTATTTTATTTGCTAAAATTATCATTAAATACATTTATGTTAAATTAAGCAATTCATGTGTGCTTTGGATAGCAGAAAATGATATCAGATTAGAAAGTATTAGACTGCCCCCACCCAGCTACTTTATAATGGCACCCGGTTGGCAACATTTTCTGTTAACACTGGCGTGCACATGCCTGCAACACTATGGGCTTGATTTATCAAGCTGGTGTGGACAGGGGCGTACATATTTGTCCCTCTAGTGGGCAGCAATCCGCTGCCGGAATTTAAGATTGTATGCGAGCGCTATTTTGTGCTCGCGTGCAATCCCACCTCCTGCCATTGCCCAGCCAATCCCGGGCGGGCAGGAGATGACTACTGCTTGATAAATACGGACTGCAGGTTCTCTTGCGCCCTATATGGCAGCAGTTTAGCAAGAATGTTATAGATTAGCTAGAACACTAGATGGCAGCACTTTTTCCTACCATACAGTGCCACAGATATGTGCTCGCTAACTACCTAGGTATCTCTTCAACAAAGAATAACCTGAGAATGAAGCAAATTTGATATTAGAAGTAATTTGGAAACGTTTTTTAAAATTGTGTTCTCTATCTGAATCCTAAAGGATTTATTGTGATTTTTACGTCCCTTTTAAAGATATCATTGACATCTGAATACATTCTTGGTATCAAACACTGGTCACTAATTGTTTTTAACAGAACTTTTATTTAAATATCAACAGTATCTGAATTTGTAATACCCAACATATATCTACACTAGTCTCGGTACTCACCTCTCCTTTTTAGAGTATATGATCTTCCTAGATTCTCCACATATAGCTGCTTCCCTGGCTGTGACGGCTACTTGGCTCAGAAAAATGACACCACTCCCAGTTTGCAGCGTGACAACCCAACATCACAACTGCTATATGAAAATAAGAGAGTAAATTACTTAGATTAGGTGTTAAACGAACAGAAGTATTAATAAAGTTATGTGTACTGGGAGTTCATAGTAAAATTCTGAGAACATAATGGATACAATACTTGTTGTTATGAAAGAATGTTTTATACACTTTTGGGCACTAGGTGGCAGCCGTGTTTATATAACATTCTTGCAATATAATGCTCCAGACGCTACCTACCTAGATATCCTTTACAATTTCTATTAATTAATGGTCCTATGTATGAGGTTGGGGGCTACTTATGGTAAATCTGTGTTTCAGGTCTAAAAAAGATGATGAAAACTTTTTTCCTGTATTCCACTTAAGTGGATATTGTACTAAAAAAAACTAATTTCATCTAAAAGAGTATATGTCAAACTGAATGACAGTGCTGTGTGTTATGTGCTAAACAAACCCAGTTTATATAAAAAGTATATGTTTTTGTTTGGCTTAAAACATATCTATTTTTGCACTCTCTGAAACCCCTCCCACAGTGTGAACGCTAGTCTGTGCTTGCCCTCCAACCCCAAAACCTAGCCCCAGCTCACCCTCTCACTCCCAACTTTAGCCCTTCTCCCTCCCCAACATTATACCTTGTCCCCCCTCATTTCCCAACACAAACCCCTGCTCACCCTATCATCCTCACAAAAACGTGCCCCAGTTTATCCTCCCAACCTCAACACTAGCCTCTGCCCCCTCTCACTTCAAAATATGAGTCCCTGATCACCCTCTCACTTCCCATCACTAACTCCTGCTCCCCCTCTCACCCACATTAGCCCCTGCTCTCACTCACTAAAACTAGCCCCTGCTCTCCCTCTCACTCACTAACACTAGCCCCTGCTTTCCCTCTCACTCACTAACACTAGCCCCTGCTTTCCCTCTCACTCACTAACACTAGCCCCTGCTTTCCCTCTCACTCACTAACACTGGCCCCTGCTTTCCCTCTCACTCACTAACACTAGCCCCTGCTTTCCCTCTCACTCACTAACACTAGCCCCTGCTTTCCCTCTCACTCACTAACACTAGCCCCTGCTTTCCCTCTCACTCACTAACACCTAGCCCCTACTCTCCCTCTCACTCGCTAACATTAGCCCCTGCTCTCCCTCTCACTCACTAACACTGGCCCCTGCTCTCCCTCTCACTCACTAACATTAGCCCCTGCTCTCCCTCTCACTCACTAACACTGGCCCCTGCTCTCCCTCTCACTCACTAACACTAGCCCCTGCTTTCCCTCTCACTCACTAACACTAGCCCCTGCTCTCCCTCTCACTCGCTAACACTGGCCCCTGCTCTCCCTCTCACTCGCTAACACTGGCCCCTGCTCTCCCTCTCACTCACTAACACTAGCCCCTGCTCTCCATCTCACTCACTAACACTGGCCCCTGCTTTCCCTCTCACTCACTAACACTAGCCCCTGCTTTCCCTCTCACTCACTAACACCTAGCCCCTGCTCTCCCTCTCACTCACTAACACTAGCCCCTGCTCTCCCTCACAAACACTAGCCCCTGCTCTCCCTCTCACTCACTAACACCTAGCCCCTGCTCTCACTCTCACTCACTAACACCTAGCCCCTGCTCTCCCTCTCACTCACTAACACCTAGCCCCTGCTCTCCCTCTCACTCACTAACACTAGCCCCTGCTCTCCCTCTCACTCACTAACACTAGCCCCTGCTCTCCCTCTCACTCACTAACACCTAGCCCCTGCTCTCCCTCTCACTCACTAACACTAGCCCCTGCTCTCCCTCTCACTCACTAACACTAGACCTGCTCTCCCTCTCACTCACTAACACTGGCCCCTGCTCTCGCTCTCACTCACTAACACTAGCCCCTGCTCTCCCTCTCACTCACTAACACCTAGCCCCTGCTCTCCCTCTCACTCACTAACACTGGCCCCTGCTCTCCCTCTCACTCACTAACATTAGCCCCTGCTCTCCCTCTCACTCACTAACACTGGCCCCTGCTCTCCCTCTCACTCACTAACACTAGCCCCTGCTTTCCCTCTCACTCACTAACACTAGCCCCTGCTCTCCCTCTCACTCGCTAACACTGGCCCCTGCTCTCCCTCGCTAACACTGGCCCCTGCTCTCCCTCTCACTCACTAACACTAGCCCCTGCTCTCCATCTCACTCACTAACACTGGCCCCTGCTTTCCCTCTCACTCACTAACACTAGCCCCTGCTTTCCCTCTCACTCACTAACACCTAGCCCCTGCTCTCCCTCTCACTCACTAACACTAGCCCCTGCTCTCCCTCTCACTCACTAACACTAGCCCCTGCTCTCCCTCTCACTCACTAACACCTAGCCCCTGCTCTCCCTCTCACTCACTAACACCTAGCCCCTGCTCTCCCTCTCACTCACTAACACTAGCCCCTGCTCTCACTCACTAACACTAGCCCCTGCTCTCCCTCTCACTCACTAACACCTAGCCCCTGCTCTCCCTCTCACTCACTAACACTAGCCCCTGCTCTCCCTCTCACTCACTAACACTAGACCTGCTCTCCCTCTCACTCACTAACACTGGCCCCTGCTCTCGCTCTCACTCACTAACATTAGCCCCTGCTCTCCCTCTCACTCGCTAACACTGGCCCCTGCTCTCCCTCTCACTCGCTAACACTGGCCCCTGCTCTCCCTCTCACTCACTAACACTAGCCCCTGCTCTCCCTCTCACTCGCTAACACTGGCCCCTGCTCTCCCTCTCACTCACTAACACTAGCCCCTGCTTCCCCTCTCACTCACTAACACTAGCCCCTGCTTCCCCTCTCACTCACTAACACTGGCCCCTGCTCCCCCTCTCACTCACTAACACTGGCACCTGCTCTCCCTCTCACTCACTAACACTAGCCCCTGCTTTCCCTCTCACTCACTAACACTAGCCCCTGCTCTCCCTCTCACTCACTAACACTGGCCCTGCTCTCCCTCTCACTCGCTAACACTGGCCCCTGCTCTCCCTCTCACTCACTAACACTAGCCCCTGCTCTCCCTCTCACTCACTAACACTGGCCCCTGCTTTCCCTCTCACTCGCTAACACTGGCCCCTGCTCTCCCTCTCACTCGCTAACACTAGCCCCTGCTCTCCCTCGCTAACACTGGCCCCTGCTCTCCCTCACTAACACTGGCCCCTGCTCCCCCTCTCACTCACTAACACTGGCACCTGCTCTCCCTCTCACTCACTAACACTAGCCCCTGCTTTCCCTCTCACTCACTAACACTAGCCCCTGCTCTCCCTCTCACTCACTAACACTGGCCCCTGCTCTCCCTCTCACTCGCTAACACTGGCCCCTGCTCTCCCTCTCACTCACTAACACTAGCCCCTGCTCTCCCTCTCACTCACTAACACTGGCCCCTGCTCTCCCTCTCACTCGCTAACACTGGCCCCTGCTCTCCCTCTCACTCGCTAACACTAGCCCCTGCTCTCCCTCGCTAACACTGGCCCCTGCTCTCACTCACTAACACTAGCCCCTGCTCTCCCTCTCACTCACTAACACTAGCCCCTGCTCTCCCTCTCACTCACTAACACTAGCCCCTGCTCTCCCTCTCACTCACTAACACCTAGCCCCTGCTCTCCCTCTCACTCACTAACACCTAGCCCCTGCTCTCCCTCTCACTCACTAACACTAGCCCCTGCTCTCCCTCTCACTCACTAACACTAGCCCCTGCTCTCCCTCTCACTCACTAACACCTAGCCCCTGCTCTCCCTCTCACTCACTAACACTAGCCCCTGCTCTCCCTCACTAACACTAGACCTGCTCTTCCTCTCACTCACTAACACTGGCCCCTGCTCTCCCTCTCACTCACTAACATTAGCCCCCGCTCTCCCTCTCACTCACTAACACTGGCCCCTGCTCTCCCTCTCACTCACTAACACTAGCCCCTGCTTTCCCTCTCACTCACTAACACTAGCCCCTGCTCTCCCTCTCACTCACTAACACTGGCCCCTGCTCTCCCTCTCACTCGCTAACACTGGCCCCTGCTCTCCCTCTCACTCACTAACACTAGCCCCTGCTCTCCCTCTCACTCACTAACACTGGCCCCTGCTCTCCCTCTCACTCGCTAACACTGGCCCCTGCTCTCCCTCTCACTCGCTAACACTAGCCCCTGCTCTCCTTCTCACTCGCTAACACTGGCCCCTGCTCTCCCTCTCACTCACTAACACTAGCCCCTGCTTCCCCTCTCACTCACTAACACTGGCCCCTGCTCCCCCTCTCACTCACTAACACTGGCACCTGCTCCCCCTCTCACTCACTAACATTGGCCCCTGCTCCCCCTCTCACTCCCTAACACTAGCCCCTGCTCCCCCTATTACTCCCTAACACTAGCCCCTGCTCTCCCTCTCACTCCCTAACACTAGCCACTGCTCTCCCTCTCACTCACTAACACTAACCCCTGTTCTACTTCTCACTCACTAACACTAGCCCCTGCTCTCCCTCTCACTCCCTAACACTAACCCCTGCTCTACTTCTCACTCACTAACACTAGCCCCTGCTCTCCCTCTCACTCGCTAACACTAGCCCCTGCTCACTCTCTCACTCACTAACACTAAACCCTGCTCTACTTCTCACTCACTAACACTAGCCCTTGCTCACCCTCTCACTCACTACAATTAGTCCCTGCTCTTTCCCCTCTCACTCACTAACACTAGCCCCTGCTCCTCCTCTCAGTCCCTAACAATAGCCCCTGCTCCCCCTCTCACTCGCTAACACTAGCTCCTGCTCTCATTTTCAATCACTAACACTAGCCCCTGCTTCTCTTCTCAGCCCCTAACACTAGCTCCTGCTCTCCCTCACTAATACTAGCACCTGCTCACTCCCTCTCTCACTAACACTAGCTCCTGCTATAACTCTTACTCACTAACACTAGCCACTGCTCTCCCTCTCACTCACTAACACTAGCTCCTGCTCTCCCTCTAACTCACTAACACTAGCTCCTGCTCTCCCTCTAACTCACTAACACTAGCTCCTGCTCTCCCTCTAATTCACTAACACTAGCTCCTGCTCCCCCTCTCACTCACTAACACTAGCCCCTGCTCCCCCTCTCACTCACTAACACTAGCCCCTGCTCCCCCTCTCACTCACTAACACTAGCCCCTGCTCCCCCTCTCACTCACTAACACTAGCCCCTGCTCTCCCTCTCACTCACTAACACTGGCACCTGCTCTCCCTCTCACTCACTAACACTAGCCCCTGCTTTCCCTCTCACTCACTAACACTAGCCCCTGCTCTCCCTCTCACTCAGTAACACTGGCCCCTGCTCTCCCTCTCTAACACTGGCCCCTGCTCTCCCTCTCACTCACTAACACTGGCCCCTGCTCCCCCTCTCACTCACTAACACTGGCCCCTGCTCTCCATCTCACTAACTAACACTAGCTCCTGCTCTCCCTCTCCCTCACTAACACTAGCCCCTGCTCCCCCTCTCACTCACTAACACTGGCCCCTGCTCTCCCTCACTAACACTAGCCCCTGCTCTCCCTCACTAACACTAGCCCATGCTCTCCCTCACTAACACTAACACTAGCCCCTGCTCCCCCTCTCACTCACTAACACTAGCCCCTGCTCCCCCTCTCACTCACTAACACTAGCTCCTGCTCTCCCTCTCACTCACTAACACTAGCTCCTGCTCTCCCTCACTAACACTAGCCCCTGCTCTCCCGCTCACTCACTAACACTAGCTCCTGCTCTCCCTCTCACTCACTAACACTAGCCCCTGCTCTCCCTCTCACTCACTAACACTAGCTCCTGCTCACCCTCTCACTCACTAACACTAGCTCCTGCTCTCCCTCTCACTCACTAACACTAGCCCCTGCTCTCCCTCTCACTCACTAACACTAGCCCCTGCTCTCCCTCTCACTCACTAACACTAGCTCCTGCTCTACCTCTCACTCACTAACACTAGCTCCTGCTCTCCCTCTCACTCACTAACACTAGCTCCTGCTCTCCCTCTCACTCACTAACACTAGCTCCTGCTCTCCCTCTCACTCACTAACACTAGCTCCTGCTCTCCCTCTCACTCACTATCACTAGCTCCTGCTCTCCCTCTCACTCACTAACACTAGCTCCTGCTCTCCCTCTCACTCACTAACACTAGCTCCTGCTCTCCCTCTCTCTCACTAACACTAGCTCCTGCTCTCCCTCTCACTCACTAACACTAACTCCTGCTCTCCCTCTCACTCACTAACACTAGCTCCTGCTCTCCCTTTCACTCACTAACACTAGCTCCTGCTCTCCCTCTCACTCACTAACACTAGCCCCTGCTCTCCCTCTCACTCACTAACACTAGCTCCTGCTCTCCCTCTCACTCACTAACACTAGCTCCTGCTCTCCCTCTCACTCACTAACACTAGCCCCTGCTCTCCCTCTCACTCACTAACACTGGCCCCTGCTCTCCCTCTCACTCACTAACACTAGCCCCTGCTCTCCCTCTCACTAACACTAGCCCCTGCTCCCCCTCTCACTCACTAACACTAGCCCCTGCTCCCCCTATCACTCACACTAGCTCCTGCTCCCCCTCTCACTCACACTAGCTCCTGCTCTCCCTCTCACTCACTAACACTAGCTCCTGCTCTCCCTCTCACTCACTAACACTAGCCCCTGCTCTCCCTCTCACTCACTAACACTAGCTCCTGCTCTCCCTCTCACTCACTAACACTAGCTCCTGCTCTCCCTCTCACTCACTAACACTAGCTCCTGCTCTCACTCTCATTCACTAACACTAGCCCCTGCTCTCACTCTCACTCACTAACACTAGCTCCTGCTCTCCCTCTCACTCACTAACACTAGCTCCTGCTATCCCTCTCACTCACTAACACTAGCTCCTGCTCTCCCTCTCACTCACTAACACTAGCTCCTGCTTTCCCTCTCTCTCACTAACACTAGCTCCTGCTCTCCCTCTCACTCACTAACACTAACTCCTGATCTCCCTCTCACTCACTAACACTAGCTCCTGCTCTCCCTCTCACTCACTAACACTAGCTCCTGCTCTCCCTTTCACTCACTAACACTAGCTCCTGCTCTCCCTCTCACTCACTAACACTAGCCCCTGCTCTCCCTCTCACTCACTAACACTAGCTCCTGCTCTCCCTCTCACTCACTAACACTAGCTCCTGCTCTCCCTCTCACTCACTAACACTAGCCCCTGCTCTCCCTCTCACTCACTAACACTGGCCCCTGCTCTCCCTCTCACTCACTAACACTAGCCCCTGCTCTCCCTCTCACTAACACTAGCCCCTGCTCCCCCTCTCACTCACTAACACTAGCCCCTGCTCCCCCTATCACTCACACTAGCTCCTGCTCCCCCTCTCACTCACACTAGCTCCTGCTCCCCCTCTCACTCACACTAGCTCCTGCTCTCCCTCTCACTCACTAACACTAGCTCCTGCTCTCCCTCTCACTCACTAACACTAGCCCCTGCTCTCCCTCTCACTCACTAACACTAGCTCCTGCTCTCCCTCTCACTCACTAACACTAGCTCCTGCTCTCCCTCTCACTCACTAACACTAGCTCCTGCTCTCACTCTCATTCACTAACACTAGCCCCTGCTCTCCCTCTCACTCACTAACACTAGCTCCTGCTCTCCCTCTCACTCACTAACACTAGCTCCTGCTATCCCTCTCACTCACTAACACTAGCTCCTGCTCTCCCTCTCACTCACTAACACTAGCTCCTGCTTTCCCTCTCTCTCACTAACACTAGCTCCTGCTCTCCCTCTCACTCACTAACACTAACTCCTGATCTCCCTCTCACTCACTAACACTAGCTCCTGCTCTCCCTCTCACTCACTAACACTAGCTCCTGCTCTCCCTCTCACTCACTAACACTAGCCCCTGCTCTCCCTCTCACTCACTAACACTAGCTCCTGTTCACCTTCTCACTCACTAACACTAGCCCCTGCTCTCCCTCTCACTCACTAACACTAGCTCCTGCTCTCCCTCTCACTAACACTAGCTCCTGCTCTCCCTCTCACTAACACTAGCCCCTGCTCTCCCTCTCACTAACACTAGCCCCTGCTCTCCCTCTCACTCACTAACACCTAGCCCCTGATCTCCCTCTCACTCACTAACACTAGCCCCTGCTCCCCCTCTCACTCACTAACACTAGCCCCTGCTCCCCCTCTCACTCACTAACACTGGCCCCTGCTTTCCCTCTCACTCACTAACACTAGCCCCTGCTCTCCCTCTCACTCACTAACACTAGCCCCTGCTCCCCCTCTCACTCACTAACACTAGCCCCTGCTCTCCCTCTCACTCACTAACACTAGCCCCTGCTCTCCGTCTCACTCACTAACACTAGCCCCTGCTCCCCCTCTCACTCACTAACACTAGCCCCTGCTCCCCCTCTCACTCACTAACACTGGCCCCTGCTTTCCCTCTCACTCACTAACACTAGCCCCTGCTCCCCCTCTCACTCACTAACACTAGCCCCTGCTCCCCCTCTCACTCACTAACACTAGCCCCTGCTCTCCCTCTCACTCACTAACACTGGCCCCTGCTCTCCATCTCACTCACTAACACTAGCTCCTGCTCTCCCTCTCACTCACTAACACTAGCCCCTGCTCCCCCTCTCACTCACTAACACTAGCTCCTGCTCTCCCTCTCACTCACTAACACTAGCCCCTGCTCCCCCTCTCACTCACTAACACTAGCCCCTGCTCTCCCTCTCACTCACTAACACTAGCCCCTGCTCCCCCTCTCACTCACTAACACTAGCCCCTGCTCCCCCTCTCACTCACTAACACTGGCCCCTGCTTTTCCTCTCTCTCACTAACACTAGCCCCTGCTCTCCCTCTCACTCACTAACACTAGCCCCTGCTCCCCCTCTCACTCACTAACACTAGCCCCTGCTCCCCCTCTCACTCACTAACACTGGCCCCTGCTTTCCCTCTCACTCACTAACACTAGCCCCTGCTTTCCCTCTCACTCACTAACACTGGCCCCTGCTTTCCCTCTCTCTCTCTCACTAACACTAGCCCCTGCTCTCCCTCTCACTCACTAACACTAGCCCCTGCTTCCCCTCTCATTTACTAACACTGGCCCCTGCTCCCCCTCTCACTCACTAACACTGGCCCCTGCTCCCCCTCTTACTCACTAACACTAGCCCCTGCTCCCCCTCTCACTCACTAACACTAGCCCCTGCTCCCCCTCTCACTCACTAACACTAGCCCCTGCTCCCCCTCTCACTCACTAACACTAGCCCCTGCTCCCCCTCTCACTCACTAACACTAGCCCCTGCTCCCCCTCTCACTCACTAACACTAGCCCCTGCTCCCCCTCTCACTCACTAACACTAGCCCCTGCTCCCCCTCTCACTCACTAACACTAGCCCCTGCTCCCCCTCTCACTCACTAACACTAGCCCCTGCTCCCCCTCTCACTCACTAACACTAGCCTCTGCTCCCCCTCTCACTCACTAACACTAGCCCCTGCTCCCCCTCTCACTCACTAACACTAGCCACTGCTCTCCCTCTCACTCACTAACATTAGTCCCTGCTCTCCCTCTCACTCACTAACATTAGTCCCTGCTCTCCCTCTCACTCACTAACACTAGCTCCTGCTCTCCCTCTCACTCACTAACACTAGCTCCTGCTCTCCCTCTCACTCACTAACACTAGCCCCTGCTCCCCCTCTCACTCACTAACACTAGCCCCTGCTCCCCCTCTCACTCACTAACACTAGCCCCTGCTCCCCCTCTCACTCACTAACACTAGCCCCTGCTCCCCCTCTCACTCACTAACACTAGCCCCTGCTCCCCCTCTCACTCACTAACACTAGCCCCTGCTCCCCCTCTCACTCACTAACACTAGCCCCTGCTCCCCCTCTCACTCACTAACACTAGCCCCTGCTCCCCCTCTCACTCACTAACACTAGCCACTGCTCTCCCTCTCACTCACTAACATTAGTCCCTGCTCTCCCTCTCTCAAACTAGCCCCTGCTCTCCCTCTCATTCACTAACACTAGCCTCTGCTCAGTCCATAACAATAGCCCCTGTTCCCCCTCTCACTCACTAACACTAGCCCCCTGCTCTCCCTCTCAGTCACTAACACTAAACTCAGCATATCACAAGCAGCACAAGTGAGCGCACAAACTTCACTAGAATAATTACTGACACAACCACCAGAAACATAGTATAACATACAGGAAGTATCTCTGACGCAAGTTTGTGACGTCCTCATGGTCTGAGGTATTATACGTAGGTAAGAAACACGTGACGTGCGCTGCTTTCCTTAATCATTGATAGGCTAAGTGTCAAGTGTTAAACCAGCACTGTTTTATGGGAATTGTAGTCTTGATCGTAAAAATTATTTAATTTCCAATACAATGCAAACATCTGTATTAGTCACACACACTATATACAACGCTGTCTGTAAAAAATATTATCATACAATGCCCAGGTATTCACAATCCATTGTGCATAATAAATTTGTTCACGTTCACACGTTCTGATTGGCCACAATTTATCTCGCGCGCAAGCGTTCCTGGGAGTTGTAGTCGTGCTCACTTCCGCATTTGGTTTTCTATTTTGTTATTGGGTTGCTAAGGGGTAAGTATAATTGTGAGTATATTGAGAGATAAGTGTAATGATGAATATTCTGTAGGGAGTAACAGTCCGTGGTTACTGAAAAGAATGAGCTGGTGGCTCCTATCTTTTTATTACAGTGAATATGGAGATGGATAGGGTTAATACCTGTGGGTAGGGTTAACTGACTCTGGGGGAAGTTACTAGATGGTATAGAAATAAGATAATGTATTTGCTGTAGTACAGTGAGATTTCTGGGTAGCATTGGTTGTAACATTAATGTACTATAGGCTATAGCCCTGTTGTGAGGCAGGAAGGGTTAACTGTCTATTTCTTAGGGATTCTGGAGAGGTTAACCCCTGTGTTGTAATAGAGTTCGAAAGTATTAAATGACACTGGGGATATTAGTGGTTAAGGAAAGGGTTAACATAGCTAATGTAGTGTAATAAGCCAGGAAGAGGTTAACTGGTATTGTCAGATATTACTAGGTGACTCAGGAAGGGACTATTTTTTGTTAAGTAGCATTATGAGTTAGGAAGAGTTAAATGGTACTGGTGATATTACTAGATTATTCAGGAAGTGGTTAATTTCAAGTGTGTAGTACAGTTAGCCAGGAAGGGTTAATTGGTACTGGGGGTATTACTAAATGATTCCTGTAGTGTAGTACAGTGAGTCAGGAAGGGTTAATTGGTACTGGGGATATTACTAAATTATTCCTGTAATGTAGTACAGTGAGTCAGGAAGGGTTAATTGGTACTGGGGATATTACTAAATTATTCCTGTAATGTAGCACAGTGAGTCAGGAAGGGTTAATTGACACAGAAATATTACTAGCTCTTAGTTTAAAATGGACATCAATTATTTGTGTGCATATAATATGCTAGGAGGATTGTTTTTTATCTCTGTACAGACGTACCTCAGAGATATTGCAGGTTTGGGTCCAGACCACTGCAATAAAGCGAATATAGCAATAAAGTAAGCCACACCAGTTATATGTACACTATACTGTAGTCTATTAAAGGGACACTGAACCCATTTTTTTTCTTTCATTGTTCATATAGAGCATGACATTTTAACCAACTTTCTTATTTACTCCTATTATCAATTTTTCTTCATTCTCTTGCTATCTTTATTTTAAAAGCAGGGATGTAAATCTTAGCAGCCAGCCCATTTTAGGTTCAGCACCATGGATAGCACTTGCTTATTGGAGGCTTACATTTACCTTCCAATAAGCAAGCATAACCCAGGTTCTCAACCAAAAATGAGCCGGCTCCCATGCATCACATTCCTGCTTTTTAAATAAAGATAGCAAGAGAATGAAGAAAATTTGATAATAGGAGTAATTTAGAAATCTGAATCATGAAAGAAAAAAATTGGCTTTAATGTGCAATAACATTAGGTAAAAAAAACAAATAAACCATGTAATACATAATTAAAAAATACTTTACAACTAAAAACTGTTAAAGGGACAGTCTACTCCAAAAAAACTTTCATGATTCAGATAGAGCATGTCATTTTAAACAATTTTCCATTTTACTTTTATCACCAATTTTTCTTTGTTCTCATGGTATTCTTAGTTGAAAGCTTAACTTAGGAGGTTCATATGCTAATTTCTTAGACCTTGAAGGCCGCCTCTTAAGAATGCATTTTAACAGGTTTTTCACCACTAGAGGGTGTTAGTTCATGTTTTTCATATAGATAACACTGTGCTTGTGCACGTGAAGTTACCTGGGAGCCATTACTGATTGGCTAAACTGCAAGTCTGTCAAAAGAACAAATAAAGGGTCAGTCTGCAGAGGCTTAGATACAAGATAATCACAGAGGTAAAAAATATATAAATATAACTGTGTTGGTTATGCAAAACTAGGGAATGGGTAAACAAGGGATTATCTATCTTTTAAAACAATAACAATTCTGGTGTAGACTGTCCCTTTAATCATCATCTGAGCTTGCTGAACACCGGTCTCAAAAACCGCAATTTCTTTGAGATAAGCGCTCACCAAACCAGAAGACCATTTAATATTACATTAATAGAACTGATTTAGTTAAAAACATGTAACGCGTTTCTCAGCCTTCCAGTCTGTTTCATGATGAATATGGAATGTTAGTATCAGATCCCTTTAAAGATGTTTTTTCACTTTGTTTTGGTTTCACTTTGTTCTGTCTATTGTGTGCAAATGTAATAATTCTATTTGAAATCAAATGATTTACTTCTCTTTACGCTATACATATCATCCTTATAGGTGGCACATCAGAGTCACTGGCAAGATGAAGGAACACAGGAGGCAGATGGCGGAGCAGTTCTTAAATCACGCTCTGGGCATCATCTACCTGCTCACCGGAGAGGTGAGAGTTGCTAGGAGATGTCAGTTGGATTACATTAAGGGAAATAAATCCAAATATTTTTCTTTCACGATTCAGATAGAACTTGCAATCGTAAGCAACTTTCTAATTTGCTTCATTCTCTTGGTATCCTTTGTTGAAAGAGCACTACTGGGAGCTAGCTGAAAGACAAGAGGCATACATTTGCAGTCACCAACCAGCAGATTCTTAGCCTACCTAGGTATCCTTTTCAACAGCAGATACGAAGAGAAAAAAAGAAATTAGATAATAGACATTATTTGGAAAGTTATTTAAAGGGATACTAAATCCAACATTTTCTTTAATGATTCAGATAGAGCAGCAATTTTAAGCAATGCAACTTTTCTAATTTACTCCTATTATCAATTTGTCTTCATTCTCTTGCTATCTTTATTTAAAAAAGCAGGAATGTAAAGCTTAAGAGCCGACCCATTTTTGGTTCAGAACCTGGGTTATGCTTGCTTATTGGTTGGCTGAAAGTAGTCACCAATAAGCAAGCGCTGTCTAGGGTGCTGTACCTAAAATGGGGCGGCTCCTAAGCTTTACATTCCTGCTTTTTAAATAAAGATAGCAAGAGAAAGAAGAAAACTTGATAATAGGAGTAAATTAGAAAGTTGCTTAAAATTGCTGCTCTATCTGAATCATAAAAGCAAAAAATTGGGTTTAGTGTCCCTATAACCCCTTAATGACAGAGGACGTACCAGGTACGTCATAGAAAAAACTTCCCTTAATGACAGTTGACGTACCTGGTACGTCCTCTGTTGTCTGAAGTGCTGGAAGCGATCATGATCGCTTCCAGCTGCTTACAAGGGATTGTACATCACTACAATCCCCCATTTCACATACCGATGCAGAAAGGGCCACTCTGTGGCCCCATCTGCATCGGCTATTTATGTGCATAACTTAGTTGGTGGGTGGGAGCTGCTTTTAATAGTTATACCCCTAGGCATTTGCGCGCACGCAAAATATGCCGGCAACTTGTAAAAAAACCAAGATCGATGTAGATGCAGGGGCATCTCTGTTTTTTAGTAAGGGATCTGGGAGTGGGAGGGATGTAGATTATTTAGGGGGGCCAGCTACACTACAGAAAACAAATATTTTATAATAAAAAAGTAAACAAAACTATTTTGGGGAGCAAATTGGGTACTGGCAGACAGCTGCCAGTACCCAAGATGGCGGCAAATAGATAGAGGGGGAGGGTTAGAAAGATGTATGGGGGGATCAGGGATATTGTGGGGTAAGGGGGGATCCATCACTGCAGACTGTATGATAAAAAAAATAAAAAAAAATATTTTTATTTCAGTACTGGCAGACTTTCTGCCAGTACTTAAGATGGCGGTGACAATTGTGAGGTGGGGAGGGAAGAGAGCTGTTTGAGGGGGGTCAGGGGGGATCAGGGGGTGGGATGTGTCAGGTGGGAGGCTGATCTCTACACTAAAGCTTAAAATTAACCCCACAAGCTACCTAATTAACCCCTTAACTGCTGGGCATATTACAAGTGTGGTGCGCAGCAGTATTTAACGGCCTTATTATTACCAAAAAGCAACACCAAAGCCATATATGTCTGCTATTTCTGAACAAACAGAGAAGCATTTACAACCATTTGTGCCATAATTGCACAAGCTGTTTTTAAATAATTTCAGTGAGAAACCTAAAATTGTGAAAAATTTAAGTTATTTTTTAATTTGATCGTATTTGGCGGTTAAATGGTGGCATGAAATATACCAAAATGGGCCTAGATCAATAATTTGGGTTGTCTACTACACTACACTAAAGCTAAAATTAAACCTAAAAGCTCCCTACAAGCTCCCTAATTAACCCCTTCACTGCTGGGCATAATACACGTGTGGTGTGCAGCGGCATTTAGCAGCCTTCTAATTACCAAAAAGCAACGCCAAATCCATATAGGTCTGCTATTTCTGAACAAAGGGGATCCCAGAGAAGTATTTACAACCATTTATGCCATAATTTCACAAGTTGTTTGTAAATAAATTCAGCGAGAAACCTAAAGTTTGTGAAAAAAATTGTGAAAAAGTCAACAATTTTTTTTATTTGATCGCATTTGGCGGTGAAATGGTGGCATGAAATATACCAAAATGGGCCTAGATAAATGCTTTGGGATGTCTTCTAAATATAAATATATACATGTCAAGGGATATTCAGGGATTCCTGAAAGATATCAGTGTTCCAATGTAACTAGCGCTAATTTTGAAAAAAAGTGGTTTGGAAATAGCAAAGTGCTACTTGTATTTATGGCCCTATAACTTGCAAAAAAAGCAAAGAACATGTAAACATTGGGTATTTCTAAACTCGGGACAAAATTTAGAAACTATTTAGCATGGGTGTTTTTTGGTGGTTGTAGATGTGTAACAGCTTTTGGGGGTAAAAGTTAGAAAAAGTGTGGTTTTTTTCAATTTTTTCCTCATATTTTATATTTTTTTTTATAGTAAATTATAAGATATGATGAAAATAATGGTATCTTTAGAAAGTCCATTTAATGGCGAGAAAAACGGTATATAATATGTGTGGGTAAAATAAATGAGTAAGAGGAAAATTACAGCTAAACACAAACACTGCAGAAATGTAAAAATAGCCATTGTCATTAAGGGTAAGAAAATTGAAAAATGGTCCGGTCATTAAGGGGTTAAAATGGCTTGCTCTATAGGAATCGTGAAAGTGAACAATTGGGTTTCATGTCAATTTATGAATTGTGAGTTTCTCTCTCCCTCTTTAGGAATACACAATTGTAAAGAAGAATTCCCCCAACAGCTACAGTCACCGGCTGACAGGAGAGGTGAGCACTGCTACAGAATGTGACATCATACCAGCACCAGGGCACAATGACTCCCTCTGTGTGTGTTTTGTACCTACTGTCTGTGTCTGCATGCGATTAGTAACATTATCCTGGCACTGTCAGTATCTGTGTATCACTGATTAGTATGTGTGTGTGTTTTCTACCTACTGTCTGTGTCTGCATGAGATTAGAAACATTATACTGGCACTGTCAGTATCTGTGTATCACTGATTAGTATGTGTGTGTTTTATACCTACTGTCTGTGTCTGCATGAGATCAGTAACATTATCCTGGCACTGTCAGTATCCGTGTATCACTGATTATTATGTGTGTGTTTTATACCTACTGTCTGTGTCTGCATGCGATTAGTAACATTATCCTGGCACTGTCAGTATCTGTGTATCACTGATTAGTATGTGTGTGTGTTTTCTACCTACTGTCTGTGTCTGCATGAGATTAGAAACATTATACTGGCACTGTCAGTATCTGTGTATCACTGATTAGTATGTGAGTGTTTTGTACCTACTGTCTGTGTCTGCATGAGATCAGTAACATTATCCGGGCACTGTCAGTATCTGTGTATCACTGATTAGTATGTGTGTGTTTTATACGTACTGTCTGTGTCTGCATGAGATCAGTAACATTATCCTGCACTGTCAGTATCTGTGTATCACTGATTAGTATGTGTGTGTGTTTTCTACCTACTGTCTGTGTCTGCATGAGATCAGTAACAATATCCTGGCACTGCATCTGTGTATCACTGATTAGTATGTGTGTGTGTTTTCTACCTACTGTCTGTGTCTGCATGAGATCAGTAACATTATCCTGGCACTGTCATTATCTGTATCACTGATTCGTATGTGTGTGTTTTATACCTACTGTCTGTGTCTGCATGAGATCAGTAACAATATCCTGGCACTGTCAGTATTAGTATCTGTGTATCACTGATTAGTATGTGTGTGTTTTATACCTACTGTCTGTGTCTGCATGAGATTAGAAACATTAACCTGGCACTGTCAGTATCTGTGTATCACTGATTAGTATGTGTGTGTTTTCTACCTACTGTCTGTGTCTGCATGAGATCAGTAACATTATACTGGCACTGTATCTCTGTATCACTGTTTAGTATGTGTGTGTTTTCTACCTACTGTCTGTGTCTGCATGAGATTAGAAACATTAACCTGGCACTGTCAGTATCTGTGTATCACTGATTAGTATGTGTGTGTTTTCTACCTACTGTCTGTGTCTGCATGAGATCAGTAACATTATCCTGGCTCTGTCAGTATCTGTGTATCACTGATTAGTATGTGTGTGTTTTCTATCTACTGTCTGTGTCTGAATGAGATCAGTAACATTATCCTGGCACTGTCATTATCTGTGTATCACTGATTAGTATGTGTGTGTGTTTTCTACCTACTGTCTGTGTCTGCATGAGATCAGTAACATTATCCTGGCACTGTCAGTATCTGTGTATCACTGATTAGTATGTATGTGTGTGTTTTATACCTACTGTTTGTATCTGCATGAGATCAGTAACATTATCCTGGCACTGTCAGTATCTGTGTTTCACTGATTAGTATGTGTGTGTTTTCTACCTACTGTCTGTGTCTGCATGAGATCAGTAACATTATCCTGGCACTGTATCTGTGTATCACTGATTAGTATGTGTGTGTTTTCTACCTACTGTCTGTGTCTGCATGAGATCAGTAACATTATCCTGGCACTGTCAGTATCTGTGTATCACTGATTAGTATGTGTGTGTTTTCTATCTACTGTCTGTGTCTGCATGAGATCAGTAACATTATCCTGGCTCTGTCAGTATCTGTGTATCACTGATTAGTATGTGTGTGTTTTATATCTACTGTCTGTGTCTGCATGAGATCAGTAACATTATCCTGGCTCTGTCAGTATCTGTGTATCACTGATTAGTATGTGTGTGTTTTATATCTACTGTCTGTGTCTGAATGAGATCAGTAACATTATCCTGGCACTGTCTGTGTCTGCATGAGATCAGTAACATTATCCTGGCACTGTCAGTATCTGTGCATCACTGATTAGTATGTGTGTGTTTTCTATCTACTGTCTGTGTCTGCATGAGATCAGTAACATTATCCTTTGCTCTGTCAGTATCAGTATCTGTGTATCACTGATTAGTATGTGTGTGTGTTTTCTACCTACTGTCTGTGTCTGCATGAGATCAGTAACATTATCCTGGCACTGTATCTGTGTATCACTGATTAGTATGTGTGTGTTTTATACCTACTGTCTGTGTCTGCATGAGATCAGTAACAATATCCTGGCACTGTCAGTATTAGTATCTGTGTATCACTGATTAGTATGTGTGTGTTTTATACCTACTGTCTGTGTCTGCATGAGATTAGAAACATTAACCTGGCACTGTCAGTATCTGTGTATCACTGATTAGTATGTGTGTGTTTTCTACCTACTGTCTGTGTCTGCATGAGATCAGTAACATTATACTGGCACTGTATCTCTGTATCACTGTTTAGTATGTGTGTGTTTTCTACCTACTGTCTGTGTCTGCATGAGATTAGAAACATTAACCTGGCACTGTCAGTATCTGTGTATCACTGATTAGTATGTGTGTGTTTTCTACCTACTGTCTGTGTCTGCATGAGAGCAGTAACATTATCCTGGCACTGTCAGTATTAGTATCTGTGTATCACTGATTAGTATGTGTGTGTTTTATACCTACTGTCTGTGTCTGCATGAGATCAGTAACATTATCCTGGCACTGTCAGTATTAGTATCTGTGTATCACTGATTAGTATGTGTGTGTTTTATACCTACTGTCTGTGTCTGCATGAGATCAGTAACATTATACTGGCACTGTATCTGTGTATCACTGATTAGTATGTGTGTGTTTTATACCTACTGTCTGTGTCTGCATGAGATTAGAAACATTATCCTGGCACTGAGAGTATCTGTGTATCACTGATTAGTATGTGTGTGTTTTCTACCTACTGTCTGTGTTTGCATGAGATCAGTAACATTATCCTGGCACTGTCAGTATTAGTATCTGAGTATCACTGATTAGTATTTGTCTGCGTTTTCTACCTACTGTCTGTGTCTGCATGAGATCAGTAACATTATCCTGGCACTGTCAGTATCTGTGTATCACTGATTAGTATGTGTGTGTTTTCTACCTACTGCCTGTGTCTGCATGAGATCAGTAACATTATCCTGGCACTGACAGTATCAGTATCTGTGTATCACTGATTAGTATGTGTGTGTTTTTATACCTACTGTCTGTGTCTGCATGAGATTAGAAACATTAACCTGGCACTGTCAGTATCTGTGTATCACTGATTAGTATGTGTGTGTTTTGTACCTACTGTCTGTGTCTGCATGAGATCACTAACATTATACTGGCACTGTATCTGTGTATCACTGATTAGTATGTGTGTGTTTTATACCTACTGTTTGTATCTGCATGAGATCAGTAACATTAATCTGACACTGTCAGTATCAGTATCTGTGTATCACTGATTAGTATGTGTGTGTTTTATACCTTTGTCTGTGTCTGCATGAGATCAGTAACATTATCCTGGCACTCTCAGTATCTGTGTATCACTGATCAGTATGTGTGTGTTTTCTACCTACTGTCTGTGTCTGCATGAGACCAGTAGCATTATCCTGGCACTGTCAGTATCTGTGTTTAACTGATTAGCATGTGTGTGTTTTCTACCTACTGTCTGTGTCTGCATGAGATCAGTAACATTATCCTGGCACTGCCAGTATCAGTATCTGTGTATCACTGATTAGTGTGTGTGTGTGTTTTCTACCTACTGTCTGTGTATGCATGAGATCAGTAACATTACCCTGGCTCTGTCAGTATCTGCATCACTGATTAGTATGTTTGTGTTTTCTACCTACTGTCTGTGTCTGCATGAGATCAGTAACATTATCCTGGCTCTGTCAGTATCTGTGTATCACTGATTAGTATGTGTGTGTTTTATATCTACTGTCTGTGTCTGCATGAGATCAGTAACATTATCCTGGCTCTGTCAGTATCTGTGTATCACTGATTAGTATGTGTGTGTTTTCTATCTACTGTCTGTGTCTGAATGAGATCAGTAACATTATCCTGGCACTGTCATTATCTGTGTATCACTGATTAGTATGTGTGTGTGTTTTCTACCTACTGTCTGTGTCTGCATGAGATCAGTAACATTATCCTGGCACTGTCAGTATCTGTGTATCACTGATTAGTATGTATGTGTGTGTTTTATACCTACTGTTTGTATCTGCATGAGATCAGTAACATTATCCTGGCACTGTCAGTATCTGTGTTTCACTGATTAGTATGTGTGTGTTTTCTACCTACTGTCTGTGTCTGCATGAGATCAGTAACATTATCCTGGCACTGTATCTGTGTATCACTGATTAGTATGTGTGTGTTTTCTACCTACTGTCTGTGTCTGCATGAGATCAGTAACATTATCCTGGCACTGTCAGTATCTGTGTATCACTGATTAGTATGTGTGTGTTTTCTATCTACTGTCTGTGTCTGCATGAGATCAGTAACATTATCCTGGCTCTGTCAGTATCTGTGTATCACTGATTAGTATGTGTGTGTTTTATATCTACTGTCTGTGTCTGCATGAGATCAGTAACATTATCCTGGCTCTGTCAGTATCTGTGTATCACTGATTAGTATGTGTGTGTTTTATATCTACTGTCTGTGTCTGAATGAGATCAGTAACATTATCCTGGCACTGTCTGTGTCTGCATGAGATCAGTAACATTATCCTGGCACTGTCAGTATCTGTGCATCACTGATTAGTATGTGTGTGTTTTCTATCTACTGTCTGTGTCTGCATGAGATCAGTAACATTATCCTGGCTCTGTCAGTATCAGTATCTGTGTATCACTGATTAGTATGTGTGTGTGTTTTCTACCTACTGTCTGTGTCTGCATGAGATCAGTAACATTATCCTGGCACTGTATCTGTGTATCACTGATTAGTATGTGTGTGTTTTATACCTACTGTCTGTGTCTGCATGAGATCAGTAACAATATCCTGGCACTGTCAGTATTAGTATCTGTGTATCACTGATTAGTATGTGTGTGTTTTATACCTACTGTCTGTGTCTGCATGAGATTAGAAACATTAACCTGGCACTGTCAGTATCTGTGTATCACTGATTAGTATGTGTGTGTTTTCTACCTACTGTCTGTGTCTGCATGAGATCAGTAACATTATACTGGCACTGTATCTCTGTATCACTGTTTAGTATGTGTGTGTTTTCTACCTACTGTCTGTGTCTGCATGAGATTAGAAACATTAACCTGGCACTGTCAGTATCTGTGTATCACTGATTAGTATGTGTGTGTTTTCTACCTACTGTCTGTGTCTGCATGAGATCAGTAACATTATCCTGGCACTGTCAGTATTAGTATCTGTGTATCACTGATTAGTATGTGTGTGTTTTATACCTACTGTCTGTGTCTGCATGAGATCAGTAACATTATCCTGGCACTGTCAGTATTAGTATCTGTGTATCACTGATTAGTATGTGTGTGTTTTATACCTACTGTCTGTGTCTGCATGAGATCAGTAACATTATACTGGCACTGTATCTGTGTATCACTGATTAGTATGTGTGTGTTTTATACCTACTGTCTGTGTCTGCATGAGATTAGAAACATTATCCTGGCACTGAGAGTATCTGTGTATCACTGATTAGTATGTGTGTGTTTTCTACCTACTGTCTGTGTTTGCATGAGATCAGTAACATTATCCTGGCACTGTCAGTATTAGTATCTGTGTATCACTGATTAGTATGTGTGTGTGTTTTCTACCTACTGTCTGTGTCTGCATGAGATCAGTAACATTATACTGGCACTGTATCTGTGTATCACTGATTAGTATGTGCGTGTTTTATACCTACTGTCTGTGTCTGCATGAGATCAGTAACATTATCCTGGCACTGTCAGTATCTGTGTTTTACTGATTAGTATGTGTGTGTTTTCTACCTACTGTCTGTGTCTGCATGAGATTAGAAACATTAACCTGGCATTGTCAGTATCTGTGTATCACTGATTAGTATGTGTGTGTGTTTTCTACCTACTGCCTGTGTCTGCATGAGATCAGTAACATTATCCTGGCACTGACAGTATCAGTATCTGTGTATCACTGATTAGTATGTGTGTGTTTTATACCTTTGTCTGTGTCTGCATGAGATCAGTAACATTATCCTGGCACTCTCAGTATCTGTGTATCACTGATTAGTATGTGTGTGTTTTCTACCTACTGTCTGTGTCTGCATGAGATCAGTAGCATTATCCTGGCACTGTCAGTATCTGTGTATCACTGATTAGTATGTGTGTGTTTTATACCTTTGTCTGTGTCTGCATGAGATCAGTAACATTATCCTGGCACTCTCAGTATCTGTGTATCACTGATTAGTATGTGTGTGTTTTCTACCTACTGTCTGTGTCTGCATGAGATCAGTAGCATTATCCTGGCACTGTCAGTATCTGTGTTTAACTGATTAGCATGTGTGTGTTTTCTACCTACTGTCTGTGTCTGCATGAGATCAGTAACATTACCCTGGCTCTGTCAGTATCTGTGCATCACTGATTAGTATGTTTGTGTTTTCTACCTACTGTCTGTGTCTGCATGAGATCAGTACCATTATCCTGGCACTGCCAGTATCAGTATCTGTGTATCACTGATTAGTATGTGTGTGTTTTATACCTACTGTTTGTATCTGCATGAGATCAGTAACATTAATCTGACACTGTCAGTATCAGTATCTGTGTATCACTGATTAGTATGTGTGTGTTTTATACCTTTGTCTGTGTCTGCATGAGATCAGTAACATTATCCTGGCACTCTCAGTATCTGTGTATCACTGATTAGTATGTGTGTGTTTTCTACCTACTGTCTGTGTCTGCATGAGATCAGTAGCATTATCCTGGCACTGTCAGTATCTGTGTTTAACTGATTAGCATGTGTGTGTTTTCTACCTACTGTCTGTGTATGCATGAGATCAGTAACATTACCCTGGCTCTGTCAGTATCTGCATCACTGATTAGTATGTTTGTGTTTTCTACCTACTGTCTGTGTCTGCATGAGATCAGTAACATTATCCTGGCTCTGTCAGTATCTGTGTATCACTGATTAGTATGTGTGTGTTTTATATCTACTGTCTGTGTCTGCATGAGATCAGTAACATTATCCTGGCTCTGTCAGTATCTGTGTATCACTGATTAGTATGTGTGTGTTTTCTATCTACTGTCTGTGTCTGAATGAGATCAGTAACATTATCCTGGCACTGTCATTATCTGTGTATCACTGATTAGTATGTGTGTGTGTTTTCTACCTACTGTCTGTGTCTGCATGAGATCAGTAACATTATCCTGGCACTGTCAGTATCTGTGTATCACTGATTAGTATGTATGTGTGTGTTTTATACCTACTGTTTGTATCTGCATGAGATCAGTAACATTATCCTGGCACTGTCAGTATCTGTGTTTCACTGATTAGTATGTGTGTGTTTTCTACCTACTGTCTGTGTCTGCATGAGATCAGTAACATTATCCTGGCACTGTATCTGTGTATCACTGATTAGTATGTGTGTGTTTTCTACCTACTGTCTGTGTCTGCATGAGATCAGTAACATTATCCTGGCACTGTCAGTATCTGTGTATCACTGATTAGTATGTGTGTGTTTTCTATCTACTGTCTGTGTCTGCATGAGATCAGTAACATTATCCTGGCTCTGTCAGTATCTGTGTATCACTGATTAGTATGTGTGTGTTTTATATCTACTGTCTGTGTCTGAATGAGATCAGTAACATTATCCTGGCACTGTCTGTGTCTGCATGAGATCAGTAACATTATCCTGGCACTGTCAGTATCTGTGCATCACTGATTAGTATGTGTGTGTTTTCTATCTACTGTCTGTGTCTGCATGAGATCAGTAACATTATCCTGGCACTGTCAGTATCAGTATCTGTGTATCACTGATTAGTATGTGTGTGTGTTTTCTACCTACTGTCTGTGTCTGCATGAGATCAGTAACATTATCCTGGCACTGTATCTGTGTATCACTGATTAGTATGTGTGTGTTTTCTACCTACTGTCTGTGTCTGCATGATATCAGTAACATTATCCTGGCACTGTCAGTATCAGTATCTGTGTTTCACTGATTAGTATGTGTGTGTGTTTTCTGCCTACTGTCTGTGTCTGTAACATTATCCTGGCTCTGTCAGTATCGGTCTCTGTGTCAGCGCTGTGTGTGTTTCAGGTCCCTATAAAGTGTGACGATGTTGCTATGTATTTCTCTATGGAGGAGTGGGCGTATATAGAGGGACAGAAACTTTACAAAGATGTCGTGATGGAGAATCGTCAAGTGCTCAGTACTGCAGAAGTCTCAACACACAGGAGCTCAGGTAATACTGTTTTTTTAATTTGGAATTAGAAACGTCTCAGGGTTTATCAAGAAAACATAAGATCATTACAGAGCAAATCCTAGAATAATTTGCGGCTATTTGAGTGAATACATTTTCATCTTTTTATAGTGGGCTGAATGGGGTGTATGCTGGTGGTCACTATGCCATATAGAACAGGTGTAGCGCTCCTTTAGCTCAAATGCCAAGGTGGCACACATATGAAATTTGCTAGCATTTTATATATTTATGTATCACACACACACACATATATATATATAGTATTTGTCAAGCAGGGACTGCACTCACTGAATTTAGATAAAACAGACCCCTTCCTCAGACCAGACATCTGCGAACCCTGAAACGTTACCACTTAATAAATAAGAATTGTTTTATCTAAATATAAATAATATCACATCACATTTTAAACTCTGCAGCTGGTATAACGAGTAATTGGAAACCCATTGAGAAACCAATTTTTCAATACACGGACCCTTTAAGTACATTAATGCCCAGATGTAAGAATGAAAATGTTGGCCCATTGAAATCTGCAATGGGGGGTTTACTTAGTGAGAATCAAGAGGAGGCAGAAGTTTTAAATACATTTTTCTCTTCAGTATATAACAAGAAAGAACCGGTAGTTGTAGATTTGCAGATGAATGTTACACAAACCTTGCAGATAACTTGATTGGCTAACACAGGACAAAGTGCTTGTGCAATTACATTAGCTTGTATACACCCACTGGGTACTCGGCGAGATGAGTCTAGAAATAGCCCAAACTCTGTATTTAATCTTCCAGTATAGATCAAAGATGAAATGTATTGTTTTTGTCACTTTGTACCATCTCTCAATTTATGTAGCAATAGATAAGAATAAAATGTATCAAATACGTAAATAGTTATTACAGAATTTGTGATTTTTGTTTTTCTTATTCATTCGCACATCATTATCCAGAACTTGTGCTTTCTCACTTGTACAAAATCACCACTAGCTCTCGGACCATGTGTAACTGGCAACTCTTCAACAAAACCTGTAATAACTTATTTTGCAAAAAGATTTGAACACGTTTAAGCAAATTGCAGTAATTCTTCTGTGGTGCGTTTCATATTCACTTTTATGTTCCTTCATCTTTACATTTTTGTGCAGGAGAAAATAACGTTGAGATGGCATTTAATGCTGAACAGTCGGATGATGTAACAAGTCGGTTGGAAGCGTTGGATCAAGACGTGCATGTTATTAATAGTAGCAGTAAGTGTACATGCAAGAAATGGGGTTTGCTGGTCAGAGAAAACATTTGCTCATTACCATGGTAACAAATACATTGGTTAACACCATGGTAACATATACTATGCTTATCACCATAGTAACATATACATTGCTTATCACCATAGTAACATATACATTGCTTAACACCATGGTAACATATACAGTGCTCGTCACCATGGTAACATATACTGTGCTCGTCACCCTGGTAACATATACTGTGCTCGTCATCATGGTAACATATACAATGTTTACATCAAAACCTTGTGCTTTCTCACCTGTACAACATAACCACTAGCACTTGGCCCATGTGTAACTGCTAACCGTGCGTGCAAGCGCCCTATCTGACCAAATCTGTATTGACTTTTTTCCAAAACATTTGAGCAAGTTTAGGCAAATCGCAGCAGTTCTTCTGTGGTGCATTTTATATTCATTGTTATGTGCCTTCAAAAAAACAACATAAATTGTCTTCATCTTTACATTTTTGTGTAGGAGAAAATAACGTTGAGATCACATCTAATGCTAAACAGTCGGATGATGTAACAAGCCAGTTGGAAGTGCTGGATCAAGACGTGCATGTTATTAATAGTAGCAGTAAGTATAAATGCTATAGATGGGGTTTGCTGGTCAGAGGAAACATTTGCTCATCACCATGATAACATCTACAGTGCTCATCACCATGATAACATCTACAGTGCTCATCACCATGGTAACATATACAGTGCTCATCACCATGGTAACATAAACAATGCGTATCACCATGGTAACATATACAATGCTCCTCACCATGGTAACATATACAGTGCTCATCACCATGATAACATACAGTGCTCATCACCATGGTAACGTATACAATGCTCATCACCATGGTAACATATACAGTGCTCATCATCATGATAACATACAGTGCTCATCACCATGGTAACATATACAATGCTTATCACCATGGTAACATATACAGTGCTCATCACCATGATAACATACAGTGCTCATCACCATGGTAACATATACAATGCGTATCACCATGGTAACATATACAATGCTTATCACCATGGTAACATATACAGTGCTCATCACCATGGTAACATATACAGTGCTCATCACCATGGTAACATATACAGTGCTCATCACCATGATAACATACAGTGCTCATCACCGTGGTAACATATACAGTGCTCATCACCATAGTAACATGTACAATGCTCATCACCATGGTAACATATACAGTGCTCATCACCATGGTAACATATACAGTGCTCATCACCATGATAACATACAGTGCTCATCACCATGGTAACATATACAATGCTTATCACCATGGTAACATATACAATGCTCATCACCATGGTAACATATACAGTGCTCATCACCATGGTAACATATACAGTGCTCATCACCATGGTAACATATACAGTGCTCATCACCATGATAACATACAGTGCTCATCACCATGGTAACATATACAGTGCTCATCACCATGGTAACATATACAGTGCTCATCACCATGGTAACATAAACAATGCGTATCACCATGGTAACATATACAATGCTCCTCACCATGGTAACATATACAGTGCTCATCACCATGATAACATACAGTGCTCATCACCATGGTAACGTATACAATGCTCATCACCATGGTAACATATACAGTGCTCATCATCATGATAACATACAGTGCTCATCACCATGGTAACGTATACAATGCTCATCACCATGGTAACATATACAGTGCTCATCACCATGATAACATACAGTGCTCATCACCATGGTAACATATACAATGCGTATCACCATGGTAACATATACAATGCTTATCACCATGGTAACATATACAGTGCTCATCACCATGGTAACATATACAGTGCTCATCACCATGGTAACATATACAGTGCTCATCACCATGATAACATACAGTGCTCATCACCATGGTAACATATACAATGCTTATCACCATGGTAACATATACAATGCTCATCACCATGGTAACATATACAGTGCTCATCACCATGGTAACATATACAGTGCTCATCACCATGGTAACATATACAATGTGTATCACCATGGTAACATATACAGTGCTCATCACCATAGTAACATGTACAATGCTCATCACCATGGTAACATATACAATGCTCATCACCAAGGAACATAAAACCCAATAATTTAATTTCACGATTTAAAACTGGCAGCAGTTTTGCAAGAATACTTTTGAAATTGTGGATTTCATGTCCCTTTTTATTGATTCAATACATACAGTGCTCATCACCATGGTAACATATACAGTGCTCATCACCATGATAACATATACAGTGCTCATCACCATGGTAACATATACAGTGCTCATCACCATGATAACATACAGTGCTCATCACCATGGTAACATATACAATGCTCATCACCATGGTAACATATACAGTGCTTATCACCCTTGGTAACATATACAATGTTCATCACCATGGTAACATATACAGTGCTCATCACCATGGTAACATATACAGTGCTCATCACTATGGTAACATGTACAATGCTTATCACCATGGTAACATATACAATGCTCATCACCTAGGAACATAAAACCCAAGAATTTAAATTCACGATTTAAAACTGGCAGCTGTTTTGCAAGAATACTTTTGAAATTGTGGATTTCTTGTCCCTTTTTATTGATTGTATACATACTTTGTCCCTTTAAATCCTGATAACCCTTAATTAGTATCATATAATGAAGCTAGACCCAGCAACTCTTATTTATTGTATAAAAACTCTCTATAATATTTTCCCGGCAATAACAGGTCACCATGAAGGGATTCCTGATACCGTAATAACAAAGACGGAAGAAGAGGAGAAGACAGATGATTATGGTCAGCAGGAGGACAACGCTCCTGACCCTGGCGCAGGTGCTGACTAATTATATGTTATTTACAAGGGTAAAGAAGGGGTTGACCTTATTCCTACAGCTCCCAGATGTGTTCAGCAACATCACAGTAGTCCTTGGAGCATTGGTTTGCAGGGGTTAAACATTATTTAAAGTTACAGTGTACCCTCAAATTTTAAAGGGACAGTGTACCCTCAAATGTTCTACACTTTATTTTCAAACTCCTAACCAAGCCCTGAAGTATCAGATGTATACCCAGGTCTACAGATTCCTGCTGCTCCTGTTTATGTTATCCGTCTTTTCATATGCAGACTGGGGGAGGTGGGGACGGTCTGCTCTTTTTGTTTTTCCAGACCCTTTCACTGGGTGTTCCAGCCTAACCTCATAAACCGTGCTAAAATTGGAGCTTCTAATAAGTATTTAAAAGGTTTTATACTGGATTTTATATCCGTATCTGTGCATATTCTTCATTATAGTAGTGTCCATTACATGCAGTTATATGAAAATTGGTGTACACTGTCCCTTTAAGCAATCATGTTGCCTCTTCTAAAATAAGAATGGGTCTGGAATTTCCACATACATGTAACATTGTACTGAAGTAACAGCTATAAAGAGTCTTAAAGGGATAGTAAAGTCCAAATTAAACTTTCATGATTCAGGTAGGGCATGTCATTTTAAACAACTTTCTAATTTACTTTTATCATCAAATTTACTTTGTTCTCTTGTTATTCTTAGTTGAAATCTAAACCTAGGTAGGTTCATATGCTAATTTCTAAGCTGTTAAAGGCCACCTCTCAGCTGAATGCATTTGACAGTTTTTCACAGCTAGAGGGCATTAGTTCATGTGTTTCATATAGATAACACTGTGCTCATGCACGTGAAGTTAAGAGTCAGCACTAATTGCCTGTAATGCAAGTCTGTCAAAAGATCTGAGTTGAGGAGGCAGTCAGCAGAGGCTTAGATACAAGGCAATTATAGAGGTAAAAAGTATATTAATATAACTGAGATAAGGGGCAGTCTGCAAAGGTTTAGATATAAGGTAATCACAGAGGTAAAAAGTATATTAATATAACTGAGATAAGGAGCAGTCTGGAGAGGCTTAGATACAAGGCAATTACAGAGGTAAAAAGTATATTAATATAACTGAGATAAGGAGCAGTCTGCAGAGGCTTAGATACAAGGTAATCACAGAGGTAAAAAGTATATTAATATAACTGAGATAAGGAGCAGTCTGCAGAGGCTTAGATACAAGGTAATCACAGAGGTAAAAAGTATATTAATATAACTGAGATAAGGAGGCAGTCAGCAGAGGTTTAGATACACGGTAATCACAGAGGTAAAAAGTATATTAATATAACTGAGATAAGGAGCAGTCTGCAGAGGCTTAGATACAGGGTAATCACAGAGGTAAAAAGTATATTAATATAACTGAAATAAGGAGCAGTCTGCAGAGGCTTAGATACAGGGTAATCACAGAGGTAAAAAGTATATTAATATAACTGAGATAAGGAGGCAGTCAGCAGAGGTTTAGATACACGGTAATCACAGAGGTAAAAAGTATATTAATATAACTGAGATAAGGAGCAGTCTGCAGAGGCTTAGATACAAGGTAATCACAGAGGTAAAAAGTATATTAATATAACTGAGATAAGGAGCAGTCTGCAGAGGCTTAGATACAAGGTAATCACAGAGGTAAAAAGTATATTAATATAACTGAGATAAGTGGCAGTCTGCAGAGGCTCAGATACAAGGTAATCACAGAGGTAAAAAGTATATTAATATAACTGAGATAAGTGGCAGTCTGCAGAGGCTTAGATACAAGGTAATCACAGAGGTAAAAAGTACATTTATATAACTGTGTTGGTTTAAGCAAAACAGGGGAATGGGTAATAAAGAGATTATCTATCTTTTTAAACAATAACATTTTTGGTATTTACTTTCCCTTTAAAGGGACATGAAACTCCATTTTTATGATTGATTCACAGAGAACTTACAATTAAAAAAAAAAGCAATTCTCATGTTATGCTTTGTTGAAGAGAATACCTAGGTAGGCTCAGGAGCGTGCACGTGTGGAGCACTATATGGCAGCAGTTTTGCAAGAATACTTTTGAAATTGTGGGTTTTACGTCGCTTTTTATTGATTGTATACATACTTTGTTCCTTTAAATCCCAAATAACCCATAGTTTGTATCATATAAAGAAGATACCCAGCAACTCTTATTTATTGTATAAAAACTCTCCATAATATTTTCTCGGCAATAACAGGTCACCATGAAGGGATTCCTGATACCGTCATAACAAAGACGGAAGAAGAGGAGAAGACAGATGATTATGTTAAGCAGGAGGACAACGCTCCCGACCCTGGCGCAGGTGCTGACTAATTATAATACGTTATTTACAAGGGTAAAAAAGTGCCCAAAATTGTTTTATCTTATACCTACAGCTCCCAATTGTGTTTAGCTACATCCCAGTAGTCATTGCTGCATTGGAGCTGACTTTAAAAACGTATTTTGCAGAGGTTAAACACGTAGTTATATGCGAACAGTGCAATAAAAACATTCTTTAAAGGGACAGTGTACCCTCAAATGTTCTCCCCTTGAAAGGGACCGTACACTGTCCCTTTAACACTTTACGGTTTTATTTTGATATTAAGGATAATGGTCAGAAGAAGTTAGCTTGATAAAGTGACAAAAGCCAAGAAAGCTGTTATGTTACATTTCACTTCAATTAATTACTTAATGTGAAATAACTAAAGTTCAATTCCACTGTTTGTTGGGGACATGGATATGTAACATAAATGCACTACAATATTCTATGTTTTTGTTCATTTTTATCTGCTTGTTTTTTTCTTTTCACTGCAGCCTCATATGGTTCTCGATTAAGAGAGAGAGAAATAAATCACCTATTTTAATCCATTTCTATAGGTGAATCTGTGAGCGAGCTTATTTCTGATGAATCCCACAAAGCTGTATATACATCAGAGACGATAGTGGAAGATAATATAGACATCTCTCAGTTGATTCAAAGCAAAGACTCTTACAAGAACCAAAATGTGTTATTTCCTACAGTATCTTATCATTTCATGCCACAAGCCCTTGATTTAAATGACAAGCAAGTCATAGGATGTTACAATACGCAATGCAGAGCAAGTACAGTTAAAGATTCTGCGATCACTAACAGTGCAAATTGGGACGGACAAAATTTGCTTTATGAAAATGGTAAAACATTTAATTTAAAATCGAAGTTCTCTGTTTCTCATCACTCAGTTGATACAGACAAGGAACTATATATTTGCCCTGTTTGTAAAATGTGTTTTAAACTAAAATCAAAACTAGAAAGACACACTAGAACTCATATAGGAGAAAGACCTTTTGTTTATGAGACTGGTGAGAAAGGCTTTTCTTACGCATTGAATCTTGGTAAACATGAAGACAGTCATACAGGAGAGAAATCGTATGTCTGTCAGACATGTGGGGAAGGCTTCTTGGAAGCACAATTTCTTTCTAAGCATAGACTAATCCATACTGGAGTGAAGCCCTATGTCTGTCAGACATCTGTAAAGTGTTTTTCACAGGGGACAGACCTTTTGGTTCACGACACAACTCATACAGGAGAGAAACTGTACATTTGCAAGGAATGCGGAAAACATTTCTCATCACAGTCAAATCTGATTCGACACTGCAAGAGTCATAAGGGAGAGAAACCCTATATTTGTCATACATGTGGGAAAGGCTTTTTTCATGGGGAAAGACTTAAGATCCACCAAAGGATTCATACAGGTGAAAAACCATTTATTTGCCAGGAATGTGGTAAAGGTTTCTCAGAAAGGTCAAATATGAATCGGCACCGAAAGTTTCATAAAGGAGAGAAACCTTATGTTTGTCAGACATGTGGCAAAAGCTTTTCTCAGAGGCCAAGACTTAGGATTCACTTAAGAACTCATACAGGAGAGAAACCATATATATGCCAGGAATGTGGTAAATGCTTCACGGAAAGATCAACTCTAACTCGACATCATAGGATTCATGAAGTAGAATAGACGTATATTTCTATGAAGCTTCTCTGATATGTTCAAATAGGGTTGTAAGATATAGAAAACCACACTTTACAAAAAATACCAACCATAACATTCTTTGAGTCTTTGGATTAAAACTTAAGCACCAATCCTTCAGTATTCCACGGTCCCAAGAGGCTGAAAACCCAATGCAAATTCCTGGGATTTTGGATGCCACCATGTTAACAAAACTTTCACCGTTGTTGCCAGACAGCCTCCTCTCATCATCATCTATTGTTCTTTGATAATAAGCAAGATAAAAAACTGTTAAACCACCAGAGTTTGTTATAAATAATATTGTTTTTTCAAATGTACATCATAGTGCTAGTATTTTTATTTAACCACCAATGTCCAAATACATACCAGCCAGAGTAAGTGGTTTCATTCATGTTCTTTCTTCTGTATGATACAAAGTGGAGGGCCATATACTTCAGTGACACTAGGTCTACTCTTTAATCAGTCAGTGTGATCTACTTATGTGTGTGCCAAACATAAGAAACTCTGAGCTTGTTTGCAGAATTGTTCTTTTTCACTGGAACTAAGATAAACTAACACTATATATATATATATATATATATATATATATACAGTATCTCACAAAAGTGAGTACAACCCTCACATTTTTGTAAATATTTTATTATAAATTTTCATGTGACAACACTGTAGAAATGACACTTAGCTACAATGTAAAGTAATGTATAACAGGGTACATTTGCT
Source organism: Bombina bombina (assembly GCF_027579735.1). Taxonomy (NCBI): domain Eukaryota; kingdom Metazoa; phylum Chordata; class Amphibia; order Anura; family Bombinatoridae; genus Bombina; species Bombina bombina. Next base: position 598,313,374 of record NC_069505.1, on the reverse strand, counting down.
GTCCCCTCAAAATAACTCAACACACAGCCATTAATGTCTTAACCGTTGGAAACAAAAGTGAGTACACCCCTAAGTGGAAATGTCCAAATTGGGCCCAAAATGTCAATATTTTGTGTGGCCACCATTATTTTCCAGCATTGCCTTAACCCTCTTGGGCATGGAGTTCACCAGAGCTTTACAGGTTGCCACTGGAGTCCTCTTGCACTACTCCATGACGACATGAAGGAGCTGGTGGATGTTGGAGACCTTGCACTCCCCCACCTTCTGTTTGAGGATGCCCCACAGATGCTCAATGGGGTTTAGGTCTGGAGACATCATCTTTAGAAGAGGCTTCCTTCTGGGATGATAGCCATGCAGACCAATTTGATGCAGACCAATTTTATGCAGTGTGTGGCGTATGGTCTGAGCACTGTCAGGCTGACCCCACCCCTTCAACCTCTGTAGCAATGCTGGCAGCACTCATACGTCTATTTCCCAAAGACAACCTCAGGATATGACGCTGAGCACGTGCACTCAACTTCTTTGGTCAACCATGGCGAGGCCTGTTCTGAGTGAAACCTGTCCTGTGAAACTGCTGTATGGTCTTGCCCACCGTGCTGCAGCTCAGTTTCAGGGTCTTGGCAGTCTTCTTATAGCCTAGGTCATCTTTATGTAGAGCAACAATTCTTTTTTTTAGATCCTCAGAGAGTTCTTTGCCATGAGGTGCCATGTTGAACTTCCAGTGACCAGTATGAGAGTGTGAGAGCGATAACACCAAATTTAACACACCTGCACCCCATTCACACCTGAGACCTTGTAACACTAACGTGTCACATGACACCGTGGAGGGAAAATGGCTTATTGGGCCCAATTTGGACATTTCCACTTAGGGGTGTATTCACTTTTGTTGCCAACGGTTTAGACATTAATGGCTGTGTGTTGAGTTATTTTGAAGGGACAACAAATTTACACTATTATACAGGCTGTACACTAACTACTTTACATTGTAGCAAAGTGTCATTTCTTCAGTGTTGTCACATGAAAAGATATAATAAAATATTTACAAAAATGTTAGGGGTGTACTCACTTTTGTGAGATACTGTATATATTGTGCAGAATCATCATATTTCAGTGATGGCGAACCTTGACACTCCAGATTTTTCAGGACATTTTCCATAGTGCTTGGCTGGACATCAGAGTGCCTAAGTGTCATGGGAAATATAGTTCTGAAACATCTGGAGTGCCAAGGTTTGCCATCACTATCCTATATAAGTTGAACCCATTGTAGTGGTACAGAATATACTTCTGCAAAACACCATTTTATATTTCTCAGCCAATGGTGATAGTTTGGGCTTAAGTGAAGAAAAAACAGAAATCACACAGTCTTGTGATCTATTGGTCAGCGCTTATAGATCTTATGGGCACACAGGCTATAGAATATATACATGAAAGAAGCCATATGTTTATCTTGAGCGTAGAAAACTCAATACAAAGTTATAACTGTTTCCCACTAGTGAACTCATAGTAGAAAAAATACTAAAATTTAAAGGGTCATTAAACTACTGGACACAACTTCTACAGAATAGTAACGTCTCACCATGATATTATTTTTCCTCATGTGCCTCCAACTCTCTTCAGAGCTGGTCTCTTATTTTTTTCAACCTTTAAAGTAGCCAATTGGTGGAGCTCCAGATTTTCATACTGGGTGCCGCCATATTGCAGCGCAAGTATTACTGCGCCCTGTGACAGAGGCGGAGCACATTCATAGTGAGGTTGGCAGTTAGCACACACAATACAGACAGTCGTTTTTTGTGCAGTTTTTATACACCGTTTAAAAGTTACAAAACCTATATAAAGAAAAGTCCACATGAATAATATAGAGTTGTGCAGCTACCGCAAAAATGTAGCGCTCTTGCTCGGTATTATGGGCGCTAACCAGAAGTGTACAATACGGATGTCTAAAAGCAGACAACATTACTGATCTGTGAATGTTTGATACGTCTGTCTGAGGACAAGATTATCTAAACCCCTAGAGCGTTGTGCCCAGTATAAAGATGTGGAGCTTGACCAACCAGCAGTTAAAATATTACAATGTCTTTTGAAGAGGGCTGCTGGGCTAGGATATTGTACACTAGATTTTTCGTTGCATAAATGTTTTGTAGATGATCCATTTATACAGCCCATCTGGGAATGTTTTGTAACAACGTATAGTTTTGCTTATTTTTTAATAACATTGTGCTGATTTTCAGACTCCTAACCAAGCCCCAAAGCATCAGATGTAAACTGAAGTCTACAGATTCCTGCTGCTCCTGTTTGTGTAATGGGTCCTTTCATATGCTGGGGAGGGGGGGTGCTCTTCCTGATTTCTCAGCCCTTTCACTGGGTGTCCCAGCCTAACCTCATCAACAGTGCTAAACTGGGAGCTTCTAAGTACGTTTTTAAATTGGAATTTTATATCAGTATCTGGGCATATTCTTCATTATAGTAGTTTCTGTACATGCAGTTATATGAACATTGATGTATACTGTCCCTTTAAGTTTTCTTTTTTCCTTTTATGTGACTTTTTTGGAAATTACCCAGTATAGATTAGATTTCACGTCTTTGTGTATTGTTATATACTTTATATTTCCAACCTTTATTAAAAAGGTAGTTTAACATAAAATTACAACTTTTCTTTAGTCTTACAATAATTTTTACCAACAAGGTGTGATAACTTTCTGAACATATTAACACCACACAGCAATTTATTTTCATTGGCCAAACTTCAAAACCACTTGCCTCACTTGGAGGAGCCAAGGACTTGTTAATATAGTAGTTACGGCTTGCTGCTATCACTTTGTTAGCAAAACTTGCATTGTTTTGCTGTATCTTATATTATCACCTCTGCTGAGTACATTTAGGGAAAGATATATGTAGCAGAGTTAAGCTTGTGAAGTTTTTAGTGTGTACTTCCAGTTCTCAGAATAAGAAAACCCAGTTTTCAGAGATAAATTACAGTAGAAGGGGATCAAAAGAAATTAAGAAATGATAAAAAATATAATTCAAAGATGTTTACTATTCATTATTAAAAGGATATGAAACCCAAAAAGTTATTTTGTGATTCAGACAGAACAAACTATTTAAAAAAAGTTTCCAATTTACTTCTATTATCAAATTTGCTTTGTTCTCATGATATTCTGTGTTGAAGAGATACCTAGGTAGGCATTTTGAACACTAAATGGCAGGAAATATTGCTGCCATGTAGCGCTCTTGTAAAATTGCTGCCATATAGTGTCTCAGAAATGGGCCGGCTCCTAGGAATACGTCTCTGCTTTTCAACAAAGGATAACAAGAGAACAAAGAAAAATGAATAATATAAGTAAATTAGAAAGTTGTTTACAATTTCTTGTTTTATCTGAATCATGACAGAAATGTTTTGGGTTTCATACCCCTTTGAGCATTTTATATCACAACCACTCTCCCGTCCATTTCCTTTGTCAGTTTCTCTCCTCCCCCTCTCTGTCACACAATTGTGCAGTTGACACCCACTTCAACCTTTCCTGACAATAAAGAGGTGCTAGTTTGACCCTCATTTCTAGAGCACCACGTGACACCAGCTCTGCAACAGTCTACGGCTCTGATGCAATATTATACAATAATTCTATGGCTCTTGCTTTTATAAAATGGAAAATTTTAATCTCACACTTTTATCTCCACCATAATTTAAATGAATATTGCTTTTGCCCTGGAAATGAGCTTTACGTAGCAGCAAATCAAACCTATGTTCTGCTGATAAGAATGAATAATTTAGAAACAGCTGTCCAGAAGTGGTTTTGTTTTTGCTGTACCTACCTCATAAGGGGATCGCTGTGGTTAAACTGTACTAGAAGCAAAAAGCATGAGATATTGTATATCTAATTTGCATATCTTACCCAGAGTTCTCTGCTGTGTTGGTAACAATTTATACAAAGTACTTTTGGGTAAAAGCAAGTGTGGCTACTTGCTTAGATGAGCTAATTGTCTATGCAATAATTCTATGGCTCTTTTATAAAATGTAGGATTTTAATATCATGCTTTTATCTTCACCATAACTTAAATGAATATTGCTTTACATAGCTGCAAATCAAACCTATGTTCTGATAAGAACTAATACGAACGGTTTTGTTTTTGCTGTTCCTTTTCTAATTTCACAATTTATAACCATGTGTTGTTGTATTGACAACATAAACTTAGATTAGAAGATACATTTCAATTATCCACCACTTCCCTGGGTTTTAGAATTAAACTTTCATGATTCAGATAGAGCAGCAATTTAAAAAAAAACTTTACTTCCATTAACAAAATGTCCACAGTCTTGTTATATTTACACTTTTTGAGTCACCAGCTCCTACTGAGCATGTGCAAGAATTCACAGAATAAACGTATATGCATTTGTGATTGGCTGATGGCTGTCACATGATGCATTTGAAATGGAAATAGACATAACTTTGAAATGTGTCAAAAAAAATCTACTTCTCATTTGAAGTTCAGACTAAGTGCCATTGTATTGTATTTTTATTATGCAAATCTATTGTATTTACCGGTCCTTTAAGAAAGCCCTGATGTAAAGCAAAACACATCAGGCTGTCTCTCCCATTGGAATTTATATATGTTACACACACTTTCCTTGTATATTTGTTAAATGCTCTAAATAGATTTTGTTTTATACAATTGTATAACGATATGGTGAGCGCTTGTTCTGTATCAGTCCCCCGGATTCTACACTAAGAGCTCATTTCCATTAAGCCGTTAAAAATGGAGCCGTAAGCTACCGAAGTTGCCGTCAGCTAAAAGTAATTTACGGCTCCATTTTAGTACCAGGTTTCCATTAAAAAGGATAGTGCGTTGCGTGCAGTCGCCCTTTTCATGTAGGTGTAAGTTAGCATTCACATACAAGTGCGGTGCGTATATTTTCCCCGTCGCTCGTTGTTAAGATAAAATCAAACACCTAACGCATGAGCAATATCTACCTCTCAACCGACATCCCCCCACCACAATAACTAATAAATGTATTAACCCCTAATCCGCCATCCCCCCACAATGCAATCTACCTTGTTAAACTATTAACCCCTAATCCACCATCCCCCGAGAACGCATATAACTAATCTAATCACTAATAAAAAAAAAATAAAAAATCCTAACATTACTTTAAAAAAAAAAATCTAAAATTACAGAAAAAAATAAACCAAATTATCAAAAATAAAAAAATCTAAACCTAATCTAATACCCCTATAAAAATAAAAAAGGGCCCTAAAGCGATCAGCTCTTTTACCTAAAAATACAAATTAATCTCTAACCCCCCAAATTACAAATTAACCCTAACCCCAACCCACCATACCGCCCAAAATAAAAAAAACCTAAGCTACCCATTGCCCATAAAGGGTGGAGAAGGTCTGCTTCCAGGCGGCGACATCTTCATCCAATGCGGGGACCTCTTCTATCTTCATCCAGGGCAAAGGTGGCGCGGAGCGGAGGTGACCGTGGAACAAGACGGGCAGCCGCGGAAGACATTCAGCGTGGAGGATACTCTTCGTACGATCGTCGCCACACACTGAAAATTGAATGCAAGGTACCCGGTTTTATATTTGGGGTACCTTACATTCTTATTGGCTGACATTTTCAAATCAGCCAATAAGATGAGAGCTACTGAAATCCTATTGGCTGTTCAAATCAGCTAATTGTATTTTGGTGGGTTGGGTGGTTTACTGTTAAGGGTTAATTTGTATTTTTAGGTAAAAGAGCTGATCACTTTAGGGCAATGTCCTACAAAAGGCCCTTTTAAGGGCTATTGGTAGTTTAGTCTTAGATTAGGGGGTGTTTTTATTTTTTCTGTAATTTTAGGTTTATTTATATATAATGTAATCTTATATTTTATTTTTAAAGTAATGTTAGAATTTTTTTATTTTAATTGTAACTTAGTATTTTTTTATGTAATTGTGGTTAATTTAGGGGGGGTTAAGTTAGGGGGCTTAGTTATTTGCGTTGTGGGGGTGGATGGCGAATTAGGGGCTAATAGTTTAAATAGGTAGATTGCGTTGGGGTGGCAGATTAGAGGTTAATAGTTTAAACAGGTAGACTGCGTTGTGGGGGGATGGCGGATTAGAGGTTAGTAGTTTAAAAAGGTAGATTGCGTTGTGGAGGAATGGCGGTTTTGAGGTAAATACATTTTATTGTTAGTTGCGATGTGGGGGGTTATCAGTTTAGTGGTTAATACATTTATTATAAATTGCAATGTGGGGGGGTTGGCGGATAGAGGGGTTTTGATGTGTCGGGTTTATTTTTGGGAGGCAGGTTAGATTTCAAAAGAAAATAGGTCTCAATAGTTGAGCTGGGTGTAATTTTTGTTAATGCATCAGCAGCCTCCGACAGTGTATTAACAGTTTGGAAATACCTGTTATACTATGCAAGCGTAACTCTGGGGGGCGCTAGAAGAAATATATAATTTTAAAAAAGGGGCCAACCAAAGCCTAATATAAATATAAATGTATTACAACAATCTGTAGGATAATACTGGTTTAGTAAAAACAATAAACACTATAAAAATAATATACAATGATCAAATAATAATGTATAAAGACAAAAAATAATAATGAAAATTACAGAAAAATTGAGACATGGACTCTCATCAAATGTGATGATGTGATGAGATCAATATAAACAGAAAATGCAGCTGAAAACAATCTATAATAAATAAATAGTATTAAGTCTCTAGTAAGTTCTTATCTGTATATGATATTGATGCTCAGATAGTCCCAAGATTAAAGTGAAGGTAAAGTTAATGGGTCTGCTACAAATAAATGAATATATCATGCCAAATAAATAGTATGTTCATTCATCAATACTTCGATCTTTCAAAATTACCTTAGATATATTTTATAATTTGCTCGGATTCTGCTATCCTAAAATCAACCCGTTTTTTTTTTTCTAAATAACGATCACGTTGTTTAGACAGCCAATTGATTCTTTGGCCGTTAGTTAATTGGTTAATTCTGCGCATGCCCAACTATTTGTAGTTCCTACTTGCAAAGCGAGCGCGTCCACGTGTAGCGCATGCGCATTAACCGGTAGTTGTCTGGCATAGTTTCAACCGCATCGGATCGCAAACTGGTGACAGAGAATTTAGAATGCGCATGCGCGGTTATGAGACGCTCGATGTGCACGAGCTTAGTTGACACGTATAGAGCGGGTGGGACAGCTCTATACGTCAAAGTATCAGAAACCTGGAAATGCTGGATGGGAGGAGAATCGGATGGCAACGATAAGAAAAATGTAGGTAGATAAATACTGTCAAAAATAAGTTTATTTAAAAAAAAACAATAGCGACTGCATTGGACACTGTTAAAGGATTATACATATTAATTTTTAATGAAAAAACTTTACCTTCACTTTAAGAGGGCACTTCAGAGGTTTATTAGTCCTCCTGGGTAGTGCATATATAGGATTCTCCCTTAGATCCAGAAGTCAGCTCCTTGTCGCAAAACCAGTCTGGGTAGATACTCTCTCTGTGCAAAGAAAATCACAAAGACAAGGGCGCCTCCTCGTGTAATACAGTTTGGACAAATGTAAAAAAAGTGAATACAGATTTTATACTCACAAGTAAAGCAGCACTCTGTTGTGCTTATAGAGGCAGACTGGGAGTTCAGTGTCCCAGTTCACTGACCAAGACAGTGCAGCAAATCACTCCAGGGTAGGTTTCAATCAAGCTCAGAATCTCAGCAAAGAGTTAAAATACCATAGTTTAATGGTGCATTAAAATACAATATAAATTGTCACAAATGTGACTGTACAATGGATGAACAAGCAACGCGTTTCTCAGCCTGAGGAAACAGACAGAGATCTGAGAAACGCGTTGCTTGTTCATCCATTGTACAGTCACATTTGTGACATTTTATATTGTATTTTACTGCACCATTAAACTATGGTATTTTAACTCTTCGCTGAGAGTCTGAGCTTGATTAAAACCTACCCTGGAGTGATTTGCTGCACTGCCTTGGTCAGTGAACTGGGACACTGTGAACTCCCAGTCTGCCTCTATAAGCACAACAGAGTGCTGCTTTACTTGTGAGTATAAAATCTGTATTCACTTTTTTACATTTGTCCAAACTGTATCACACGAGGAGGCGCCCTTGTCTTTGTGATTTTCTTTGCACAGAGAGTGTATCTATTAACAGTTTGCTCTGTCATTGAAAACCTGGTATTATTTAAAGATTAGCGGCTTCTGATACTTTCTATGGGACACGAAAATGTTTTCGGCAGCCAGAGTCCGGTTGCCGAAATTGAGTTATAACGGGCCATTGGAAGCAGTCATGAACGATATTGCTTCCAACGTCATATTTAACGGTTTGTGAGCGTACACAAACCTAATTACGGCTCAATGGAAACGAGCCCTTAGATTCCTACTGATTCTTGATCTCCACGGCTTTCTGTTTCCGTAGTCAATACCAGACTTTACCTGTGTTGGTGGTTGGCTTGAATGGGCCGCAAGAAAACACACAGCACGTCCTTTATTCAATTTTTGATTGAATATTACTGTCTACTTCATGTAAGACTATAATAAACTATAACAATATATTGCGATGCTTTCAACATCTTTTTTTGTATATAAAAAAATTATTTATTGAACAAATCAGCATCTATGACACAACCAACATTTATTTTTCTTTCTTGTACATGAAAATGTTCAGTTCTACACAAAAGTATCTTTATTTCCAACATTTATATACATAATCTAGCATTATCCTTTACTATTGATTCCTATATTAATTTGTTAGAACTTGTTAGATCCTAATGCGATTTTTATGTCTTTATATATGAATTAATTTCTACAACAAATAAGAAATAAAACATTTCCTATACACCAAAAATGTATTTTTAGTGGTGTGCATTCGGAAGTTTTGGATACCTTTGTGCTGTTCGGCTAATTTCAAAATCAAATTTATTCTTGTGAAGCAGCAACACACTAAAATCTGTTTGCAAATCCTGATTTTAGAGTGTTGCTGTTTCACAAGAATAAATTTTGCTTCAAAATTATCTTAACAGCATTATCTTCTGAAATCTCTGTATGTACACTCGTAGTATTTTTTTCCCATATATTACTTTTCTACTGCTTATTAAAATTTCATTAAATGGACATGAAACCCCCCAAAAAATATTTCATGATTCAGATAGAGAATACAAGTTTAAACAACTTTCTAATTTACTTCTATTATCTAATCTGTTTTATTCTCTTGGTATAATTTGTTGAAGGAGCAGCCGTGCACTACTGGTTTCTAATTGAACACACGGGTGAGCCAATGACAATCGGTTTATATATGCAGCCACCAATCAACAGCTACATCCTAGGTTCTCTGCTGCACATGAACTTTCCTAGATTAACATTTCAGCAAAGGGTAACAAGAAAAAGAAGCAAATTAAATAATAGAAGTAAATGGGAAAGTTATTTGAAATTATATTCTCTATCTTAATCATGAAATACATTTTTGGGGTTTCATGTCCCTTTAAGGGAACATTATAGACTAAATAAATAATAGATAGAATGTCGTATTCAAAGCAAAGATTCGCTTGAGAATAATATGAAGATTTTTTTTTAATGATATTAGTTTAACTTAAAAAAATGGATAAATTATAGCATCCATCATGCAATGGACTCTGCCATGTTGTAACAAAGGTTGCCTTCTCTGTTGAGTCCAATTGGACAGCCCTAGATTCCGGAATCTACATATCCACATATAATTGAAAATTGTGGGCTATCAAATTTCTGTTAAATCACGGGAAAAGGATACAAAATAAATAATGAAAGTATATTGCAAAGTTGTTTAACCCTTTGAGTGCTAAGCTGATTTAAGGTTGTTTTTTTTTTATTTATTTGTAAAAAATTTTTTACTTTTCTATTTTTTTCCCAGATCTCCAAGACACCGTTGGAAAGGTTAGGCGATTACCTTTCCAACGAAGGGTTTAGGGTCTGTAGCTGCTGAGATGTCTGAGATACAGGCTTCTAAGCAACATGCCCCCTTTCCCTATACTTTGTATTGTAAATTTTTAATAAAGTTGCGCGGTGACGTCACCACGTAAAACGTGAAGCCCCGGCGATGCTTGTCACTATGAAGGCCGATTGCCAGGGTAGGAGCGGGTGAGAGCCCCCAGATCTCCCTCAAGGTGGGAGAGTGCTAGCAACGGCTTTGAGCCATCGTTAGCACCAGAGTGGGACTCAAGGGTTTAACGTCCCTTTAACCTATAAAACATTTCCCACATTAAGGATATGCAAATATTGTTTCTCCAGCATGTTTTCTCTGATGTTTAAAAAAAGCTCGTCTATCTTTAAAACATTTGTCACATTCAGAACATGAAAACGGTTTTTCTCCAGTGTGAGTTCTCTGATGTAGATTCAAAGATGATTTACATCTAAAATTTTTCCCACATTCTGAACATGGAAATGGCTTTTCTCCCGTATGGATTCTCTGGTGTGTAATAAGAGAATATTTAACTGTAAAGCATTTCCCACAATCAGAACATGAAAATGGTTTTTCTCCTGTATGGATTCTCTCATGTCTATTGAGATGCCATACAGATGTAAAACCTTTCCCACATTCAAAACATGAAAAGATTCTCTCCCCGGTATGGATTCGCTGGTGTCTGTTAAGGGTCTTTTTTGCTTCAAAACATTTCCCACAGTCAGAGCATGAAAACGTTTTTTCTCTTTTATGGATTCTCTGGCGGCTAGTATGAGTGGATTTACCTGCAAACGATTTCCCACATTCCAAACATTTAAATGATTTCCCTCCTGTCTGGTGTTTAATAAGATTTGTTTTACATGTTAAATAATTTGTACATCCAGAACAGACAGTTTTTCTCTCTCCTGTACAGAATTTCTTATGCCGAAGAAGGGATTTTTTATTGGTTAACAACTCCCCACATTCAGAACATGAAAATTTTTTCTTTCCAGTATGAATTTGGTGATGTATGATAAGAGCGGATTCATCTGTAAAATATTTATCACATCCAGGGCATGTCAGTTTCTCTATTCTATGCATTTTCGTATGCATATGAAGTTCTAATTGATCATTTAAAAAAATCCCACATTCTAAGCACAGAAATTGACCTTTTATAGGTTTCCTCTCATCTTGTAAAAGACTGGAAAAAACAATGGTATTCTTGAATTCGTCATCCATATCCAGTCTTATGGTTTCATCTGTTGAGGAGAAATATATTTCAAATAATAAGGTTAACAATCAGACATAATTATTAATACATAAATTTCTTCACACATATCAGAATCATAGTATTGCAAAACCAGCTTTCAGAGCCCATTAAGTCTTCTTATGAAACTGTCTCCTCGGAGGTGAGGAACTTAAATCATCCCAGATGACTTGCATTGGTTAAATGAGAGCAGGAGGGGGCCACATGAGTAAATACTTGTGTGATAATAATTGCAGAGGATGGTGCCTTATTGTTCTTTAATGTTGTGGTTCAGGTACCTTGTTGGGAATATGCCTATTGATAAATAGGGCTGATTGCCATTGACATAACATCAATAAATTATTTACTTGAACCATATCAGTACAGGTGAGTAAGTACCAAAGTTGTACCATATAAAGCCAACTCCAAAAAAGTAATGGTACTGCCATAATCTACTGTCCTTTTTCTAGTACCCAACAATTTATACAGCCACAATCATAGATGACAATAGTAATGTCTAAAAACACCTTTAGCCGTGGGTTCCTGTTGTATACCATCATCTTCACATCATCTACACATAAGCCTATAGACAGTCTAATTGTTTTAGAAGTTTTTGAGCCTTATTTTCTTTATTCATTCTTTTGTCACATGGTCTTTTCAATGTAGTAACTATCCTGTATTTCCAGAGCTACAAAACTTCTAAAAAATATAGGACAACCTATCCATGCCCCTAATCTGCAAACTCCAAACTTAAGATTCAATTTAAGGAGTTAAATATTAAGCAATATTAACCAGAAATATGTTATATGCCAAAATACAAATATCTTAGGACACTGCCCAAAAAAATGTGAAATCTCTAGCTTTAAATATTGACATTTAACACACTTAGAGCTAGATATCAATATTGCGACCACACAAACTTTAGCACAGTATTACACGTGAAAAGTAAACACGACCGATCAAACGCAAACTTAATTTGCACTAGTCGGATTTGCGTGGCTGAAGACCTTACGTAAAGGCTTAAAAAAGTTCACTAAACACAACATTAATACGTGAAATAATACAGTTACACTCATATATACACTGTTAAAATTATTCATATAAATAGTTAAAAAAAAGTTATAAGGCTTCAAAAGGTATATGGTACATACATGTCAAGGAGTTTGATCGCAAAGGGCTATTGGAAAATAAATGTTGAAAAATTTATGAAAAAGAGAGAAGAGTTTTTCTTGTATACCTATATTCATTTGTGACTCAGGGGCTCTAAGAAGTTATGCTAGAGTGCTAACCTTGCATGGAAACATATATATATATATATATAATTTATTACTGAGTTGGATGGTAGGTTTGTCAGAACATAAATGTCTTCAGGGAGTGTTTCATAGAAGGCAGATTAGGGTAACGTCTGCCAGCATGAGGGAGAGTGTTCCATAAGCCTCTAGGCATCCTGAGCATGGATTCCATGTTTGAGGCCGTCAAAGAACAAGCTACTGAGCCGTTGTCCGTTCCTGGTTGAGTGCTCCTCTTTGTTTGTATATGTTTATTATGATCCTGGGAAAAGTTTACCTAAGGGTGATGGGATTAACCGGACGGACATGTACTCTCTGCCCAATGTGCCTTAAGGGAAATGGCTGCACCTCAATGACAAGGCCCACATGTTATTTAGTTACTCATCCCTTTAAGATCTGAAGAGTCAATGCAAAATACTTTCCTTATAACTTCATTACCCACCTTCTGCTTTTATCAGACTTTTCCCCTGGTTGATCTTTTGGACATTAACCAGATATGGATCTTCTCCTCTCTCAATCTTTGAGACAAGTAAAGGCTTCACAAGAATATTTCCTAGTGGGACACATTGCAGTGGTTAATCAGTGGCATTTATATTTCATATTGAGCATGTATTGCATACGATTAAGTTCAGAACATTTGTTTAAAAGGGACAGTCTACTTGAACATTTATATTGTTTATAAAGATAGATAATCTCTTTATTACTCATTCCCCAGTTCTGCACAACCAACACTGTTATATTATTATACTTTTTACCTCTATGATTACCTTGTATCTAAGCCTCTGCAGACTGCCCCCTTATCTCAGTTATATTAATATACTTTTTACCTCTGTGATTACCTTGTATCTAACCCTCTGCAGACTGCCCCCTTATTCCAGTGCCCATGACTGACTTTTAGCATTTTAGCCAATCAGTGCTGACTCATAAATAACTCCACGGAAGTGAGCACAATGCTATCTATATGGCACACATTAACTAGCACTCTCTAGCTGTGAAAACCTGTCAAATGCATTGGGATAAGAGGCGGCCTTCAAGGGCTTAGAAATTAGCATATGAGCCTACCTAGGTTTAGCTTTCAACAAAGAATACCAAGAGAAAAAAGCAAATTTGATGATCAAAGTAAAATGGAAAATTGTTTAAAATTGCAAGTCCTATCTGAATCATAAAAGTTTAATTTTGACTAGACTGTCCCTTTAAGTAAATAAATAAAGGTGCAGTAAACTATCATACTTTTCCTTATGGAAAATAAAGGGTTAACAAATGTCTGTTAACAAACTAATCGTACGGCTGAACCTAACGGCCCTAGGAGCTAATCTTGGACATATAAACGATTTATTTTTTTCTGTGACAAAAGATCCAGGACATTTGGAAAGTTCTGCCTCTATTATAGAAAATAACCTGACCTTGGAAACTGTAGTTTCTAATGCCCACAGAAAATGACTCGGCTCACTAACTGGTGCCAAATACAAGATGGCCGTTCACACCATTATTCCCAGAGATTATGATGAACAGCCTATGACACAAAGGGTCATGAAGCCAATTTTTTTTCATAGTTCAGAACATACAAATTGTAAACAACTTTTCAATTTTCTTCTGTTATCAAATTTGCTTAATTCTCTTGGTATCCTTTATTGAAAGAGCAGCAGCGCACTACTGGGATCTTGCTGAGCACCTCAGGTGATTCACTGAGAAGATGCACACATGTGCAGCCACCAATCAGCAGCCAGATGCTGCTCCTGTGGCTATCTAGGTATGCTTTCAACAAAGGATAGCAAGAGAACAAAGAAAATTAGATACTAGAAGTAAATTGGAAAATTATTTAAAATTGTTTGCTCTGTCTGAAGATGAAATGTATTGTAGTATATAAATACATATTTTCTAAAAACACAATAATATGGATAAAAACATCAAGTAGCAATTAAAGGGACACTAAACCCAAATTTTTTCTTTCATGATTCAGATACAGAATACAATTTTAAACCACATTCCAATTTACTTCTGTTATATAATTTGCTTAATTCTTTAGATATCCTTTGTGGAAGAAATAGCAATGCACATGGGTGAGCCAATCACACGTGGCATCTATGTGCAGCCACCAATCAGCAGCTACTGAGCCTATCTAGATATGCATTTCAGCAAAGGATATCAAGAGAATGAAGCAAAATATATAATAGAAGTAAATTAGAAAGTTGTTTAAAATTGCTGCTCTATCTGAATCATGAAAGAAAACATTTAGGTTTCATGACCCTTTAATCGTGATTGATAATAATAGCTGTAGGAGAGGGTGTAAGCAGATATAAATCTCTGATAGGTTGTGAGACATTTAAAAGGCTGTGCTTTTAGAAATCAGACCCATAGAAACATAGAATTTGACGGCAGATAAGAACCAAAAAGGCCCATCAAGTCTACCCATATTACATGTTACTTTTTCCTTAGGATAGCCTTATGCATGTCCCAGGCATTTTTTAATTCCTACAGTCTTTGTGTTTACCACCTCAAATGGAAGTTTATTCCATGAATCCACCACCCTTTCTGTAAAAAAAATGCTTCCTCACATTTCTCCTGAATCTGATACCCTCTAAACTTTAGATTGTGACCCCTTGTTTGGGCATTTATTTTTTTGTGAAAAATGTTTTTGTTAGGCGTTATCTTGTAACCAGGGGTATGACTTGACACTTATCAGTATTCTACACCTTCACCTGGCACTGAATGAGTTACTTGGCGAGATCTCGGCAACAACAATTAGACAGGCAGCAAGTAAAGTCTAATCACTTGCATACAAAGAGAGAAGCGCTCTACCAGGAACGAACAACAGCTCAGTGGCTTGTTCTATGGCGATTTACCACCCGGAGGCAGCCTCTTTTAGACCAGTGTGCTTTTCACAGAAGAAAACTTTCCTGAAGTATATCAGTCTGATCCCGCCAAGTAAGGTCAGTTCAGCCCCGAAATACCAGGCAATTCTCCTCTGAACAAGGAACATGACAACCCCAGACGATCGTTTCGGCCTCGTCAGTGAGGTGCAGCCACATTCCTCTAAGCACACTGGGCAAGGAGTCCACGTCTGGTTTCCCCCATCACCCATAGGGAGACTTCCCCAGGGTCATAAAAAATTGCATACAAAGAGAGAAGCGCTCTACCAGGAACGAACAACAGCTCAGTGGCTTGTTCTATGGGGATTTACCACCCGGAGGCAGCCTCTTTTAGACCAGTGTGCTTTTCACAGAAGAAAACTTTCCTGAAGTATATCAGTCTGATCCCGCCAAGTAAGGTCAGTCCAGCCCCGAAATACCAGGCAATTCTCCTCTGAACAAGGAACATGACAACCCCAGACGATCGTTTCGGCCTCCTATGGACCTCGTCAGTGAGGTGCAGCCACATTCCTCTAAGCACACTGGGCAAGGAGTCTACGTCTGGTTTCCCCCATCACCCATAGGGAGACTTCCCCAGGGTCATAAAAATTTGCATACAAAGAGAGAAGCGCTCTACCAGGAACGAACAACAGCTCAGTGGCTTGTTCTATGGGGATTTACCACCCGGAGGCAGCCTCTTTTAGACCAGTGTGCTTTTCACAGAAGAAAACTTTCCTGAAGTACATCAGTCTGATCCCGCCAAGTAAGGTCAGTCCAGCCCCGAAATACCAGGCAATTCTCCTCTGAACAAGGAACATGACAACCCCAGACGATCGTTTCGGCCTCCTATGGGCCTCGTCAGTGAGGTGCAGCCACATTCCTCTAAGCACACTGGGCAAGGAGTCCACGTCTGGTTTCCCCCATCACCCATAGGGAGACTTCCCCAGGGTCATAAAAATTTGCATACAAAGAGAGAAGCGCTCTACCAGGAACGAACAACAGCTCAGTGGCTTGTTCTATGGCGATTTACCACCCGGAGGCAGCCTCTTTAGGTAACTAGCCATAGAGCAAGCTATTATGCTATTGTTCGTTCCCAGGTTGAGCGCTTCTCTCTTTTTATTTATGCAAATTATGACATTTTGGGAAGTCTCCCTAAGTGTGATGCGGGAATCCAGACGTGGACCCGTTGCTCAGTGTGCCTAGAGGGATATGGCTGCACCTCACTGACGAGGCCCACAATAGGCCGAAACGTACGTCTGGGGTTTTGCTGTTTCTCTCGTTCAGAGAGGGATTGCCTGGTATTTCGGGGCTGGACTGTACTGTGAAGTCAGGATCAGACTAATATGCTTCAGGAAAGTTCTTCTCTGTGAAAGGCACATATTGAGCAAAAAGAGGCTGCTTCTTGGGTGGTAACTAGCCATAGAGCAAGCTATTATGCTATTGTTCGTTCCCAGGTTGAGCGCTTCTATCTTTTTATTTATGCAAATTATGACATTTTGGGAAGTCTCCCTAAGTGTGATGCGGGAATCCAGACGTGGACCCGTTGCTCAGTGTGCCTAGAGGGATATGGCTGCACCTCACTGACGAGGCCCACAATAGGCCAAAACGTACATCTGGGGTTTTGCTGTTTCTCTCGTTCAGAGAGGGATTGCCTGGTATTTCGGGGCTGGACTGTACTGTGAAGTCAGGATCAGACTGATATGCTTCAGGAAAGTTCTTCTCTGTGAAAGGCACATATTGAGCAAAAAGAGGCTGCTTCTTGGGTGGTAACTAGCCATAGAGCAAGCTATTATGCTATTGTTCGTTCCCAGGTTGAGCGCTTCTCTCTTTTTATTTATGTAAATTATGACATTTTGGGAAGTCTCCCTAAGTGTGATGCGGGAATCCAGACGTGGACCCGTTGCTCAGTGTGCCTAGAGGGATATGGCTGCACCTCACTGACGAGGCCCACAATAGGCCGAAATGTACGTCTGGGGTTTTGCTGTTTCTCTCGTTCAGAGAGGGATTGCCTGGTATTTCGGGGCTGGACTGTACTGTGAAGTCAGGATCAGACTGATATGCTTCAGGAAAGTTCTTCTCTGTGAAAGGCACAAATTGAGCAAAAAGAGGCTGCTTCTTGGGTGGTAACTAGCCATAGAGCAAGCTATTATGCTATTGTTCGTTCCCAGGTTGAGCGCTTCTCTCTTTTTATTTATGCAAATTATGACATTTTGGGAAGTCTCCCTAAGTGTGATGTGGGAATCCAGACGTGGACCCGTTGCTCAGTGTGCCTAGAGGGATATGGCTGCACCTCACTGACAAAGCCCACAATAGGCCGAAACGTACATCTGGGGTTTTGCTGTTTCTCTCGTTCAGAGAGGGATTGCCTGGTATTTCGGGGCTGGACTGTACTGTGAAGTCAGGATCAGACTGATATGCTTCAGGAAAGTTCTTCTCTGTGAAAGGCACATATTGAGCAAAAAGAGGCTGCTTCTTGGGTGGTAACTAGCCATAGAGCAAGCTATTATGCTATTGTTTGTTCCCAGGTTGAGCGCTTCTCTCTTTTTATTTATGCAAATTATGACATTTTGGGAAGTCTCCCTAAGTGTGATGCAGGAATCCAGACGTGGACCCATTGCTCAGTGTGCCTAGAGGGATATGGCTGCACCTCACTGACGAGGCCCACAATAGGCCGAAACGTACGTCTGGGGTTTTGCTGTTTCTCTCGTTCAGAGAGGGATTGCCTGGTATTTCGGGGCTGGACTGTACTGTGAAGTCAGGATCAGACTGATATGCTTCAGGAAAGTTCTTCTCTGTGAAAGGCACATATTGAGCAAAAAGAGGCTGCTTCTTGGGTGGTAACTAGCCATAGAGCAAGCTATTATGCTATTGTTCGTTCCCAGGTTGAGCGCTTCTCTCTTTTTATTTATGCAAATTATGACATTTTGGGAAGTCTCCCTAAGTGTGATGCGGGAATCCAGACGTGGACCCGTTGCTCAGTGTGCCTAGAGGGATATGGCTGCATCTCACTGACGAGGTCCACAATAGGCCGAAACGTACGTCTGGGGTTTTGCTGTTTCTCTCGTTCAGAGAGGGATTGCCTGGTATTTCGGGGCTGGACTGTACTGTGAAGTCAGGATCAGACTGATATGCTTCAGAAAAGTTCTTCTCTGTGAAAGGCACATATTGAGCAAAAAGAGGCTGCTTCTTGGGTGGTAACTAGCCATAGAGCAAGCTATTATGCTATTGTTCGTTCCCAGGTTGAGCGCTTCTCTCTTTTTATTTATGCAAATTATGACATTTTGGGAAGTCTCCCTAAGTGTGATGCGGGAATCCAGACGTGGACCCGTTGCTCAGTGTGCCTAGAGGGATATGGCTGCACCTCACTGACGAGGCCCACAATAGGCCAAAACGTACGTCTGGGGTTTTGCTGTTTCTCTTGTTCAGAGAGGGATTGCCTGGTATTTCGGGGCTGGACTGTACTGTGAAGTCAGGATCAGACTGATATGCTTCAGGAAAGTTCTTCTCTGTGAAAGGCACATATTGAGCAAAAAGAGGCTGCTTCTTGGGTGGTAACTAGCCATAGAGCAAGCTATTATGCTATTGTTCGTTCCCAGGTTGAGCGCTTCTCTCTTTTTATTTATGCAAATTATGACATTTTGGGAAGTCTCCCTAAGTGTGATGCGGGAATCCAGACGTGGACCCGTTGCTCAGTGTGCCTAGAGGGATATGGCTGCACCTCACTGACGAGGCCCACAATAGGCCGAAACGTACGTCTGGGGTTTTGCTGTTTCTCTCGTTCAGAGAGGGATTGCCTGGTATTTCGGGGCTGGACTGTACTGTGAAGTCAGGATCAGACTGATATGCTTCAGGAAAGTTCTTCTCTGTGAAAGGCACATATTGAGCAAAAAGAGGCTGCTTCTTGGGTGGTAACTAGCCATAGAGCAAGCTATTATGCTATTGTTCGTTCCCAGGTTGAGCGCTTCTCTCTTTTTATTTATGTAAATTATGACATTTTGGGAAGTCTCCCTAAGTGTGATGCGGGAATCCAGACGTGGACCCGTTGCTCAGTGTGCCTAGAGGGATATGGCTGCACCTCACTGACGAGGCCCACAATAGGCCGAAACGTATGTCTGGGGTTTTGCTGTTTCTCTCGTTCAGAGAGGGATTGCCTGGTATTTCGGGGCTGGACTGTACTGTGAAGTCAGGATCAGACTGATATGCTTCAGGAAAGTTCTTCTCTGTGAAAGGCACATATTGAGCAAAAAGAGGCTGCTTCTTGGGTGGTAACTAGCCATAGAGCAAGCTATTATGCTATTGTTCGTTCCCAGGTTGAGCGCTTCTCTCTTTTTATTTATGCAAATTATGACATTTTGGGAAGTCTCCCTAAGTGTGATGCGGGAATCCAGACGTGGACCCGTTGCTCAGTGTGCCTAGAGGGATATGGCTGCACCTCACTGACGAGGCCCACAATAGGCCGAAACGTACGTCTGGGGTTTTGCTGTTTCTCTCGTTCAGAGAGGGATTGCCTGGTATTTCGGGGCTGGACTGTACTGTGAAGTCAGGATCAGACTGATATGCTTCAGGAAAGTTCTTCTCTGTGAAAGGCACATATTGAGAAAAAAGAGGCTGCTTCTTGGGTGGTAACTAGCCATAGAGCAAGCTATTATGCTATTGTTCGTTCCCAGGTTGAGCGCTTCTCTCTTTTTATTTATGCAAATTATGACATTTTGGGAAGTCTCCCTAAGTGTGATGCGGGAATCCAGACGTGGACCCGTTGCTCAGTGTGCCTAGAGGGATATGGCTGCACCTCACTGACGAGACCCACAATAGGCCGAAACGTACATCTGGGGTTTTGCTGTTTCTCTCGTTCAGAGAGGGATTGCCTGGTATTTCGGGGCTGGACTGTACTGTGAAGTCAGGATCAGACTGATATGCTTCAGGAAAGTTCTTCTCTGTGAAAGGCACATATTGAGCAAAAAGAGGCTGCTTCTTGGGTGGTAACTAGCCATAGAGCAAGCTATTATGCTATTGTTCGTTCCCAGGTTGAGCGCTTCTCTCTTTTTATTTATGCAAATTATGACATTTTGGGAAGTCTCCCTAAGTGTGATGCGGGAATCCAGACGTGGACCCGTTGCTCAGTGTGCCTAGAGGGATATGGCTGCACCTCACTGACGAGGCCCACAATAGGCCGAAACGCACGTCTGGGGTTTTGCTGTTTCTCTCGTTCAGAGAGGGATTGCCTGGTATTTCGGGGCTGGACTGTACTGTGAAGTCAGGATCAGACTGATATGCTTCAGGAAAGTTCTTCTCTGTGAAAGGCACATATTGAGCAAAAAGAGGCTGCTTCTTGGGTGGTAACTAGCCATAGAGCAAGCTATTATGCTATTGTTCGTTCCCAGGTTGAGCGCTTCTCTCTTTTTATTTATGCAAATTATGACATTTTGGGAAGTCTCCCTAAGTGTGATGCGGGAATCCAGACGTGGACCCGTTGCTCAGTGTGCCTAGAGGGATATGGCTGCACCTCACTGACGAGGCCCACAATAGGCCGAAACGTACGTCTGGGGTTTTGCTGTTTCTCTTGTTCAGAGAGGGATTGCCTGGTATTTCGGGGCTGGACTATACTGTGAAGTCAGGATCAGACTGATATGCTTCAGGAAAGTTCTTCTCTGTGAAAGGCACATATTGAGCAAAAAGAGGCTGCTTCTTGGGTGGTAACTAGCCATAGAGCAAGCTATTATGCTATTGTTCGTTCCCAGGTTGAGCGCTTCTCTCTTTTTATTTATGCAAATTATTACATTTTGGGAAGTCTCCCTAAGTGTGATGCGGGAATCCAGACGTGGACCCGTTGCTCAGTGTGCCTAGAGGGATATGGCTGCACCTCACTGACGAGGCCCACAATAGGCCGAAACGTACGTCTGGGGTTTTGCTGTTTCTCTCGTTCAGAGAGGGATTGCCTGGTATTTCGGGGCTGGACTGTACTGTAAAGTCAGGATCAGACTGATATGCTTCAGGAAAGTTCTTCTCTGTGAAAGGCACATATTGAGCAAAAAGAGGCTGCTTCTTGGGTGGTAACTAGCCATAGAGCAAGCTATTATGCTATTGTTCGTTCCCAGGTTGAGCGCTTCTCTCTTTTTATTTATGCAAAGTCTAATCACTGTTTTGTTTATCATAAGGCATCACAGACTTTTATAGACAATGGTTACAGTATTTGGGGTTAAACAATGACGTAATCATAATCACACCATTTGCTTAGAGCAAAGAACTTCATTAAAAATAAGGAATAAAAAGGAGTTGTACTGAGAAACAAACCGTTTTAGATAACGGTGTATCCGGGCGCATCGCATGTACATAGCAAGGCCATCGGACAAATTATTGAGATAAAGTGTTCAGCTTAAAACATCAGCATATTTTTTCTCACAGCATAATAACTACCTTATAATGAACTATAATAAACTCATCTTAAAATGGTATGCTTACACAAAATGGATTACTAGAGACAAAATGGTGTCGTCATGGTTATTTATTCTTACAGCTTCTATTTTATTAAGTCCCTTCATATATTTGAAGTTTTCAATCGTTTTTAACAATTGTTTTTATACAATTTTAATAAATATTTTTACTGCAAGCATGAGTCATTGTTTGGAGTGAAAGGGACAGAGCGAGACCATCCCATCACCGGGATCAATGAGCAGGGACACTGTGAGATCCCAGTCTGCTTCATTCAGCACATTGGTGCTGCCACAATTGTGAGTAAGCTTGTATATATCACGGCTGGTATCCATACTGAGTCACAATAGGAGGCGCCCTCCGGTCTGTGTTCCTTTCACACAGAAAGAACGAAATTTCAGTGAGTGACCGACACAAATGATATATTTTTTATTTTTTCAACAGGCCCAGCAGATTCACAATATACCATTATTATATTTATAAAAAACTGTAAACAATATGCAGAATTTTTGCATAGATTTTAGTAAATATTATTGAAAATGGCCCAGTGACTACGGCTGTTACTGTGATCACCTTACAAAATTGTCATTGTGGGTAGCCACATATGCGAAACAGAAGCCCATAGGGGCTTCTGGGATTTATAATATAGATTAGAGAGACCTTATTGTACAGTACAGCAATAAAAGGCCTATACAGACACAATTAATATATATTTTTTTAAGAGAGCAATTGGTCTACTAGAAAATAAACTTTATTAGGGTTCTCTAGACATAATAGATTTGTTTCTGCACATCTAATGTCCCATTACCTTGCAACGACCCATGTGTCTTGATTTTTTTTTAAAAGATCTGCTTGATATCTGCTCTTTTCATTGTTTGAAAGAGGAGACAATTCTTTTTCATATATGGGGGTCTTGGTTGTTTGTAGCTGCTATGGGAGCTGAGATTGAGGGGTTTAAATATCCTCCCCACTCTCTTGTAGGTTCTTGGTTCAGCCCCTTTGTGATGTCACCACGTGTGTATGTAGTGTTGTCAGCAGCATTGTGATGTCACCACTTGCGTATGTAGATTAGTGATGTCTCTAGCACTCACGAAGCAGCTGATGTTCAGCTAGCTCCCAGTAGTGCATTGCTGCTCACTTTAACAAAGGATAACAGGAGAATGAAACCAAATTGAAAATATAAGTAAAAAGTTAAAACATCTATACCCAGATAGCTCAGTCGGTAGAGCAACAGAGTTTTAATATGAGGGTTCAGGGTTCAAGTCCCTGTATGGGCGAACTCTTTCTATACTGTTCCTAATGATGTTTGTTAAAAACAAGAATTAAAGGGACACTGAACCCAATTTTTTTTGTGTGTGTGATTCAGATAGTGCATGTAATTGTAAGCAACTTTCTAATTTACTCCTATTATCAATTTTTCTTAATTCTCTTGGTATCTTTATTTGAAATGCAAGAATGTAAGTTTAGATGCTGGCCCATTTTTGGTGAACAACCTGGGTTGTTCTTGCTGATTGGTGGATAAATTCATCCACCAATAAAAAAGTGCTGTCCAGAGTGCTAAACCAAAAAAGCTTAGATGCCTTATTTTTCAAATAATGATAGCAAGAGAACGAAGAATAATTGATAATAGGAGTAAATTAGAAAGCTGCTTAAAATTTCATGCTCTACCTGAATCACAAAAGAAAAAAAATTGGGTTCAGTGTCCCTTTAAATATCAGTTGCAAAAACTGGGGTGAATAGGTGTTTGAATGCAAAGATTAAAGAAACACTAAGTGAAAATTAAACAATGGAACCTTATCGGAGTCTCGTCCACCTTGGGGGTTACCTTAATAGCTAGCTTTTAATAAATTGTTGTTACTGTCACAGGAATACTTATTATTTTTACAAGATATGACGAGTCCACGGATTTCATCCTTACTTATGGGATTACGCCTCCTGGTCAGCAGGAGGAGGCAAAGAGCTCCACAGCAGAGCTGTATATATAGCTCCTCCCTTCCCTCCCACCCCAGTCATTCTCTTTGCCTGTGTTAGTAATAGGAAGAGGCAAAGTGAGGTGCTAGTTATAGATTCTTCAATCAAGTGTTTATAGTTTTTTATGTAATACCACAGTGTATTATGTTGTTCTGGGGTGTAGCGTAGACCAAATCAATCTCTTCCATAACAATAAGAGAAGCATTTGGTGGCTTTTAAGCCATGGGAACTTGGGATTTTATTCTCACTGCGCCTCCCATTGATTGTATGCTGCCCTGTTTTGTGCAAAGTCTGAGGGAAGAAAATGCTCAGTACTGTTTGTTTCCACAGGCCAATGTGAAGGGAAGAAGAGAACTTCACAAGCTGGGTGAGATGCCTTGCTGCCGGGCAGCCTTCTAAAGGTAAGTGCTAAGCTTTGTTTTCTGATAAAACCCCTTTGGTGACAGAACACAGACAAGCTGGGGATTCATGGGTCTCAATTTTGGGGACTCCCTATACATGTTTTCAGAAAAGAGCTGGCACTTTTTATTTGAAAAACATATCCCTGACAGGGGGTTAGCTTTTCCAGGAGCAGACATGTATTATAAGCAACCCAGCGGCTTCTGTTTAGTTCTCAGCCGACAGGGAGGGTTCCCCTAGCTTGCTGACACTGTTATGTAGGACCGGACTCCTAATACTTATTTTGAAATAAAGAACAGGCCGTGGGTAGTAGTTATCCGGCTTTTGCACGCCTAGGATAAGGGATTTAATCTGTACCGAAGTGCGTATAATGTCCCCTTTTATATGAGGTACTCATGCTTACTACGGCTTTTTTACAAGTAGAAGCCGACAGGTTTTTTTTCGTTAATTGTGTGCTGCTGAAAATGTTTATATAACTTTGATTATTAGCCGCATGGATGTTTAAAACTATCAATACGCCCACGATGGGCGGTTTTGTGATACGCGCCATTATGGGCGCGCCATTTACTTGTCCCGGCGGTTCCGGGTCGTATACGCCCACGATGGGCGGAGCTGTTACCCGCCATTGAGCACGCAAACACTTTTTACTCTCTTCGACGGATTGCCGAATACCTCCTCAGCTGTGTTTACAGATACAGCTGAGAGGTCTTTGCGCTGTCCGGAGAGACTGGGGTACATGTGACGATTTATAACAAGAAAGATCTTCAGCCCGTTTGGATAGTGGCAATAATTGTTGATAATTGTTAAAAATTCCTATTATAGTGGGGAGTTTATGTTGTACCGGTGCTACGGATATGGTTTATGCTCAGTTACCAGGGGGTAGTGCCTTTATCATTCTAAATATGTTCATACGTTTTGTTTCTATTCTATGTCAAGAAACAACGATAGCAGTGCTATTCTGTTTTTCCCTGTGCCTCAGAAGTAAATCCTTTTCAGATGAATTCTGTACACTATTTGCTTACACATGACCTGTGGGGTTTCATAAGACTAAGCAGGCACTACAGGGGATTTTCAGTTTTTTCTGAGACCAAACTGCCTGAACTGTAGATTACATGCCAAAGCACACCTGTGATTATATCCAAGAAGAGACTGTTAACAATATCCTAGTTCTCTCCTGCTCAGTTATAGATCCTTTTCTTGATGCAGTTTTGCTGTTTAATGTATTCAGCTTTGTGCTTAGAATGAAACAAGTGCCCACATAGAATAAAGTTATTTTTGACCACATGCGGTGCTCTGTGGTTCCTTATAACGTTCATATAAATAGTGTGCACTAGACATGGTTGCTTGCATGATAATTGCAATAGCTATTGACAGCAAGGTTAACATCCAACTTGGGAATTTCTGGCACAGAAATAAGTGCATTTAAAGTGACAGTAATGTTTTTTTGTGTTAATTATCTGTAAGCATTGCTTTTCCTGAAACTCTCCTTTTATGGCTACAAGCTATAATCATCCGTTGAATAACTAAGCCACCTAGCAATCGGAGGATGGGGTGTCTGAAATGCTGGTTTTCCCTCTACCAGGTCATGTATCCTATAGTGAATGCTATTGGGATTTTTGGAAGGTGGTTTCTAAGATGGTAGGAAGTTGTTTTTACTTCAACTAAAGGTTCTACTATCACTTTTGAGGATAGTTGTATCTCAAGGGCCATAGGGAAATTAGAGGGTCTCCTTGTCTGTTTTTATGGCCATCAGGGTTTGCCTTCACAACCTGCGGCTTACATTGTCAGGGTCCCGACTGCGACTGCTTCGTGATTTGACGCCCTGGACGAATATCTTAGGTCTGAGATTTTTTCAGAATACAGGAAGGAATTGAAGTTCTTATGATTGACTAATTCCTTTTAAGGGGAAGACTCTATTCGGACCTGACCTAAAAGAGATCATATCTGACATTACAGAAGGTATGGGCCATCTCCTACCTCAGGATAAGAAGTCTAAACAGAGGGGTAGACAGAATAATTTTTGTTCCTTTCGAAACTTCAAGGGAGTTCCACCTTCCTCTTCCGCTAAACAGGAAGGGAACTTTGCACAAGCCAAGTCTGTCTGGAGAACCAACCAGGCTTGGAACAAGAATAAACAACCCAAGAAGCCCGCTGCTGCTCCCAAGACAGCATGAAGGGGCGGCCCCGATCCGGGACCGGATCTAGTAGGGGGTAGACTTTCTCTCTTTGTCCAGGTTTGGATAAGAGACGTTCAGGATCCCCGGACACTAGAAATCGTGTCCCAGGGGTATCAACTGGAGTTCAAAAATTCCCTCCCAAGGGGAAGGTTTCTTCTTTCACGATTGTCTGTAGACCAGATAAAAGGAGAGGCGTTCTTACGTTGTGTAAAAGACTTCTCCACTATGGGAGTAATTTGTCCCGTTCCAGTGCAGGAACAGGGGCAGGGGTTTTACTCAAACCTTTTTGTGGTTCCCAAAAAATAGGGAACGTTCAGACCCATTTTAGATCTCAAGAGTCTAAACAAGTTTCTCAGAGTCCCATCCTTCAAGATGGAGACGATTCGGACAATTTTTCCATTGATCCAGGAGGGTCAATATATGACTACCGTGGACTTAAAGGATGCATATCTTCATATTCCTATCCACAAAGATCATCACCAGTTCCTAAGGTTTGCCTTCCTGGACAAACATTTTCAGTTTGTGGCTCTACCTTTTGGGCTGGCTACAGCACCCAGAATATTCACGAAGGTTCTAGGGTCTCTGCTGGCGATTCTCAGATTGCGGGGCATTGCAGTGACGCCTTATCTGGACGATATTCTGATCCAGGCGTCATCTTGACTGACAAAGTCTCATACCGACATGGTTCTGTCCTTTCTAAGGACTCACGGGTGGAAGGTGAATATAGAAAAAAGTTCACTAATTCCTCAGACAAGGGTTCCTTTCCTGG
This sequence comes from Bombina bombina, assembly GCF_027579735.1. Taxonomy (NCBI): domain Eukaryota; kingdom Metazoa; phylum Chordata; class Amphibia; order Anura; family Bombinatoridae; genus Bombina; species Bombina bombina. The sequence goes on along the minus strand of NC_069505.1, from coordinate 598,286,319 downwards.
GAACTCTAATAGAGTCGGTATCCATGAAAATCTTCTTAACGGAGGTCAGAAGGTTGAAGATTCTGAATACATGCCGAGCCCTTCAGTCCAATCCTCGACCATTAGTGGCTCAGTGCATGGAGGTGATTGGATTGATGGTGGTGGCAATGGACATCATTCCGTTTGCTCGTTTTCATCTCAGACCTCTACAACTGAGCATGCTCAGACAGTGGAATGGAGACTAGGCAAATTTGTCTCCTCAGATAGATCTGGATCAGGAGACGAGAGACTCTCTTCTTTGGTGGTTGTCACAGGATCATCTGTCCCAGGGGACGTGCTTCCACAGACCCTCATAGGGGAAAGTGACAATGGACGCCAGTCTACTAGGATGGGGTGCAGTCTGGAATTCCCTGAAGGCTCAGGGTGTGTGGACTCGGTCGGAGTCTCTACTTCCAATCAATATTCTGGAATTGAGAACAATTTTCAATGCGCTTCAGGCTTGGCCTCAGTTGGCTTCGGCCAAATTCATCCGTTTTCAGTCGGACAACATCACGACTGTTGCTTACATCAATCATCAGGGAGGAACAAGGAGTTCCTTGGCGATGACAGAAGTATCCAAGATAATTCGGTGGGCGGAGGCTCACTCTTGTTATCTGTCAGCAATCTACATCCCAGGTGTGGACAACTGGGAGGCGAATTTTTTGAGCAGACAGACGTTTCATCCAGGGGAATGGGAACTCCATCTGGAGGTCTTTTACACCCTGATTCTCAGGTGGGGCAGACCGGAATTGGATCTGATGGCGTCTCGTCAGAATGCCAAGCTCCCAAGATTCGGATACAGGTCCAGGGATCCTCAGGCCGAACTGATAGATGCCTTGGTCTTTCAACCTAGCTTATGTGTTTCCTCCATTTGCTCTCCTTCCCCGGGTGATTGCTCGGTTCAAACAGGAGAGGGCTTCAGTGATTCTCATCGCTCCTGCATGGCCTCGCAGGACTTGGTATGCCGATATGGTGGACATGTCCTCTCTGCCGCCGTGGAAGCTTCCATTGAGGCAGGACCTTCTTATTCAGGGGCCCGTCCATCATCCGAATCTAGTTTCTCTGCAGCTGACTGCTTGGAGATTGAACGCTTGATTTTATGTAAGTGAGGGTTCTCTGATTCGGTCATTGATACCTTGATTCAGGCACGCAAGCCTGTTACTAGAAAGATTTACCATAAGATATGGCGTAAATATCTTTATTGGTGCGAATCCAAGGACTACTCATGGAGTAGGGTTAGGATTCTATATTTTCTCCATGAAGGATTAGAGAAAGGATTGTCAGCAAGTTCCTTAAAGGGACAGATTTCTGCTTTGTCTATTTTGCTTCACAAACGTCTGGCAGATGTTCCAGATGTTCAATCCTTTTGTCAAATCAGGCCTGTGTTTAGACCAATTGCTCCTCCTTGGAGTTTGAATTTAGTTCTTTTTTTTTTTTTTTTTTTAGTATGAAACTCTAGTTCTTTTTAATATGACAAAACCCATGGTTTCTGCATCGATATAAACATGTAGATATCATTATAATATGCACTTAAACGCTCCACTTGGTAAAACACAAAGGCTGGATAATGCTCCTCAATAAGTATCAGTTTTATAGTTATTAACTTGTCAACATTATGGGGAAGACAAATGTTTTATAAACTTACTGGAAATAAAAACACGCAGTTCTTATTGGTTACTACGAGTTCTGAAGTGCCGAGTGATGTAAAAGCGCCTTGTGAGAGCATCACTAAATCATACATAGACTGCTGGGCAGAGATGTATCAGAGTCTGCACATGACTACCACACGCTTCCTAGATCTTGGTGCATATGTGGCCATGTAATGAAACCATTGTGTGGCGTCTATTGGTTCTCGGTAGCAGTGCTTAGTAAGTATGACCACAACTTCTATTGAAATGCCTACATGTGCCCCACTTGTACGGCTCCTACGCGATGGAGAGAAACCAGGGAGGCTGAAAGGTTGGACTGCAAGAAAACTAAGATTCATGTTAGCATGTGTTTTTGGTTAATATATAAATGGGTTCAGGTTAACGTTACAATGCAAACACAGTATGGTATAATAAAAAAGGGGTCTAGTGTGTCAGTCTGTAGGTGGCCAGATGCTGAGATTCTCTCATCATGTGATAAAAGGGTCAGAATTGGAGCGCTACTGGAGTGCGTATTTCCTTAAACATTCAGAAATAATGAATGCACAGCCGTATGAAGCGGTCAGATTCTGGTCACTGGACCGTCCAAACAAAAACCCTACACAGCTTCCTGACCATGTGACCAAACTAGGATTCAAACATTTAGTGGGATCACAAAAACTTAAGAGGAGGCTTAGGAAGGTAAAACAAAAACAGCAGTAAAGGGAGGTGCAGAATTTCTTCCACCAACTATTTTAATAAGTTATCTACAGTATTGGCAAACTGTATCTCTTCCTGCTTGTTAACACCAAGCCAGCAAACACTCACAAGCCTCATCACCCTTCTGCCAATTGCTGGGCGAATTGAGCCACTTGAGAGGGGGAAAAAAAAAATTACAACATAAAGGGAGCTTTTTTTTTTGTGTTGACCTTTGGCACCTGGAAGGGCAGATTTCTACACGCAGGACTGCGCCTTAGAATGGTTTTGCAACAAAGTAATTCTATTGGCTGAGTCAGGTACACGCAAGTTTTGGGAGCTCTTGTAGAGTATCTCGGAGATTAGATGTCCATCTCGAACTGAGAATCGTCACCCAGGTTCGTCTTCCTGTCATGATTGTTCAAGTTTTTTGTTTCTACTTTGGCCTCCACTACAGCCGTATTAGGGCTGGTTACCCCTGGGATATCAGGCAGGCGGTGGGGAGGAGTCTGAGCCAGGGGGGAATTGCGGCGGTCCAACAGGAACTTGCGATCATAAATGATCCGGGTACTCCCCGGGGTGGTGGAGAAGAGCGTGCCGCCCGGAGTGGTGCAGTAGTCATGAGGTAGCTGAGAGGAATCGCTGATGGGGATGGTCCTGGTGGGGATAGCCCGGCTCTGGCTGTGCTGGTGCCCGGTTGACATGGTCTTGGCCCGGCGGTGACTGATAGCTGGGGAGACAGGCGGTGAGGCAGGGCCGGGCGGGAGGGAGGAGGAATAGGCCGCGCACGGGGAGGCGGGACCGGGGGCCTGAATTTAGTTCTTAATGTTCTTCAAGGGGTTCCGTTTGAACCGATGCATTCCATAGATATTAAGTTGTTATCTTGGAAAGTTTTATTTTTGGTTGCTATTTCTTCTGCTCACAGAGTTTCTGAGCTTTCAGCTTTACAATGTGATTCTCCTTATCTTATTTTCCATTCTGATAAGGTGGTCTTACGTACCAAACCTGGTTTCCTTCCTAAGGTTGTTTCTAATAAGAATATTAATCAGGAAATTGTTGTTCCTTCCTTGTGTCCTAAGCCTTCTTCTAAGAAGGAGTGTTGGTTACTTAACTTGGACGTAGTCCGTGCCCTGAAGTTTTACTTGCAGGCGACTAAAGATTTTCGTCAATTATCTTCATTATTTGTTGTTTTTTCTGGAAAACGTAAGGGCCAGAAAGCTACGGCTACCTCTTTTTCTTTTTGGCTGAAGAGTATCATTCGTTTTGCATATGAGACTGCTGGACAGCAGCCTCCTGAAAGAATTACGGCTCATTCTACTAGGGCTGTGGCTTCCTCATGGGCATTTAAAAATGATGCTGCTGTTGAACAGATTTGCAAGGCTGCAACTTGGTCGTCTCTTCACACTTTTTCCAAATTTGATACTTTTGCCTCGTCCGAGGCTGTTTTTGGGAGAAAGGTTCTTCAAGCAGTGGTGCCTTCCGTTTAGGTTCCTGTCTTGTCCTCCCTTTCATCCGTCTCCTGTGGCTTTGGTATTGTTTTTTTCTTTTTAAAGTAATTTTCTTTTATTGAGAATAATTCACAAAATAAGACAGGAAAAAAAAAAAAAGACAAAAACAAATCTCAAATAAAATATGCCACGCAGGGCAAGATGACAGGTTTGATCAAGATACAAATATATATACATTAAATACAAAAGAGGAAAAAAAGAGTTAGTGTCATACACATAATATTGACAGACATTGACCGTTTATATTATTATAATAATGAGCTAAACTTAGTAGCCTATGTCTTTCGGTCGTCTTTAAATAAAAACTACGCTTAATATTTGCAAAGATGAAAGATGACTGAACATAGAATCATAACTCAAATAGCGTAGACTAACTCGGACAAAATAACCATTGGGGCACAATTGAGGTTTATAATACATAAATATCATCTTAGCTTAATAAACTTAAGCCGTAAGTACCCAAAAAATAGATAACTTAACAGTCTAGGGTTCATCATTTTAACTTGATGAATCTAAAAGAAAGAAAAATAGTTTTTTACCTCTTACTTAATTCAGATTCCCTATCAGACAAATGAGAGAAAAAAAAAAAAAAAAAAAAAGAAAAAGTAAATTAAGTTCCTCCTCTCCCCCCCGCCCCCCCCCCCCCTCAGCCAACGCCGAAGCTATCATTGTGAATGATCATTACCTTGGTTCATAGCACTCCTATTCCCTGTAACAGGAAATCCATGAAGCCGGAAATTCACCATGCAATACAAGATCTGCAAAACTATCTGAGCTTAAAAATGGGGACAAGATACGTTTTTGGATGGGTAGGGTATAGGACTTAATTATGGGTAGCCAGTCCAAAATGAACTTTTTTATTTTTTTTTCATTAGAAGATTTAAGGTGAAAAGATTCAAAGATTATTTGATTCTGTATCTCTTGCGTAACCATGGCAAAGGAGGGTACATACTTTGATTTCCAGTTTTTTGTGATGAGATGTCTAATAGACATGATAATGGATACTAAGGTTTTTGATCTCAGAGGAGAATCAGTGACATGGATATTTAGAAAGATGATATTTTCTGAGTTAAATGAGACTACGGTGGCATAGTGTATTTTTAACCAGAAGGAGAGTTTGTTCCACAATTGTTTTAATTTTGGACAATAGTAAAACATGTGTAGAAGGTCTGCCTTGAGATATGTACATCGGGGGCATTTGGCAGATTGTGAGCTATACATTTTTGCCAGCCTAACAGGTGTTATATATGACCTATTTATGATTTTAAAGTGAGACTCTTTCCAGCTGGATGGAATTCGACATTTGTTTACTAAAGTACAACTAGCCTTTAATTCTCCGTCTTCCAAGTTTGGACAATCTTGTGTCCATGAAGCAAAGATATCATTAAGACTGAGTAGATTCTGCTTATTGAGCATAATGTCATACATGAGAGAAATTGAAGTTGATCCCGTTTTGTATTTCAGGATACATTTTTTGATGTCAGACCATGCTAGGCCTCGATCCAGCTCCCAATTATGTTTATTGAGATAGTGTCTTATCTGGAAATAAGCAAACATATCCTGTCTGGAGAGGTCAAATTGCGTAACAAGAGACTCAAATGAACGTATATAGCCATCCTCATGAAAAATTTGATATAAATTAATGAGTCCTTTATCCGCCCATTTCTTAAAGGTTACCTGAGAATAACCAGGGGAAAAATCAACCGTTCCAATTATTGGGAGTAATTCGGAAAAAGAGTAATCAACACCAATAATTGAGCAAAATTTCTGCCAGGCTCTAATAATGTTATTTATGGTTATCAATCCCTTGATATTATAGGGTAACTCCTTTGCTGGATAATGCAAACTGGCTTTAACAGAAATGGGAGTTATCATATAATTTTCCATTATCGAACATGAAAAGATATTTGTGTCAGCTAATCAGTTTATGGCAATTTTGGCTAAGCAGGCAATATTATAATATTGTATATTTGGCAACGCTAGTCCCGCGGAATCAAGTGAATTCATTAGTTTTTTAAATGCAATACGTGGTTTCTTATTTTTCCAGATAAATCTGGAGAAAAAAGAATATAATTTATGTTGGTCTATCGCAGGGATCAATAAAGGTAGGTTCTGAAGTGGATATAGTAACCGAGGAAATATAATTGTCTTAATAAGGCTGACACGCTGATACCGATATAGGTAGAGAGGTCCAATTTTCTAGGTCAGTTTGAATTTTCTTTATCAAAGGAGGAAAATTTAACTTATACCAGCAATTGGGATTGGGATGAATATAAATGCCTAAATATTTAAGTGTTTCCGATATTTGGAACGGGAAGTTAAAGTTAGCACGGCTATCCTTTTTAATCCACATTAGTTCACTTTTTTTTGAGTTGATTTTATAACCTGAAAATGAGCTAAAAGTACTTAGGCTATTTAAGACAGCAGGAATTTCTTGGACAGGATCTCCTATAAATATCAATAAATCATCTGCGTAGATTAGGAGTTTTAAAACTTGTGGGACAATTCTAATACCGCTAATAATGTCTCTAAGCCAAATTGCTAATGGTTCTAGAGCTATATTAAAAAGAAATGGCGAGAGGGGGCAGCCTTGCCTAGTACCTCTACCTAATGTCAACGCGGGAGAGACATTAGAGTTAACTAAAAGATATGAGATTGGGTTTCTATAGATATTGTGTATGAATCGAATAAATTGATTTCTAAAGCCAAATTGTTCGAGCGCTCTAAATAGGTGATTCCAAGCGATTGCGTCAAACGCTTTTTCGGCGTCGAGGCTAATTAGGGCTTTATCTTGTTTCGCTTGTGTGAGTTGTGTTGGATCAGTATTATACATATAATCTATACACGTTAAAACTTTGCGGATACTTTTTGAGGAATTCCTAGAGCTCATAAAGCCTGTTTGGTCGGGGTGTATTATTTTATCGAAAGAAATCGAGAGCCTGGAAGCTATAATTGAAGTTAATATTTTGTAATCTGTATTAAGAACAGATATAGGTCTGTAAGACGCAGGGTCTTCCGGGTCTTTATCTTTTTTAAGGATTAGGGAAATATTTGCAGCAGTAAAATTTTTTGAAATTGGTTGATCATTAGTGAAATAATTATTAAAAAGTTTTTCCAGGGACTCTACTATTTCCTCCGATAAGATTTTGAAGAATTCAGCTGGAATACCATCGGGACCCGCTGCCTTGTTTAATTTAGTCTTGGTTATAGCTTTTCTAATTTCCTCTTGGGTTATAGGGGCATTTAATATTGCTAAGTCTGTGTCTAACATTTTCGGAAGATTAATCCTGGACCAAAACCTATCTTCTTGGATTGTATCTGGTTCTGTTCCAGTGTATAATTGTTGATAGTAAGTATGAAAAAAGTTAACAATTTCATTTGGGTCCGAGTATCTTTGGATCCCGGCCTTTATAGCCAAAATATAAATTTTTCTTTTTCCTATTTCTGGTTAATTTAGCTAGGAATTTAGCGGAACAGCCATGAAAGCCTTTAAAAAGAAGATTATTTCTTGTTTCTACCTCTTGAATTTTTTGCTTTATTGCAATATCCCTTTCCTGCCTGGCTTCTATATATTTTTTCCAATTTTGATCATTACGCAGATTATTATACCTTTCATAAGCAATTTTGATTCGGTTAGCTAATAGTGTCTCTTGTGCGGCCGATTTCTTTTTTATGGTACTCAAATAGGCCTTTATCTCTCCTCTTATGACTGCTTTAGCAGTTTCCCAGAAAATCTCTATTTTATTAATATAGGTTATGTTGTGTTCACAGTATTCTCTCCAGGTTTGTCTCAGCCAAATCTTAAATCTGGGATTATTATACAAATATTTAGGGAAATAAAACGTAGAATTATTACTCTTATGTTGGCTCAGAGAGGGAAACAGGATCGATATACTAGCATGGTCCGATATGGCAATATCGTGTATCTGGGGGGTTAACCTAAATATAGATAGAGATTCTGATATTAAAATGTAATCGATTCTCGAAAATGTCCTGTATGTTTTGGATTCACAAGTGAATTTCCGAGAGTCGGGATTTTTAATTCTCCAAATATCAACAAGTTTCATCTTGTTACAAAAGGATCTAAAATATTTGGCTTGCCGATCATATTCTTGTTTGTTTCTAGTGTCAAATCTATCAAGATCAGCAGATAGAGACATGTTAAAATCACCCCCGACTATAATATTTTGGTTAATGTGGGGAAATAGTTTAGACTGGATTAGTTTCCAGAATTTGGATGAAAATTTGTTAGGAGCATATATATTGCATAAAAATATTCCGGCCTCATGGATTTGAATTTGTACTAAGAGAAATCTAGCTTCTGGATCCCTTTCTATGTTCAAGATCTTATATGTCAGGTTTTTATTAATTAAAATTGCAACTCCATTTTTTCTGGAGGCGCAGGGGGTCGCTATGACTTCCCCAACCCATTTAGACTGAAGTTTAGATATTTCAACATCTTTAAGGTGGGTTTCTTGTAGGAAAACAATTGAGGGGTTTAATTTCCCCAATCTTTGAATAACTGTTTTACGTTTTATTACTGAGGTTATTCCTCCTACATTCCAGGAGAGGAGCTTGAATTCCTCGACTAGATTAAATCCTATTGTGGCCATTAACTAAAATAGGGATATTTGGGTTCAAACATATATATACCAACACCTGATGACTATAGGATGGGGGGGGATAGGGGGAGGGAGAGAGAGAGGAAAAGAAAGAGAGAGAAAAAAAAAAAAAAAAAAAAAAAAAAGAAAAGAAAAAAAAAAAAAACAGAACAAGTAATATACAGAACTTAAAATTTACATTAGGAGCCATCTGATAGATATTTCTGCGCTTCTTCTACAGAGCCAAGAGATATCCTGTTACCTTCCTTCAATATTATAATCCTTGCAGGATAAACCATCCGTGCATTTTCTCCTTTATTAATCAATTGGGTACAGAAGGGGGCCATACTTTTTCTCTTGAGAGCGGTTTCATTAGAGAAATCCTGAAATAACAGAATCTTCTTGCTTGCTATAGTGAATGTTTCTATTTTCTTAAATAGTTTGAGGATTTGGAGTTTATCCTGAAATCTAAGGGTTTTAAAGATACAGATTCTATTTCTAGGTGATCCATCTTGATTGACCCTTCTGGGGCCTATTCGATGGGCTCTTTCTATTGACAGGGGGAGAAGGTGGGGGGGGAACCCTAAAGCTTGTGGGAGGACCGTTGAGGAGAAGTGCAGCAGGTCCTCAAATTCTGGGGTATCGGGTAAGCCGACAATTCTAATATTATTACGCCTGGAGCGATCTTCCAGATCCTCCAGGCGATTTTGTAAATTACAGATTTTGTCACCTTGTTTTTGTAATATATTTTCTTGTGTGTTTACCAGATCTTCTAAGTCTGAAATTCTGGTTTCAGCCTCAGTGATTCTAGAAGCGAACTGTTTCACTTCTGAGGAGATTACCTCCAGCCTAGATGTAATATTTGATAGATCTTTTTTGATAACATCAAATTGGGGTATAAACAATTGACTTAGCTGGGTTATCAATGATTGTGTATCGAAAGGGTTTATCTGGGTTTCTAAGGAGGAGTCTGAACTAACCTCCATTAGTTTATTTTTTTTCTCCTTAGTTTTGGCAGGCATTATGGGTGAATTGTGTTTCACCTGGGTGACAAATTTTTCCATTAAATGAAAATAGCAGTTATCCAATCTTATAAGTGATTCTTAGTGTTATTGTGCCTAAAAAATAATAAGAAAACGTGTAATACCCTGAATAGGGGGGGTGATATCAGAAAATGTTTAAAACAAAAAGAAATAGTATTGTATATCTAGACCAAAAAATGAGTTTAAGTGCATGTGTGTTTTTTTTTTGTTTTTTTGTTTTTTTCCCTTTTTTTTTCTTTTTCTTTCCCTTCCCTTTCTTTCCTTTTTCTTTTTTTTTTTTTTAAATAGTGAAGTGTTTTTAAAGCCTGCTAGAGTTAGATGACGACATACAACGGGGGAGCAACAGATTTTGCTAGGTCTCCTCAGTGTCTACTAGACTGACAGCTCTGGGCTTCAAAGTGGCAGTGGGAGAATATGTAAGTAATATGGATGACATAGTGGTAATACTGCTTGTGCTATAACAGATATGTGTGTTTTCAGTTTCGAAGCCACAATATGTCTGATACCTTAGGAGAAACTTTATATGTCAATTGATAACAGATTCTACAGCATGTGTATCAGCAATATATTAATTATCCTTATAGACCAAAGGATGGATCATGGATAGATAAGAACCAGGAAGAACAAATGAACAAATACCCCAGGATACAAGACCCGGACAGCAGCTGCTAAGATCTGACACTCCCAGTTACAAACTTATATATGTTATTAGTTTCTGTGCCAAGATTACTAGATACCTCAGATAAGAACAGTGCAATTAGTTTAACACCTGTACAAAACTTCTATTGTATTATGAGCATTTTCTATAGAAGCAGTATGATTATAAACATGATTTTTATATGACTTTTTGACTTCAGATATCTAACAAGAACAAAAAAAAATAAAATAAAAAAATGCAAAAAAAAAAGTCATAGATGATAACAACCCAATGCACAGGGAAAAAGTGAACTAGAGTCAATTCAGTTTATGCTGAAAATTTCAAAAAGGCAAAATCGTAATAAAGGCCAGAATGGCTCAGATACTTGCGTAGCCCAAGATAGAACAGGAACTTCTTCTTTTGTAGTAAGGGTAAGTAAGGTCCAACTGATAGCGTCGTGTGAGAAGAGGTGAATGACACTTATGCACAGCTAGCCGATTGAAGAGCAATAATGTAGCCACTACCTCGTGGTAAGGTAAGGAGAGCCGGACCAGGCCGGCAAATTGTAGCTTTCCTTAACGGTATGTCTCCCTGCCCGGCGCCTCTCTTTGATCCGGCCCCAGTTCTGTCAGGGGGAAAGCTTAACGGGCTTAAGGTAGACAGCTGGTAACGAGGATTTCTTCTTATGTACAGTTAGCTAAATGAGAAGCAATAGAGTTACCACTTCCTAGCGGTAAAGTAAGGAGAGCCGGTCCAGGTCAGCAGGTTGTAACTTTTCCTTATCAGGATGTCTCCCTGCCCGATGCCTCTCTTTAGTCCGTCAACACCTCTGACCGGAGAAAGATTTAACCGGCTTGAAGTAGGCAGCAGGTAGCAGGGGTTTCTTTACAGATCGTCTGCGTCTCTTACATGATATGCGCACTGTCTAGCGCCATCTCTCGGCCTTTCTCCACTCCCTCGGGGGAGCCGGACAGCAGAGTGACCTCCCGCTCTAAATTAGCAGATCGTGGGTTTTCACTGTGGCCGGCTGCGTCGGCAATGTATACGGCACCTGTACCTCTTTAGTGGACCTGCGGCTATTGTTGCTTTGCCGGTCAGTATTGGAGCTGTAGCCTCTTTTTCTGTAGAGAGCACTTTTTCTTGAGTGCTATAGCGATTAGGCTCGCTTTAGTGTGGCGTCTGTCTGATGACTCTAGACGCAATGGGACCTTCGTCGGTGTATCTCCGGTGGACCTGAAGGGCTCCAACACACAAGCTGTGGCCGTGGCGAATCGGCCTAACGCCACTCAGGGACTTCTGTGCCAGTGAGCCGGATCCCGGCTCGGTATCCGCTCGGAAATTGGTCCTCCTTCCCGGCAAGGATAGCGGCACTGCGGCTTGATAGAAACGCTTAGCTGGCGAGTCGGGCTCCAGCCTGCCTGACTCTCTAAGCTCCGCCCCGGAAGTCCCCGTGGCTTTGGTATTGTATCCCATAAGTAAGGAAGAAATCCGTAGACTCGTCATATCTTGTAAAACAAAAGGAAATTTATGCTTACCTGATAAATTTGTTTCTTTTACGATATGACGAGTCCACGGCCCACCCTGTCATTTTCTAAGACAGGTCTTTATTTATTTATTTTTTATTTTTTATTTTTTTAATTTTTAATTTTTATTGAGGCAAAGTAAGTTACAATTATATACAATGATGAAATCAGATCAACAATACAGGGAAATACCAACGAAAAGAAAAACCAGCGTCTATAACAGAAGACCCGGCAATCATTGATCATTCTTTACTCAAAATATAACGATAATATGTCAAAATAAAGCAGTAATCAAAGCCTCTTGTTTTGTTTGTTTGTTTTTTATGCTTTGTCAATAATGTACTACTTCTATTATCTTCAGACTAGATAATAGCATAAATTCAATTCAGGAAAACCTGATCTAAGTATAGAGAGAGGCGCGGGGATTAGAAAAAGAGAGAGGGAGAGAAAAGAAGAAAAAAAAAAAAAAAAAAAAAAGGGGGGGGGGGGAATTTTCCTTTTTTTTTTTTCTTAATTTCCACAGACCCCCTCCATTTAGAAGGAACCTAAAGAATTATTCACAATCTAGTTGTTACCATAGTCCTAATATGACTATTTCTGAGTGTCTAAAAGGGTATATTAGTTGATTTATTTCTTCTGGAGTAAATATTTTAATGAAGGCTGCCCATTTTTAAAAAAAATGAGATTACTTCCTTTTCCGATGTTAGAGATACATCCATTTGTTCAATAACACACTGTTTTTTCATAAAATTTTTAATTTCTTGAATACTAGGTATTGAGGAGTCTCTCCATTTTCCAAAAATTAAATTCCTCGTTGCCAGAATTGCCCCATTTCTAATTTTTTTTTGCTCCAAGGAGGATTCTGCTAAGAATACCACCCCTGCCAGCGAGAGAGAGAGAGTAGGAAGCTTCAATGTGTTAGTTAGCCAAAATTCTACCTTTTTCCATAATTGCCTAATCCTCGGGCATGACCATATCATATGGACTATATCCACAGCCGGAAGAGAACACTTAGGACAAACATTGAAGTCATAATTATGCCATTTAAACCCTTTGAGTGGAGTATAATATGTTCTATAAAGTAGTTTAATGTGTGACTCCCTCCAGTTTGTGGATAGTGTGGTCTGAGCTACAATATCTATAGAGTTTTCCACCTGTTCTGTCTCAATGTCTAAATCTGGTACTAATAGATTCCATTTTTGAGTTATCTGTTGAAGATTAAGTACCCCATCTTGACTTATCAGTAGGTTATACCAGCACGATATAGACGATAGTTCGTTATTAGCCAGAATGGGCCAGTTATCTAACTTTCCCCACGACCATGACCAACCGAACTTCTGTATTAACGAGAATAGATAATGCCTGGCTTGAAGGTAAGCAAAGAAATCTTTATTGCTTAAATCAAATTCCTGTTTCAACCTTTCAAAGGTTTTGATCGATGCAGTACCCTGATCTATAAATTGTGACATAAGGAAAAGACCTTTTCTCTGCCAAATTTGAAATACTTGTGCTTGAATACCCTCCTGAAATTCTGGATTGCCACATAGTCCTTGAAACTTTGGAATAGTTAAATCAATATCGAGTTTGCGTCCTAATTTTTTCCAGGCTTGTATAACCTTATATATTGATTGAATGCCCCTCACTTTTTTTGGAATTAACTGTGTCGGGCAGTGAATTAAAGCTGAGGGATTATAGGGAAATATAATGCTCCTCTCTAAACTATTATTAGTAAAATAATCCTTATTTAAGATCCAGTCTATTGCAATGCGCGAGAGGAAAACCAGGTTATATTTGTTAAGATCCGGAAGAGCCAGTCCGCCATACCTCTTAGGAAGGTGGAGTTTATTTAGGGAAATTCGAGGTCTCTTGCATTTCCAGATAAAATATCGCAGCGCCCTGTTTAAACTTTTCCAATCCCTGACTTTTAGCGTCACTGGAATATTTTGAAGAGGGTAAAGAATTTTAGGTAATAGAATCATTTTAAACAAAGCAATGCGCCCCGATAAGGATATTGGAAGATTTTGCCAGCTTAACATATATTCTTTAATTTTGGCTAGGATGGGAGAAATATTGAGATTGTACCATTCTTGTGGATTTGATGAAATATAGATCCCTAAGTATTTAAGATGGCTCAGCACCTCCCTAAATGGTGTCTTGTTAATTGAAAGCTCATTCTTCCTTACCCACAATATCTCTGACTTAGAAACATTTAGCTTATAGCCTGAAAAGGAACCAAATGCATTAGTTATCGAGATCAATCTCGGAATGTTGACTGCTGTGTTGGACATGAACCAATCCTTATCCCTTGTATCCTCTGTCTAATTCTAATAGCCAATGGCTCAATCGCTAAGTCGAATAAGAGTGGTGACAGAGGGCACCCCTGCCTTGTGCCCCTTTGTAAGTTGATTGAGTCAGATTCCAGTTTATTGACAATCAGTTTAGTTGTGGATTTGGAACAAAGGTTATTAATGAAAAGAGGAAAGTTATCCTTAAAACCAAACAGCAATAAAGAATCAATAATATGGTGATGAAAGACCGAGTCGAACGCTTTTTCTGCGTCTAGTGCAATTATTGCTACGTCAGTTTGATTTTGGGTTGTGGTTTCCGGGCAGTTGTGAAAATAATCAAGAACTAAGCTGCTATATTGCGCCTGGATATAAAACCTGCTGATCTTTATTAATAAGATCCCCTATCACTTTTTGAAGTCTTTTAGCCAAGATTGATGTCAACAACTTGTAATCCGAGTTAAGTAGTGCTATAGGTCTATATGACTCTTTATTCAGAGGATCTTTCCCCGGTTTCAAAATTAATGTTGTTATCGATGCTGTAAAAGACATGGGTATAGATTTATTATCGATAAAAAAGTGATTAAATACTCTTCTTAAATGAGGTATTATAGTTGGGGCAAGGAGCTTGTAAAACTCGTTAGGGAGAAAGTCTGGGCCAGGTGATTTATCTAAACGGGCTTCTTTAATTGCCAAGGTAATTTCTTGATCAGAGATGGGGGCATTAATTTTACCTGCTGCCTCTTCTTTTAAGACTGGATGGTCCAATCCTTCCCAAAATAGCTCTGAAGCTTCTTCATCTGATTCCCTGTGTGAGTAGAGATCTCTATAATAAGTGAAAAAAACTTCGATAATTTCCCTAGAGTTTTGAAGTATGGATCCGTGTTCTGAGAGTGAGTCGATAATGGAGCTTCCCTGTATGTTCTTAACTAAGTTCGCCATTAGTTTACCTGCCTTATTTCCATGCCTATAAAATTTAGCTCTCAGTTTATAATCCTCTTGGATTGCGGTATGCAGTAAAAAATTATCTCTCTCTCTCTTAGCAGAGGTGTATCTCCTCCAATTTATTGATGTAGGTTGGGATATATATTTACTGTAACTATTAGTAAGTGCTCTCGAGACTTCATTCTCTCGTAGAGCCGCCTTCCGCTTATAATCTGCCAAATACGCAATAATTTCCCCCCTCATTACAGCCTTACCGGCTTCCCATAATGTATTTGGATCATTAACAGTATGAGCGTTTAAAGTGAAAAATTCATTCATTTTGGAATTCAGCCATGTCTTAAATTTTATGTTTTTTGTTAAAAATTTGGGGAAAAAAAATCGTCGTGTAGTAGATTTTTTTCCGTTTAATGGTATTTTTAGTATAATTGGAGCATGGTCAGAGACGGTGATATGCATTATTTTTGATGTTGTCCCAATTCTTAATAAATTCTCGCTTACTAAAAATAGGTCAATTCTGGAAAGGGATCTTACACTCTTAGCCTTACACGTAAACTCCCTTTGATCCGGGTTGTGAACTCTCCAAATGTCTTTGAGGGCTAAGTTTTTAAATAAAGTTTTAAACATTTTGCCTTCAAGCTTATCTCTTTTGGCCATGCTTTTAGTGGATTTTTGCCTGTGTCTATCTATCTGGACCCTGGGGGTCATATTAAAATCCCCTGCTATGATTATATAACCTTCACCTACTTGTAATATTTTAGTTTGGAGATTTTCCCAAAAACTTCTCTCAGAGTTATTCGGGGCGTAAAGATTGCATAGCGTAAAAATTGAGCCAGCCATTCTTATTTTTAGAATCAGAATTCGGCTTTCGGGATCTTTATATTCTGCCAAAATTTCATGCTGATTTTTTTTACCTAGCAGAATGGCTACACCCCTCTTTCTGCCTATGCTTGGTGTAAAATACACCTCGTCTACCCACGAGAACTTCAACTTTTCGGATTCTTCTGCACTTAAGTGTGTCTCTTGTATAAATGCGATATCAGAATTAAGTTTCCTTAATTGGGAGATTATCAGTTTTCGTTTCATTGGGGTTGAGACCCCTCCAACATTCCAAGAAGATAAAGTCAACCTTTTTATGTTAGACATAATTTAACCCTTTTTTTCCTACTGTTCCCTTCTAAAGAGTTGGAGAGAGAGAGAGAGAAAAAAAAAAAAAAAAAAGGGGGGGGGGGGGAAGGGGGGGAGCCCCCCCTCTCCCCTATTGTTCCTCCCGCGCCGGTCATCTATATGACAATGCTTATTCGCTACTAACGCCTGAAGAGTACTGGAACAAATACTGGAAGCCACCGAGTACAAATCACAATTATATATTAACAGTATCATCAATCAGTTTAAATTTAGTCTACCAGACAATTAAACCAATAACACTTAGCAATTTTTCCCTCAAAAAACTTTTCTGCCTCTGAGGCAGTGTCAAAGAGATATATCTGGCCCTGAAATTCTACTTTCAACCTGGCTGGGTAAACAACCGTTGCAGTGAAACCCTCCTTGATCATCCTGCCACAGATTGGGGAGAGCTCCCTTCTTTTCAGGGAGGTTGCATAGGCAAAATCCTGAAACACTAAAATTTTGTTCCCATCTAAAAGAATAGGAGCATTCTTGCGAGAAAATTGCATGACCTTGATCTTATCCTGAAAATTCAAGTATTTCACGATTATAGGTCTAGACCTCAGTCTGTCACCATTTGATGGGGGAAGTCTCCCCAGTCTGTGAGCTCGCTCGACCATTAGGGGCAAAGTTTCTTGGGGAATCTTTAAAAGTTTAGGTAAAACTTCAGCTGCAAACTGGACTAGATCTATGCTCTGAAAGGTTTCTGGGACCCCTATTATTCTAATGTTATTTCTTCGAGATCTATTTTCTAGGTCCTCGATCTTATTCTGGAGGGCCTTAAGAGTTGAAGAATGTGCCTGTAGTTTGGTATCATTTATGACCGATTGATCTTCAAGGTCAGACACCCTTTGCTCTACTTCTTGGATCCTTATTGAAAATTGCTTAACCTCCATAGATAGTGTGTGTAGATCTTGCTTTATTTCTATTCTAAGTGATTCAAATTTGGGGTTCAGAGCTTCTAAGATATCTTTTACAATTATTTGTGAGTTAATAGCCTCTTTTGATTTTGTGACGGGGTCTAATTCTGAGTGTAATTCAACTGTGGTTTCAGTTGAGTTTTTATTCCTCTTGTCTCTGGGTCTGGAAGCCATGGTTGGTGAGAAATTTTTAGTGTGTGCGAGTGGGTTTAAAAATTTATCCATAGATGAGTGCTAAAAAAAAGGGGGGGGAGTAATTTGTGCAGCAATTAGTGAAGAAAGGAGGAAGAGAAGAGAAAAAAAGAGAAAGAGTGAGGGAAGAAAGAAGGGGGCAAAGAATCGGACGTGAGAGTGAGTGTTTGTGGGGAAGTGAGATGGGGAGGGGAGAAAAAAAAAGAAAAAAACCCGCCCAGAAAAAAAAGGGGGGGGGTGGGGGAGGAAGGAGGGGGGAGCCCCTCTAGTGACCAGTGTCTAAAAAGAAAAAAAAAAAAACCCCAGTGATAAAGCCAAGGGTTCACAAACCCAGAGATCAAGAATTTTTTTCCTTTTTTTTTTTTTTTTTTTTTCCCCCTTCTTCTTTCTGAAATTCAATTATGTGTTCCTTCTGCTTGTAAAAGTAACTCAGTACCTGGTCTTATACCTAAAGATTAGCCTTTTTGCTCATTGACGCTTTTCAAAAAGGTCCAGATCTAGACAATAACCCTAACTCTTTTTTATTAACAAGTACATTTTTACTTGTAGATAATCTTGTGTGTACAGCTTGCAAGAGGTGACAGGGCTAGCACCTCTTGGGAGTATGCGAACTAGATACTTTTTAATTAGAGTGTAGTGGGTTTTACAAGTGGATACCTTTGCAACTTATTTAAGAAACTTATTTAGATTGTTGCCTTTACAATTTTCACTTCTGTATCATGCAATATTAGTGCCCACTTGTAAGATAGCACTATATAATAACTTTTCAGGTATATAAGTGTCTTAGGGTTATTCAACATGCAATGAACAGTAGTAGAAAGATGTTAGTATAAGCTGAGTGCTGTCCTTTTAGTTGCAAGCTATTAATGCAGTATGCCTGTTAGGGCATGCAAACTATAACCAGGTCAAGTTAGTATGAAGCAAACTGAAGCGTGTTATTTATAGCAAGTTTACAACCAAGTTAATCAGCCTTATACTTCAAAAAATACTTTCTCCAAAGCCATTAGTACATTGGTGGCCATTACCAGAAAGAAATAATGCTTTCAACTCAATTAGCTTTGGGTTGTTTACATGCAGTTCCCTTAGCTCCAGTTAATGTGTCCAGGTATTCCCCAAAGCTTCAGGTGCTATGAAAACAAAGTTTTAAGCCCCCAACATCTGCAAGTCATTTTATAGCAGTAAGTGCGTCTTGTCCGGTGTGTAAAAATAATAAAGCACACCAATTGAGAGTAAGCTTTGTTAGTGCAGAACAGTTTTTAGCAAGCTTGTTTAGGGTAAAGTCAAATGTAAGTTTAATAAGCGTTGGGGTCAGAGTAGGGGGGCTATTGCAATAATGATATTAAGCAGTACTTATGTTTAAGTTCCTCGAGTTCCGTGCGATGTAATTGTAGTTTCTCAGGGTTATGCAAAATCAGTAACCCGCCTTCTTCGACGCTGTTCACGGCCAGTTCAGTAGCAATACCTTGTGCCTCGCCAGTATGGGAGCCGGCTCCTTGGAAAAAAATGATGGCTGCACTGGGGGAAAAAAAAAAGGCAGCTCTTCAAAGCAGCTTGACACAGATCCGGGATAACAGCCTTCCTTCAAGCTGCAGCCTTTACTCCTGTGCGGTAAGCAGCCAATTCTCCGTCAGTCCGGCCGTGCGTTGCCCTGTCTCCGCCTTCTCTGCGTACACGCTCTCTGGCCTTTGACAGGTATGTGTGCCGCACAGGACCTAATTGAGAAGAAGGTGTTCTGTATCTTTGGGCGGCAGAAAAGCCGGTAGCTTGACCAAAATTCCGGTGATGTCTCCTGTGTTGTTTTCAGGCTGTCTACCCCCCTCACGCAGCACCGGTGGGAGGGGGGGACTGCCTCTTGATATCCTCCTCTGTGTGTGACCTCCTTGCGAGATGGTCTTCGTGAGGTTCACCACACCGTATAGTAATCTGTAGCGCTAGATTGCAACAGCGCTATATGAGTTCCTCCAGTGATGTTTCTGCTGGTTGCGATATTCCCCCCACGGCTGTTGGGGCACTTGGCGCGTGTTCTACCGCCAAAGGTAACCTGCATGAAGGAGATGAGCAGAGCTTGTGCAGCACAGCCTCGTGCATAAGCTCCTCCTCCGGAACTCCAACTAGGACAGGTCTTTATTTTTGTTAAGCTTCAGTCCCCTCTGCTCCTTGGCTTTTCCTTTCTCTTCCTAACTTCTTTCGAATGACTGGAGTGGGAGGGAAGGGAGGAGCTATATATACAGCCCTGCTGACCAGGAGGCGTAATTCCATAAGTAAGGATGAAATCTGTGGACTCGTCATATCGTAAAAGAAACAAATTTATCAGGTAAGCATAAATTTCCTTTTATGTGCTATAGTTTTCCTGCCTACTCTGCTCACAGAGGTATCTACACTATCGCACTGTTACTCAGGCACTGGGACTCTGAAGCGTTCCTGTTCCACCCCTGGTACGTGGTTGGAGGATCCGCGACACGTGATCTGTATACTGAACAGACGGTACCTTACCGGAGTCTCGTCCAGCTGGGGGGGAGGGGGGCTACCTTTATCCCAGTCTGCTTCACGAGCACTAACAGTGTAGCTTTACATCTTATGAGTTGCCTGTCTGTTACCACTTTGTTTGTTTTCTTTTGGGACCTTATTACCCTATGAGGCGTCTGTGGTCTGTATCTTTCAGTTACCGGTGTGCCAGTCTCTGGGTTTGGAGTGCAGCCTATGAGATCACTTTCTATGTTCTGAGTAGGACTTTATTTATGGGTCTAAATGACTTTTATGTGTTGCCTATAATTATTTTCAATAATTAAACAAGAAAAAGTTGTATTTGTTTTATAGCTTTATAGTGAGCCCCCTTTAGATAGTGAGACCCCATAGATAAAAGGGCTAGATATGTTAGGGTTGTTTTAGTTTAGAGAAATGACTAGTAAGACATAAGCCCAGACGGTGTTTTCCTCTTTATCTCACATTGTATTGTGTAATTATAGAGCCTTACCCAGAGACCTGAGGGTCCGGTAATTCTCTATCATCACGTCCTTATACATCGCTTTTTGTTCTTCTGTTAAACAGCCCCACTCCTCCTCCGAGAAATAAACTGCAACTTCATCAAACTCCATTTGTTCCTGATAATGAAACAAAAGTCAGTCAGCAGCAGATTATAATTATACTTATAAGTTTAAGCCAAACAGATGAGCAAACGATCAGACTAAAACAGCACCATATAATGACCAAGTGTTATTAAAGGGACATAAAACACTTTCAGATTGCAATATATGCTTAAAGGGACATGAAATCCATTTTTTTTCATGATTCACATAGAAGATACAATTTTAAACACCTTTGAAATTTACTTCTATTGTCCAATTTGCTTCATTCTCATGGTATCCTTTGTTGAAGGAGCAGCAATACACTACTGGGAACTGGCTAAACACATCTGGTGAGCCAATGACAAATGACAGATAGTATCCCTGCACGTTCAACGTTACTTTACATGCAGATATAAAAACATATACTAAATAATGTTTTCTCATCAGCATTGTACTCAGTGCTGTACCGCAGTGGATAACAGTGCATAGATGGCACAATAACACTATAATACAGACATAAGGAGGACAGTGCAACACTAGCGAACAGTCTACAGCTGATATAACATCTCCAGTACCATGCAGGGGAGGGACTCTCAGGCTCACACTAAGGGGGAGGGGTCAGGGAGCCCTAGGGAGGGGGCCGAATAGAACTCTAACCTGGGTTATTGTTATAAATGACTGTTTAGGTTATAGAGTATCTATTAGTGAATAGAGGCTGTGATGTGTAGATAAGCTGTTACAGAGAGCACACACACTATTAGTGAATAGAGGCTGTGATATTATGTAGATAAGCTTTTGCAGAGAGCACACACACGATTAGTGAATAGAGGCTGTGATATGAAGATAAGCTGTTACAGAGAGCACACACACTATTAGTGAATAGAGGCTGTGATATAATGTAGATAAGCTTTTGCAGAGAGCACACACAAGATTAGGGAATAGAGGCTGTGATATGTAGATAAGCTGTTACAGAGAGCACACACAACATTAGTAAATAGAGGCTGTAATAGGTAAATAAGCTGTTACAGAGAGCACACAATATTAGTGAATAGAGGTTGTGATATAATGTAGATAAGCTTTTGCAGAGAGCACACACAACATTAGTGAATAGAGGCTGTGATATAATGTAGATAAGCTGTTACAGAGAGCACACACAACATTAGTGAATAGAGGCTGTGATAGGTAAATAAGCTGTTACAGAGAGCACACAATATTAGTGAATAGAGGCTGTGATATAATGTAGATAAGCTGTTACAGAGTACACAAAATTAGTGAATAGAGGCTGTGCTATGTAGATAAGCTGTTACAGAGAGTACACAATATTAATGAATAGAGGCTGTGATATAATGTAAATAAGCTGTTACATAGAGCACACAAGATTAGTGAATAGAAGCTGTGATATGTAGATAAGCTGTTACAGAGAGCACACAATATTAGTGAATAGAGGCTGTGATATAATGTAGATAAGCTGTTACAGAAAGTACACAATGTTAGTGAATAGAGGCTGTGATATAATGTAGACAAGCTGTTACAGATAGTAAACAATATTAGTGAATAGAGGCTGTGATATAATGTAGATAAGCTGTTACAGAGAGCACACAATATTAGTGAATAGAGGCTGTGATATGTAGATAAGCTGTTGCAGAGAGCACACAATATTACGGAATAGAGGCTGTGATATGTAGATAAGCTGTTGCAGAGAGCACACACAATATTAGTGAATAGAGGCTGTGATATGTAGATAAGCTGTTGCAGAGAGCACACACAATATTAGTGAATAGAGGCTGTGATATGTAGATAAGCTCTTGTAGAGAGCACACACAATATTAGTGAATAGAGGCTGTGATATGTAGATAAGCTGTTACAGAGAGTACACAATATTAGTGAAAAGAGGCTGTGATATGTAGATATGCTGTTGCAGAGAGCACACAATATTAGTGAATTGAGGTTGTGATATGTAGATAAGCTGTTGCAGAGAGCACACACAATATTAGTGAATAGAGGCTGTGATATGTAGATAAGCTGTTACAGAGAGCACACAGTGAATAGAGGCTATGATATGTAGATAAGCTGTTGCAGAGAGTACACACAGCATTAGTGAATAGAGGCTGTGATATGTAGATAGCCTGTTACAAAGAGCAGACAAGATTAGTGAATAGAGGCTGTGATATGTAGATAAGCTGTTACAGAGAGCACACACACTATTAGTGAATAGAGGCTGTGATATGTAGATAAGATATTACAGAGAGTACACACAATATTAGTGAACAGAGGCTGTGATAAGTAGATAGGCTGTTACAAAGAGCAGACACGATTAGTGAATAGAGGCTGTGATATGTAGATAAGCTGTTACAGAGAGCACACACACTATTAGTGAATAGAGGCTGTGATATGTAGATAAGATATTACAGAGAGTACACACAAGATTAGTGAATAGAGGCTGTGATATAATGTAGATAAGCTGTTACAGAGAGCACACAGTATTAGTGAATAGAGGCAGTGATATAATGTAGATTAGCTGTTGCAGAGAGCACACACAATATTAGTGAATAGAGGCTGTGATATGTAAATAAGCTGTTGCAGAGAGCACACAGTATTAGTGAATAGAGGCTGTGATATGTAGATAAGCTGTTGCAGAGAGCACACACAATATTAGTGAATAAAGACTGTGATATGTAGATAATCTGTTGCAAAGAGCACACAATATTAGTGAATAGAGGCTGAGATATGTAGATACGTTGTTACAGAGCACACACAATATTAGTGAATATAGGCTGTGATATGTAGATAAGCTGTTGCAGACAGCACACAATATTAGTGAATAGAGGCTGTGATATGTAGATAAGCTGTTACAGAAAGCACACAACATTAGTGAATAGAGGCTGTGATATGTAGATAAGCTGTTGCAGAGAGCACACACAATATTAGTGAATAGAGGCTGTGATAAGTAGATAGGCTGTTACAAAGAGCAGACAAGATTAGTGAATAGAGGCTGTGATATAATGTAGATAAGCTGTTACAGAGAGCACACAACATTAGTGAATAGAGGCTGTGATATGTAGATAAGCTGTTGCAGAGAGCACACAGTATTAGTGAATAGAGGCTGTGATATGTAGATAAGCTGTTGCAGAGAGCACACACAATATTAGTGAATAAAGACTGTGATATGTAGATAACCTGTTGCAAAGAGCACACAATATTAGTGAATAGAGGCTGAGATATGTAGATACGTTGTTACAGAGAGCACACAATATTAGTGAATAGAGGCTGAGATATGTAGATACGTTGTTACAGAGAGCACACAATATTAGTGAATAGAGGCTGAGATATGTAGATATGCTGTTGCAGAGAGCACACACAATATTAGTGAATATAGGCTGTGATATGTAGATAAGCTGTTGCAGACAGCACACAATATTAGTGAATAGAGGCTGTGATATGTAGATAAGCTGTTGCAGAGAGCACACACAATATTAGTGAATATAGGCTGTGATATGTAGATACGCTGTTGCAGACAGCACACAGTATTAGTGAATAGAGGCTGAGATATGTAGATATGCTGTTGCAGAGAGCACACACAATATTAGTACAAATATAGGCTGTGATATGTAGATAAGCTGTTGCAGACAGCACACAATATTAGTGAATAGAGGCTGAGATATGTAGATACGCTGTTGCAGAGAGCACACACAATATTAGTGAATATAGGCTGTGATATGTAGATACGCTGTTGCAGACAGCACACAGTATTAGTGAATAGAGGCTGTGATATGTAGATATGCTGTTACAGAGAGCACAAAACATTAGTGAATAGAGGCTGTGATATGTAGATAAGCTGTTGCAGAGAGCACACACAATATTAGTGAATAGAGGCTGTGATAAGTAGATAGGCTGTTACAAAGAGCAGACAAGATTAGTGAATAGAGGCTGTGATATAATGTAGATAAGCTGTTACAGAGAGCACACAAAATTAGTGAATAGAGGCAGTGATATAATGTAGATTAGCTGTTGCAGAGAGCACACACAATATTAGTGAATAGAGGCTGTGATATGTAAATAAGCTGTTGCAGAGAGCACACAGTATTAGTGAATAGAGGCTGTGATATGTAGATAAGCTGTTGCAGAGAGCACACACAATATTAGTGAATAAAGACTGTGATATGTAGATAACCTGTTGCAAAGAGCACACAATATTAGTGAATAGAGGCTGAGATATGTAGATACGTTGTTACAGAGAGCACACAATATTAGTGAATAGAGGCTGAGATATGTAGATATGCTGTTGCAGAGAGCACACACAATATTAGTGAATATAGGCTGTGATATGTAGATAAGCTGTTACAGAGAGTACACAATATTAGTGAAAAGAGGCTGTGATATGTAGATATGCTGTTGCAGAGAGCACACAATATTAGTGAATTGAGGTTGTGATATGTAGATAAGCTGTTGCAGAGAGCACACACAATATTAGTGAATAGAGGCTGTGATATGTAGATAAGCTGTTACAGAGAGCACACAGTGAATAGAGGCTATGATATGTAGATAAGCTGTTGCAGAGAGTACACACAGCATTAGTGAATAGAGGCTGTGATATGTAGATAGGCTGTTACAAAGAGCAGACAAGATTAGTGAATAGAGGCTGTGATATGTAGATAAGCTGTTACAGAGAGCACACACACTATTAGTGAATAGAGGCTGTGATATGTAGATAAGATATTACAGAGAGTACACACAATATTAGTGAACAGAGGCTGTGATAAGTAGATAGGCTGTTACAAAGAGCAGACACGATTAGTGAATAGAGGCTGTGATATGTAGATAAGCTGTTACAGAGAGCACACACACTATTAGTGAATAGAGGCTGTGATATGTAGATAAGATATTACAGAGAGTACACACAAGATTAGTGAATAGAGGCTGTGATATAATGTAGATAAGCTGTTACAGAGAGCACACAGTATTAGTGAATAGAGGCAGTGATATAATGTAGATTAGCTGTTGCAGAGAGCACACACAATATTAGTGAATAGAGGCTGTGATATGTAAATAAGCTGTTGCAGAGAGCACACAGTATTAGTGAATAGAGGCTGTGATATGTAGATAAGCTGTTGCAGAGAGCACACACAATATTAGTGAATAAAGACTGTGATATGTAGATAATCTGTTGCAAAGAGCACACAATATTAGTGAATAGAGGCTGAGATATGTAGATACGTTGTTACAGAGCACACACAATATTAGTGAATATAGGCTGTGATATGTAGATAAGCTGTTGCAGACAGCACACAATATTAGTGAATAGAGGCTGTGATATGTAGATAAGCTGTTACAGAAAGCACACAACATTAGTGAATAGAGGCTGTGATATGTAGATAAGCTGTTGCAGAGAGCACACACAATATTAGTGAATAGAGGCTGTGATAAGTAGATAGGCTGTTACAAAGAGCAGACAAGATTAGTGAATAGAGGCTGTGATATAATGTAGATAAGCTGTTACAGAGAGCACACAACATTAGTGAATAGAGGCTGTGATATGTAGATAAGCTGTTGCAGAGAGCACACAGTATTAGTGAATAGAGGCTGTGATATGTAGATAAGCTGTTGCAGAGAGCACACACAATATTAGTGAATAAAGACTGTGATATGTAGATAACCTGTTGCAAAGAGCACACAATATTAGTGAATAGAGGCTGAGATATGTAGATACGTTGTTACAGAGAGCACACAATATTAGTGAATAGAGGCTGAGATATGTAGATACGTTGTTACAGAGAGCACACAATATTAGTGAATAGAGGCTGAGATATGTAGATATGCTGTTGCAGAGAGCACACACAATATTAGTGAATATAGGCTGTGATATGTAGATAAGCTGTTGCAGACAGCACACAATATTAGTGAATAGAGGCTGTGATATGTAGATAAGCTGTTGCAGAGAGCACACACAATATTAGTGAATATAGGCTGTGATATGTAGATACGCTGTTGCAGACAGCACACAGTATTAGTGAATAGAGGCTGAGATATGTAGATATGCTGTTGCAGAGAGCACACACAATATTAGTATAAATATAGGCTGTGATATGTAGATAAGCTGTTGCAGACAGCACACAATATTAGTGAATAGAGGCTGAGATATGTAGATACGCTGTTGCAGAGAGCACACACAATATTAGTGAATATAGGCTGTGATATGTAGATACGCTGTTGCAGACAGCACACAGTATTAGTGAATAGAGGCTGTGATATGTAGATATGCTGTTACAGAGAGCACAAAACATTAGTGAATAGAGGCTGTGATATGTAGATAAGCTGTTGCAGAGAGCACACACAATATTAGTGAATAGAGGCTGTGATAAGTAGATAGGCTGTTACAAAGAGCAGACAAGATTAGTGAATAGAGGCTGTGATATAATGTAGATAAGCTGTTGCAGAGAGCACACACAATATTAGTGAATAGAGGCTGTGATATGTAAATAAGCTGTTGCAGAGAGCACACAGTATTAGTGAATAGAGGCTGTGATATGTAGATAAGCTGTTGCAGAGAGCACACACAAAATTAGTGAATAAAGACTGTGATATGTAGATAACCTGTTGCAAAGAGCACACAATATTAGTGAATAGAGGCTGAGATATGTAGATACGTTGTTACAGAGAGCACACAATATTAGTGAATAGAGGCTGAGATATGTAGATATGCTGTTGCAGAGAGCACACACAATAT
The DNA here is from genome assembly GCF_027579735.1 of Bombina bombina. Classification (NCBI taxonomy): domain Eukaryota; kingdom Metazoa; phylum Chordata; class Amphibia; order Anura; family Bombinatoridae; genus Bombina; species Bombina bombina. Next base: position 598,259,373 of record NC_069505.1, on the reverse strand, counting down.
TAGTGAATATAGGCTGTGATATGTAGATAAGCTGTTGCAGACAGCACACAATATTAGTGAATAGAGGCTGTGATATGTAGATAAGCTGTTGCAGAGAGCACACACAATATTAGTAAATATAGGCTGTGATATGTAGATAAGCTGTTGCAGACAGCACACAATATTAGTGAATAGAGGCTGAGATATGTAGATACGCTGTTGCAGAGAGCACACACAATATTAGTGAATATAGACTGTGATATGTAGATAAGCTGTTGCAGACAGCACACAATATTAGTGAATAGAGGCTGTGATATGTAGATAAGCTGTTACAGAGAGCACACAACATTAGTGAATAGAGGCTGTGATATGTAGATAAGCTGCTGAAGAGAGCACACACAATATTAGTGAATAGAGGCTGTGTTATGTAGATAAGCTGTTACAGAGAGTACACAATATTAGTGAAAAGAGGCTGTGATATGTAGATAAGCTGTTACAGAGAGCACACATTAGTGAATAGAGGCTGTGATATGTAGATAAGCTGTTACAGAGAGCACACATTAGTGAATAGAGGCTGTGATATGTAGATAAGCTGTTACAGAGAGCACACACAATATTAGTGAATAGAGGCTGTGATATGTAGATAAGCTGTTGCAGAGAGCACACACAATATTAGTGAATAGAGGCTGTGATATGTAGATAAGCTGTTGTAGAGAGCACACACAATATTAGTGAATAGAGGCTGTGATATGTAGGTAAGCTGTTACAGAGAGTACACAATATTAGTGAAAAGAGGCTGTGATATGTAGATAAGCTGTTGCAGAGAGCACACAATATTAGTGAATTGAGGTTGTGATATGTAGATACGCTGTTGCAGAAAGCACACACAATATTAGTGAATAGAGGCTGTGATATGTAGATAAGCTGTTACAGAGAGCACACAGTGAATAGAGGCTATGATATGTAGATAAGCTGTTGCAGAGAGTACACACATTAGTGAATAGAGGCTGTGATATGTAGATAGGCTGTTACAAAGAGCAGACAAGATTAGTGAATAGAGGCTGTGATATGTAGATAAGCTGTTACAGAGAGCACACACACTATTAGTGAATAGAGGCTGTGATATGTAGATAAGATATTACAGAGAGTACACACAATATTAGTGAATAGAGGCTGTGATAAGTAGATAGTCTGTTACAAAGAGCAGACAAGATTAGTGAATAGAGGCTGTGATATAATGTAGATAAGCTGTTACAGAGAGCACACAATATTAGTGAATAGAGGCAGTGATATAATGTAGATTAGCTGTTGCAGAGAGCACACACAATATAAGTGAATAGAGGCTGTGATATGTAAATAAGCTGTTGCAGAGAGCACACAGTATTAGTGAATAGAGGCTGTGATATGTAGATAAGCTGTTGCAGAGAGCACACACAATATTAGTGAATAAAGACTGTGATATGTAGATAACCTGTTGCAAAGAGCACACAATATTAGTGAATAGAGGCTGAGATATGTAGATACGTTGTTACAGAGAGCACACAATATTAGTGAATAGAGGCTGAGATATGTAGATACGCTGTTGCAGAGAGCACACACAATATTAGTGAATATAGGCTGTGATATGTAGATACGCTGTTGCAGAGAGCACACACAATATTAGTGAATATAGGCTGTGATATGTAGATAAGCTGTTGCAGACAGCACACAATATTAGTGAATAGAGGCTGTGATATGTAGATAAGCTGTTACAGAGAGCACACAACATTAGTGAATAGGCTGTGATATGTAGATAAGCTGTTGCAGAGAGCACACACAATATTAGTGAATAGAGGCTGTGTTATGTAGATAAGCTGTTACAGAGAGTACACAATATTAGTGAAAAGAGGCTGTGATATGTATATAAGCTGTTACCGAGAGCACACATTAGTGAATAGAGGCTGTGATATGTAGATAAGCTGTTACAGAGAGCACACATAAGTGAATAGAGGCTGTGATATGTAGATAAGCTGTTATAGAGAGCACACATTAGTGAATAGAGGCTGTAATATGTAGATAAGCTGTTGCAAAGAGCACACATTAGTAAATATAGGCTGTGATATGTAGATAAGCTGTTACAGAGAGCACACACACTATTAATGAATAGAGGCTGTGATATGTAGATAAGATGTTACAGAGAGTACACACAACATTAGTGAATAGAGGCTGTGATATGCAGATAACCTGTTACAAAGAGCAGCAAATATTAGTGAATAGAGGCTGTGATATAATGTAGATACGCTGTTACAGAGAGCACACAATATTAGTGAATAGAGGCTGTGATATAATGTAGATAAGCTGTTACAGAGAGCACACACGACATTAGTGAATAGAAGCTGTGATAGGTAAATAAGCTGTTACAGAGAGCACACAATATTAGTGAATAGAGGCTGTGATATAATGTAGATAAGCTGTTACAGAGAGCAGCAAAGATTAGTGAATAGAGGTTGTGATATAATGTAGATACGCTGTTACAGAGAGCACACAACATTAGTGAATAGAGGCTGTGATATGTAGATAAGCTGTTGCAGAGAGCACACAATATTAGTGAATAGAGGCTGTGATATGTAGATAAGCTGTTACAGAGAGCACACATTAGTGAATAGAGGCTGTGATATAATGTACATAAGCTGTTACAGAGAGTACACAATATTAGTGAATAGAGGCTGTGATATAATGTAGATAAGTTGTTACAGATAGCACACAATATTAGTGAATAGAGGCTGTGATATAATGTAGATAAACTGTTACAGATAGCACACAATATTAGTGAACAGAGGCTGTGATATAATGTAGATAAGCTGTTACAGATAGCACACAATATTAGTGAATAGAGGCTTTGATATGATGTAGATAAGCTGTTACAGAGAGCACACATTATTTGTGAATAGAGGCTGTGATATAATGTAGATAAGCTGTTACAGATAGCACACAATATTAGTAAATAGAGGCTGTGATATGTAGATAAGCTGTTACAGAGAATACACATTATTAGTGAATATAGGCTGTGATATAATGTAGATAAGCTGTTACAGATAGCACACAATATTAGTGAATAGAGGCTGTGATATGATGTAGATAAGCTGTGATAAGCTGTTACAAAGAGTACACAATATTAGTGAATAGAGGCTGTGATATGATGTAGATAAGCTGTTACAGAGAGTACACAATATTAGTGAATAGAGGCTGTGATATGATGTAGATAAGCTGTTACAGAGAGCACACAATATAAGTGAATAGAGGCTGTGATAATGTAGATAAGCTGTTACAGAGAGTACACAATATTAGTGAATAGAGGCTGTGATAATGTAGATAAGCTGTTACAGAGAGTACACAATATTAGAGAATAGAGGCTGTGATAATGTAGGTAAGCTGTTACAGAGAGTACACAATATTAGTGAATAGAGGCTGTGATATGATGTAGATAAGCTGTTACAGAGAGTACACAATATTAGTGAATAGAGGCTGTGATATGATGTAGATAAGCTGTTACAGAGAGTACACAATATTAGTGAATAGAGGCTGTGATATGATGTAGATAAGCTGTTACAGAGAGCACACAATATAAGTGAATAGAGGCTGTGATAATGTAGATAAGCTGTTACAGAGAGTACACAATATTAGTGAATAGAGGCTGTGATAATGTAGATAAGCTGTTACAGAGAGTACACAATATTAGAGAATAGAGGCTGTGATAATGTAGGTAAGCTGTTACAGAGAGTACACAATATTAGTGAATAGAGGCTGTGATAATGTAGGTAAGCTGTTACAGAGAGTACACAATATTAGTGAATAGAGGCTGTGATAATGTAGGTAAGCTGTTACAGAGAGTACACAAGATAAGTGAATAGAGGCTGTGATAATGTAGATAAGCTGTTACAGAGAGTACACAATATTAGTGAATAGAGGCTGTGATATGATGTAGATAAGCTGTTACAGAGAGTACACAAGATAAGTGAATAGAGCTGTGATAATGTAGATAAGCTGTTACAGAGAGTACACAATATTAGTGAATAGAGGCTGTGATATGATGTAGATAAGCTGTTACAGAGAGTACACAAGATAAGTGAATAGAGGCTGTGATATGATGTAGATAAGCTGTTACAGAGAGTACACAAGATAAGTGAATAGAGCTGTGATAATGTAGATAAGCTGTTACAGAGAGCACACAATATTAGTAAATAGAGGCTGTGATAATGTAGATAAGCTGTTACAGAGAGTACACAATATTAGTTAATACTGTGTTACTGGCTGTTAGCTTTGCTGCTTGCAGAGAGCACACACTATTAGTGAATACTAACCCTGCTGTGAGCACAGAGATATCTATTTACAGTCTCTCACTACAATCTCATGTGACTGAGCACCATATCTTATTTATACAGATACAGACCCCACCCAGCAATGACTTTACCCTGCTGCAAGCTCCGTCCAGTGCTGCTGAAACGGGAATTGTTAAGGGAAGACTACAGTTCCCAAGATGCACTGCAGCCGATGTCATAAATAGGCGACTACAAGAAAAAGGGGCGGGGTTAAGTTATATTGATACAGTGTGTTATTATGGTGCATTGTTTGGTTTCTCAGTATAACTATGTTGATTTCACAGTAGGAAGCAAGTCACATAGTTTTATTGGTTTGTTTTGTAGCCATTAGACTTAAAGACCTTTTTTTTTTAATTAGTATCATGTCACTTGCATAAAACTGCACTATGTGCACTAATTCATTAAAGTACGTACTTGTAACACTAGGACCCTGCAATGCTATAAGTTTATGCCCCCTGCATAGGAGTTACACACATAGTTAAAGCACAGCTCTGGAGCCACAGAGTATTGCTGGTCCAGAGTAAAATTGCCAGTTGCACAGCTGTATCCTATAATTTCCACTGCTAATTGGTCTGCAGAAGTTAATATAAAATGCATTGTTTTGCAGTTGTTATCTGCTAGAGTTAATTAAGGAAATATATGTAGCAGGGTTAGTCTTGAAAAGTCAGCAGGGTGCATCTCACGTTTTTTAGCTAAATTACATGAAAAGTAGCAAAAATAATGAAAATAAATAGCAAAGTTATTTAATTATGTATAACTGAACATTCATATACATTTGCACTACACTGTCCTTTAAAGTGAAATCTTGTTTGCACAGTCTTTTTATGGCCTGTATTATATCAGTCCCTAATTGTCCTCAGAAGAACAGATGGATAAAGGGAAAATTATAGATCATGAAATATATGGCAAAGGTATTTTACTGCACATTTTATATTACAATCTCATACTGTTTAATATCTCTTTAATATTATGGAGTAACTAACAATACTATTCTCAGCCCACATTTGTATTAAAGGGACATTTCAGCCAAAATTATTAATGCATTTCACTATTTAATAGAAGCATTTTTGCAATATTACTTAAAGGAACATGAAACCCAACATTTTTCTGTCATGATTCAGATAAAGAATACAATTTTATACAACTTTATAATTTACTTCTTTTATCTAATCTGTTTCATTCTCTTGGTATCATTTGTTGAAGGAGCAGCAATGCACTACTAGTTTCTAACTGAACACATGGGTGAGCCAATCACATTCAATATATATATATAGCCGCCAATCAACAGCTAGAACCTAGTTTCTCTGCTGCTCATGAACTTGCCTAGATAAACCTTTCAGCAAAGGATAACAAGAGAAGGAAGCAAATTAAATAATAGAAGTAAATTTGAAAGTTGTTTAAAATTGTATTCGCTATCTGAATCATGAAAGAACATTTTTGAGTTTCATGTCCCTTTAAGCAAAAAAAACGTCTTCAAAAAGGTATCACTGTTTTTGTGTGAGCTTTTTCTTTGCATGTGCACGCAAAACATATTTAAAGGGATAGTAAACACCAACTATGTGATTGTTTAAAAACATAGATATTTACAATTCCCGAGTTTTGCATAACCAACACTGTTCTAGAAATATACTTTTTACCTCTGTGATTACCTTGTATCTAAGCCTCTGCAGACTGCTCCTTATCTCAGTTATATTAATATACTTTTTACCTCTGTGATTACCCTGTATCTAAGCCTCTGCAGACTGCTCCTTATCTCAGTTATATTAATATACTTTTTACCTCTGTGATTACCTTGTATCTAAGCCTCTGCAGACTGCCCCTTATCTCAGTTATATTAATATACTTTTTACCTCTGTGATTACCCTGTATCTAAGCCTCTGCAGACTGCTCCTTATCTCAGTTATATCAATATACTTTTTACCTCTGTGATTACCTTGTATCTAAGCCTCTGCAGACTGCTCCTTATCTCAGTTATATCAATATACTTTTTACCTCTGTGATTACCCTGTATCTAAGCCTCTGCAGACTGCTCCTTATCTCAGTTATATCAATATACTTTTTGCCTCTGTGATTACCCTGTATCTAAGCCTCTGCAGACTGCTCCTTATCTCAGTTATATCAATATACTTTTTGCCTCTGTGATTACCTTGAATCTAAGCCTCTGCAGACTGCTCCTTATCTCACTTATATTAATATACTTTTTACCTCTGCAATTACCTTGTATCTAAGCCTCTGCAGACTGCCCCCTTATCTCAGTTATATTAATATACTTTTTACCTCTGTGATTACCTTGTATCTAACCCTCAGCAGACTGCTCCTTATCTCAGTTATATTAATATACTTTTTACCTCTGCAATTACCTTGTATCTAAGCCTCTGCTGACTGCTCCTTATCTCAGTTCTTTTGACAGACTTGCATTTCAGGCAATTAGTACTGACTAATTGAGCACAGGGTTATCTACATGAAACACATGAACTAACACCCTCTAGCCATGAAACTGTTAAATGCATTCAGATAAGAGCCGGCCTTCAAGGGTTTAGAAATGATCATATAAGCCTACCTAGGGTTAGCTTTCAACTAAGAATAACAAGAGAACAAAGCAAATTTGATGATAAAAAGTAAATTAGAAAGTTGTTGAAAATTACATGCTCTATCTAAATCATGAAAGTTTATTTTGGACTTTCCTATCCCTTTAAATATGGCTTATGTTCCTGCATTTTAACAGTGAGTCTGCTCAGAGAGCTGGCAGTGACTTGTATCATATAAACTGAGTCCTCACAAGCACGATAGCACTGACAGCTCTCTGAGCAGACTCACTGCTACATGAACAATATTTAAATATGCTTCACATACACAGTTGTCTCTTCAGACAGTGATAGCTTTGCTTGGTGTGTGCTTTGGAATTCTTCTAGAATTGAATCCAGTTTCTCCTTCTTGGAATCTTAATCTGGTTTTCAGGGTTCTTCTTTAGAGACAGTCAAGTCCAAAATAAACTGTCATGATTCAGATAGGGCATGCGATTTTAAACAACTTTCCAATTTACTTTTATCACCAATTTTGCTTTGCACTCTTGGTATTCTTAGTTGAAAGCTAAACATAGGTACACTTATATGCTAATTTCTTAGACCTTGAAGGCTGCCTCTTATGTGAATGCATTTTGACCGTTTTTCACCACTAGAGGGTGTACGTTCATGTGAGTCATATAGATAACACTATGCTCACGCACGTGAAGTTACCTAGAGGTAAAAACTGATTGGCTAAAATGCAAGTCTGTCAAAATAACTGAAATAAGGGAGTAGTCTGCAGAGGCTTAGATACAAGGTAACCACAGAGGTAAAAAGTATATTAATATAACTGAAATAAGGGGCAGTTTGCAGAGGCTTAGATACAAGGTAATCACAGAGGTAAAAAGTATATTAAAGGACCAGTAAACACAATAGATTTGCATAATCAACAAATGCAAGATAACAAGACAATACAATAGCATTTACTCTGAATTTCAAATGAGTAGTAGAATATTTTCTAACCGAATTCAAAGTTATGTATATTTCCACTCCCCCTGTACCATGTGATAGCAATCAGCCAATCACAAATGCATATACGTATAGTCTGAGTTCTTGCACATGCTCAGTAGGAGCTGGTGACTCAAAAAAAGTGTAAATATAAAAGACTGTGCACATTTTTTTTAATGGAAGTAAATTGGAAAGTTGTTTAAAATTACATGCAGTATCTGAATCATGACAATGTAATAAAACCTGAGTGTCCCTTTAATATAACTGAGATAAGGAGCAGTCTGCAGAGGGTTAGATACAAGGTAATCACAGAGGTAAAAAGTATATTAATATAACTGTGCTGGTTATGCAAAACTGGGGAATGGGTAATAAAAGGATTAGCTATCTTTTCAAACTCAAAAATTCTGTTCTTGACTTTCCTTTTAAAACTTCAGTTTTTATCCTGGAAGTTTTTCTTTTCTTCTGGCTATTTTTTCTGCCAGAAGAGTTTCTGAGCTTTTAGCTTTCTCTTGAAAACCTCTGTTTTTGAGTCTTCATCAGGAAAAGACTGTTCCTGCACTATTTTTGCAGGAGGAATTAAGTTCCCTCTGGACAGAGAACAGAAACTCTTCAGTAAACACTGCTGCTGCTGGTGGGAGGAGCTAGAGCACAGTCTGGTTAGAGGGAAAGTGAGATCCTCTAGTAATGGGCAGTAACACTTCCTACAATACACTAAATGTAAGTCTGTCAGTGATCCTGCTGCGTGATCACCCTGCACTGTGTGGAACACATGGTGCTTACATTTCTGTGTGGCTTGTTCTTGGGTTATTTAGCTCCCTTCAGCAGAAATAGGACTATTGCACCTTAATTGGGTGAGACTCTGTGACAGAGGAGGATTCTCAGGTACAAAGACAACCATTCAACCCTTCACTGGATTTAATCTGCTTTCATTAACCAAAGTGTATAGATTATATACATATAAATACATACTTGCCTTCACTGTTTACCCCCCCCCCCCCATTCACAGTGGTCTTGTGGTCTTCACTGATTGGGTATACATTCCCACACAAGGACTTGTGGACTCTCACCATCTGATGAAAGAAAACAAAATTTATGCTTACTGCATACATTAATTTCTATATGATGGTGAAAGTCCATGAGCCCTGTCCTTTCTTTGGTTCAGTGTTTTATCTTTACTGCTTTTCTGTTTTGATCTATCTACTTGGCTATATTTATGGCGGGTATGCTCTAGTATGTGTTGGGCATCTTTTGCCTCCTCCTAGTGGTCAGGAGGGAAATTCTCATATGTGATAACTTGTGGACTCTCATCATCATGAAAAAAATGGATTTATAATGTAAGCATAATTTTTTTTCTCCTGTATGTTTTCACTGTTTAAAAACCCCAAAACAAAACTTTCTATTTTTCACTCCTTCACTGATAAACCATCACCCATGTGCTAATTTTTTTGTTGTAGCTGTTTGCCACTGTGAAGAACCTGTGTTCTGAGAATATTGCGAACCTGTGAAATTAGAGAACCACATCACTTCCTGTGAAGTGGCATCAGCTGCTTGACAAAGTTTTACAGTAATGCGCACACGTGCCGCTGTTCTAACATAAGTTGTATACCGCATAAGAATGTGAGACTTACGTCACTTCCGGTGAATCAGGTGTGAAAAACGACTCCATTGTTTTCTTGTGTTTAATTGCTTATCTGGTTAAGTAATATAATTCTATTGTAGCCTGAAAAATGGCGTCTTCCCTCTATCTAATCTCTTCCAACCCCCCATCTGGTCTCCTAAGGGAGTTCTGCATAAATACTGGGCATATAGCTCTCAATAAACACATTCTGTTTTTACCTTCAAGATGGAGCTTGGTCTCATGTTTGGGGGGGAATTAGCTGGGTTGTGTGTTGCTGATCCCATATTCAGGACATCTTTCATCAGGTATTAACCCTTGATATCTGGTGATACCATAACAATTGGTGGCAAGCAACGGGATGATCCTCATCGCCCAGAAGAGCAACTACACATCCAGACCTAATGGCAGTACCGAATGAAAGGCTGAAAAGAGCTACCCTTAAAGACCTGCTAGAACAACAGGACCGACAAGCCAGTAACCTCAGGAAGAGGGAGATTATTACAATACTGACCGAGATGGACGGAGTACCAGGGACCAAAGGAACCAATGGGCTCAGCATTACAGACAGAACCCCCGAAGAAGCAAGTTTTGACCGGGCGGTTAAAATAAGACTGGCACATTATGGCCCCAACCCGACTACAGAAATTATCGACCGGGTCATAGCCGCTGTGGAGGCCAACCTACTTCGCCAAAGCAGCGCTGCAGCAGCCCAAGTCACAGCAACCCCAGTGGAAAAGAGAAAAGTACATTTGGCAGCTTTTAAAAACTTCCTGGAAACAGAAGGAGAGATTGATGGGTACCTTGCGGATTTTGAGAGGCAATGTGCCCTACACAAGGTACCCGCAGAGGACTGGGTCATGATATTATCCGGAAAATTATCCGGCCGGGCCAGCGAGGCTTTTCGGGCCATTCCAGATGAGGAAGTTGGGGATTATAATGCTGTAATAGAGGCTCTGCTCTCCAGGTATGCGATTACACCGGAGGCATACAGGAGACGGTTCAGAGACATTGTTAAACTAGCTGGAGATTCCTACGTCGAGTGGGCATGTAAGGTGTACCGTACAGCAGCTCACTGGATGGCGGGGTGCCAAGCCGTATCCGGGGAAGAGGTGCTGCAGCTATTCCTGTTGGAACATTGCTTCGACAAGTTATCCGCAGGAGTTAGAGAGTGGGTTCGGGACCGTAAACCCTCCACCCTGCATGAAGCTGCTGCTCTGGCAGTTGAGTATACGGATGCCCGCAAACTGGACACTGCTACCACTAAGATCCCTGCCAGAATGGAGTACAGACCCCCAGTCACCACAGCAGCTACCAGTTACCAACCCCCGGCGCACCGCTCTACCACACGGCCTCCAGCCACGAACTATCCTCAGACAGCCCGGTTCAACTCACGGGACTACTCACAGCCTATTCGGTGCTTTGGATGTAAACAACTAGGGCACAAAAGACCAGAGTGTCCCCTAAACACAGCGAACCAAGCACAGTCCTGGAGGAGACCCGCCGGCGGAAACCCACGTAACCCCCAGCCTGCGTCCCACTGCGTAGAGGAGGAAGAATGCTGGGGCATCCTATATAAAGCAGACCCCATGCAAGCTGTCCACTGGGATAACCGGCAACTGGTTAAAGTGAATGGGAAGGAGGTCAGTGGTCTACGGGATACTGGTGCTACCATGACCTTGCTTCAAAAGAACTTGGTGTCTGAGAAACAGCACACCGGAGACACTGTGGCTGTGAGGGCAGAAGGGGGTGCTGTGTTCCGCCTACCTTTTGCCCGGGTACATTTGGATTGGGGAGTGGGCGCTAGACCTGTGAATGTGGTGGTCATGAAGGACTTACCTGCTGATGTTCTCATTGGAAATAGCTTGGCCCCCCTTGTTTCTGCCTACGCTCCCATGGGTCCCACCGATGTTAACCCTGTGACTACCCATGCCCAGATCCGTGCCGCAGAGACTGACCCACCTGCTGCTGAGCCCCAGGACGATGAGCTCAGTAAATCTCTATCCGCCATTGATACGTGGAAGTCCCGTTACAATGCGCTGATGAAGAAGAGTCAAGTAGAGGATGAAATGGTCACGTTAAACAATCACGTAACAGTGCTAGCAGGAGAGAAGAGGAGCGCAGAGGAAAAAGTGCGTTTAGAACGGGAATCTCTGCTAGACAAGCTGCACCGACAGACAGCAGAAAACACCAGCTTGAGAGTGGAACATGAAACATTAAAGACAAACTTAGCGACACTGGAGGAGAAGCTGACGCTGGCTCATAGTGAGGTGCAGCAACTCAAGGGCAACCTACGTCAGTATGAAGGGCTTGTGGATACCTATAAAGAGCAGGTACAAAAAACTTGTAAAGAAGCCGATGACGTTTTGAAGGACTGTTTAGCCCTGGTCTGGGCACTGAAGAAGTTGAACCCTTATTTATACGGACAGGAATTCTCTCTCATAACGGGAATGCAGATGGATTGACCCGGCAAACTGACATTCCTACCACCTCCTAGTCCGGTCATCCCCAAGTTGACCCGCCAAAGGGTCAAGCCGGGTCTGCCGGAGTGTCCCACCAGGAGGGAGCCGTGTGACAGACCCCTCTGTCAGTACTGGAAGGGTTAACTTTGTTCAGCTTTATGAAGCTATTTTCTAAAGACAGGTTTCCTGGCAGCAGCTATTGTTTACTGTAATTAAGTTTAAGTGATAAGCGTTCACATTGTTTAATCACCTCCAAAGTTCAGACTGCCAGGTGTGAAAAAGGACTCCATTGTTTTCTTGTGTTTAATTGCTTATCTGGTTAAGTAATGTAATTCTATTGTAGCCTGAAAAAGGGTGTCTTCCCTCTATCTAATCTCTTCCAACCCCCCATCTGGTTTCCTAAGGGAGTTCTGCATAAATACTGGGCATATAGCTCTCAATAAACACATTCTGTTTTTACCTTCAAGATGGAGCTTGGTCTCATGTTTGGGGGGTAATTAGCTGGGTTGTGTGTTGCTGATCCCATATTCAGGACATCTTTCATCAGGTATTAACCCTTGATATCTGGTGAAACCATAACAAGGCCCAACCTCCTTAAAACAACCACTTAAACAACGGTTTAAGGCAAATTATTTTAGAACGGGTCGAGGAATTCTATGGCCCGTGAACTTCATTGGGCGAATGCTGCGCATGCGCACATGACACTATTTTTCATTCATCAGAGACAAAGCACTAGCGGCACACTGGAAACATTACCCTATTGGTTGTCAAGACAGTGACTTCACGGACACATGGACCAATCAGATAGTGCAGTAACGCTTTTTTCCTATGTATTATCTGATCGGTCTGTAGTCCGTTTGATTTGCCCACCTCCATTCAATTTCCAAATTGGTCCATCGCGCGGTGCCGACTTGCTGTGCTGGGGGGGGGGGGGGGGTGCTGATGGGGCTTACGTAAGTTACACAGGGGGTGCTTATGGGGGTTACAGTGGGAGCTGATGGGGCTTGTGTAGGTTACCCCCTCTGTAACCTACATAAGCCCCATCAGCACCCCCTGTAAACCCCATAAGCACCCCCCCCCGGGCACGGCAAGTCTGCAGTGCGCGATGGACCAATTTGGAAATTGAATGGAGGTGGGCAAATCAAACGTACTTCGGACCGATCAGATAATACATAGGAAAAAAGCATTACTGCATTATCTGATTGTTCCGTGTGTCTGTGAAGTCAATAGGGTTGTGTTTCCAGTGTTCCGCTAGTGCCTTGTTTCTGATGAGTGAGGAGTAGGGCCGTGTGCGCATGCACTGCATTGTTCGCGCATGTGCAATGAAGATTACGGGCCATAGAATTCCTTGACCCGTTCTAAAATAAGTCGCCTTAAACAGCTGTTTTGAGGAGGTTGGGCCTCTTGCGCATGTGCAGTGAGTGGCACACACCTCCAACAGCTGATTTTACGTCACCGGAAGTGACGTAGGTCCCGCATTCTTATGCGTTGCGACTTATTTTAGAACACTGCGTCATGGCATTCCTGGCCGCACACATCAGTGCTTCAGTTTCCATACATATAAAATTCCACGACCGTGTTTAATGAGCATGCATGCGATTTTCAACTCTTTGTATACAGCACCTTGCAAATCACTTCGAATGCGCATATGTGCAGTCAGCATCACTGATTGTTTGACATTGCACCATTTACCAACCGTAACACTGGTGGAATAATTTCCTTTATTGTAGATTAATATACTTAATATATTAATATTATATATACACACAATAGGCTATGAAGAGGATATACATAGTTAATTTGTGTATTTATAATATTATGCGTATTAGAAGTGGTTGGCAAAGTTAGAGGGGTGCGGTATACAAAGAGTGGAAAATCATGCGCATGCACGTTAAACACAGTCAAAGAATTTTATGGGGATGGAAACTGAAGCACTGACTTGACACGGCACGCATGAACATTATGGTAAAACTTTGTCAAACAGCTGATGCTAATTTCACGGGTTCGCTATTTTCTCAGAACACCTGCAAAAATGATACCTATTTGTTTTTCTCACCCTGATTAAGCATTTATTTGAAACACATTTTTTTTATCCCACATTTAGCCTCAGTTCACCTTATGGCCCCAATTTATCAAAGTCTGGCGGACCTGATCCGACAGTGCGGATCAGGTCCGCCAGACCTCGCTTAATACGGCGAGCAATATGTTCGCCGTATTCAGCATTGCACCAGCAGCTCACAACAGCTGCTGGTGCAACGCCGCCCCCTGCAGACTCGCGGCCAACGGGCCGCCAGCAGGGGGTGTCAATCAACCCGATCGTACTCGATCGGGTTGATTTCCGGCGATGTCTGTCCGCCTGCTCAGAGCAGGCGGACAGGTTATGGAGCAGCGGGCTTTGTGAGCTTGATAGATAGGCCCCAAAATCTGAATTGTTTAGTAAAAATAACAAAAGATAATAAGGAAAAATATAAGCTTTATTTTCATAATTTTGCAATTTATGCAGATTTTAGGTCTAAGATATCTAACTATAAATACAATAGATACATTTTAAAATCACACAAAATTAACACAAATTTTAGATTTTCCAGAGGGATGGCTTAACCCATTTTGACAATGTATGTATTTCCCTTCCCCTCATTCAACATAGCAACAAAATATTTTGAAAAGCAAACCAAAAAAAATAAAATAAATAAATAATAGTACCAAAAATATTCCTATATAGAATTTCATAAAATTATATATTTTTATTTTGAGTCCTAAAATTGTGAATTAGTTATCTATCTAGTTACTATTATAACCACTTGATATCTATAGGGAAATTAAACTCTTCATTTGAATAATGGGACCTCGCTTTTATAAATATAGAGTCTTAAAGTGAAGGTCAACTTAACTCAACTGCCCGACGGCATCGGATAAACTTTGCAAAATGAGGCTGGGTTTAATTCATCAAGTGTTTTAGATTTTATTATTTTTTAAATTCTTTACCTTTTGAGCGCCCCGACGATAAGCACATCTCTCCCGCCCGGCATTTTGTCAAATTGATTGACAAATGAAGATTCTTAAAAGAACGAATCATTGTTTCCCCCTGGGCTGTGACATTTATGCAAAGGGGCTGAACGCCCCGGGGGGGGAAACAAGGATTCGTTCTTTTAAGAATCTTCATCTGTCAATCAATTTGACAAAATGCCGGGCAGGAGAGATGCACTTATCGTCGGAGCGCTCAAAAGGTAAAGATTTTAAAAAAATAATGAAATCTAAAAAAATTTGATAAATTAAACCCACCCTCATTTTGCAAAGTTTATCCGATGCCGTGGGGCAGTTGAGTGAAATTGACCTTCACTTTAAGAAATATTTGATGGTGTATTTCTAGGTGTAATAAAGAACCCCCAGAATCGAACCAATGCTAGGGAGTGTTACATCATTTGGGGGGAATTTTCTATATTTCTATAATCATAAGTCATTATCAGAAGGAATTATTGTATCCACATATAAGAGGATTCATTTGTACAGAGAATTCCCCTTGGGAGATCACTACTGATAAGATGGCCACAGTCCCATGTATTAAAGGACCAGTAAATACAGTATATTTGCATAATAAACAAATGCATGACAACAAGACAATGCAAATGAGTAGTAGACATGACAACAAGAGTCTGAACTTCAAATGAGAAGTAGATTTTTTTCTGACACATTTCAATGTTATGTGTATTTCCACCACTCCTGTATCAGGTGACAGTCATCAGCCAATCACAAATGCATATACGTATATTCTGTGAACTCTTGCACATGCTCAGAAGGAGCTGCTGACTCAAAAAGTCTGAATCTGAATCATGAAAGTTTAATTTTGACTTGAGTGTCCCTTTGAGGGGCAAAATGGACACATCTAAGCTCCAAGGCTTCCTCCTGAGTGCATATAAACAAAGCTTTTGAACATTGCCACTACTCTATATGTCCACAAACATTGGGTTAGCACATAAAAAATCTTTGGGACATTTCTCAAACACCAATTCCATTTGCTCAAGTTGAAAAAATGTAACTTCAGAAGACCCCTCTTTAACTCATCCTCTAAAGACTGAAATTACCTTCAAAGGTTTCCTGTCTAGGGAACAACAGAGTATAAGACCCTGAGGGAGACGTCTAACAAATGAACACAGTGAACACTGGTGCCAGGAACAAGCTGATTCTCACACTTGTGTAATATAAAGAAGGAAGAGGCTATGTGAATACACAATTCTGTCTAAGAATAAAATCCTGACAGTTGTGAACCCTTTGGGGTTGATTTATCAAGTGTTGAGCGGACATGATTCACTATATCAAATCGTGTCTGCTTGACATCGCTAAATGCTGACTGTATACGCTGTCCGTATTTATCATTGCACAAGCATTTCTAGTGAAATACTTGTGCAGTGCCACCCCCTGTTTACTGGCGGCCAATCGGATCAGGATGATTTCAATCCGCCACCGAAAAGGTTCTTCTTAACTTCTATTTCAGGCGAGCCTGAAACGATGGGTCTCCGAAGAAGCATGCGCTGCTTAATAAATGGTGCCGTTTGACTCAATATATAAAGTAAATCAAATTGTAATATACAAATATTCATGATATACTAACATATTTAGAATATATATATAGGATTGGAAAATCTAAGCCATTTAATACATGTAATACGTTGCCTTAAAACTCACAAGATATGAGACATAGCTTACACACATCCTAAAATCAGGAATGAGAAACATAACGCAATATCTAGCCATTTACTCACCAAAACCCATCTGGGTGATCTGTGGCCTAATACTGGAAATTACCAATGTCTGTTAATATGTATATACATATAAAAATATACATCCTTCTAACCATATAACCTAATTCTGACTCAATGTGTGTCCTTAAAATAGGTAGCATCTAAAAATGAGAAATAAACTCATTATGACATAAAGGATATTAGATTTTACAAATATAGCTTAATGATTATCAGTTATTAACAAGACATGCCACTGATAATGTAATGAATAAGATAACAATTAATGTATTTCACTACGTTTAATACACTCACTATACTATACCACGGAAAATTATGGAAATGATATCTAGGTAAAGGCAGCTATTTATTCCATTGATATATACAGACCTACATATATATCTTAAAGAATAAATCCAGACCCCGTTTTAACCTTAATGCTGTTATAGTTATTGGATTTAGACATATACCCCAAAGGTATCATAAGTTAAAATTTACTGTAAAGTTTACTATCCTGCAACTTGCCACCTTCTGGTCATTTAGGAAAACTCAACCAGATATTTTTAACCTAGGAACACATTAACTCACACCAGGAGGGTCAAAGCTTAACCAATGGGAACTGTTACTCCCACCCTAATGATGTAATTGGCTGATGAGCGATAGGAAGGAGGAAGGCTAAAGAGAAAAGTGCTCTCACAGAGTTAAAATAGTTTTGGCTGAATCCTTTGCTTCTGTGGCTATAATTCCTTGCTCAGACACTGAAATCTTTTGGCTACAAATATTCTTCTATTGAAGCTGACTTGCATCCTAAAGCGGGATACACTACACAGAGACTGGTTTTCATATTGATGATGATGTCAACTGGGCATTCTAGCAGGAGACTCTGATTGGGAAAGATACTGTAGTTCCCCCCTGCAGTGATGGGACCCCCCAGATGGACAACATGTTGACATTGCACTCTCAGGGCTTTGTGTGAAATGCAGACATTGTGCCATTCACCAGACATAGAGAGACACAATACTCACATGTTAAATTATATGAAAATGATGAAACATAACTATATAAATGTTTTCAACAAAGTATCACATGAACTAAAAACAGCCAGTGCTGAGTTCACACATTTTTGTTGTGATCTCATGGAATTTCATTGAAAGCACATTACACTTTATAGTAAAATTCCTTAAGCCAAGGAGGGAAATAAAGTGATTGTGCTGAACCTGCTAGATGCACACTGCCTTGCAAGTCCTGGGACTAGCATCCTGATTGGATGTTTATAATTCCTTTACAATGGGATGTGGATATTGAGGACATTTTAGGTAAAATCTTTCTTTTTTTACAAAGAGATTTTCACGTGATATCTCCTAGTCAGCTTTTTAAAGATATGTTGCAGCACTTTCATGATATTCAGAATTTGGTTATTGTGTCCCTTTAAGGGGTAAAACATTTCCAGATTGGAAACATTAAAATATTTTTTTGTCCTGTATGCATTTGCTGTTGGCTAATTAGATCTCATTATTCTATAAACGATTTTCCACAATAGAGAAATGTATGTGCTTTACTCTCCTGTATGTTTTCTCTGGTGTTTTTTAAAACCCTTTCTGTCTTTAAAGCATTTATCACATTTAGAACATGAAAATGATATCTCTCCAGTATGGGTTCTCTTATGTATAGTCAGAGCTGATTTATCTCTAAATGATTTCCCACACTCAGAACATGGAAATGGTCTTTCTCCCGTATGGATTCTCAGGTGTTTTATAAGAGTTGATTTAACTGTAAAACATTTCCCACATTCAGAACATGAATATGGCTTTTCTCCAGTATGGATCCTCTCATGTCTGCTGAGATGTGATTCTGAAGTAAAATATTTTCCACATTTAAAGCATGAAAAAATATTCTCCCCGGTATGGATTCTCTGGTGTCTGTTAAGGGTCTTTTTCGCTATAAAGCAGTTCCCGCACTCAGAACATGAAAATACTTTTTCTTTTTTATGAATTCTCTGGTGTTTATTAAGAGTCTTCATCTCTTTGAAACATTTACCACATTCAGAACATGAAAACATTTTTCTTTTATGAATTTTCTGGTGTCTATTAAGGTACCTTTTCGCTCCAAAACATTTTCCACAATCTGAACATGAAAATGCCTTCTCTTTTGTTTGGATTATTTTTTTAAGTCCTTGATTGGATTTACTTGTAAGACACTTTGTGTTTTTAGAACTTTGATTTTTTCTCTCTATTGTACAGCTTTTCCTATGTTGAAAAAGTGATTTTTTATTAGTTATTGATTTCCCACATTTAGAACATGACAACGGCTTCTTTCCAAAATGAATTCGCTGATGTAATTTAAGAGCTGATTGATCTGTAAAACTTTCATCATATTTAGGGCATGAAAATATCTTTACTGCTGTATGCGTTTTTTTATGTTTATGCAGTTCTGATTGAGAATTAAAACATTTCCCACATTCCATGCACAGAAAAAGACTTTTCACGTGCTTCCTTTGAGAAGAAACTGCATTCTGGCTTTGTCCACCTGTATCCGTACTCATTGTTTTATCTGTGGGTAATAAATAAATAAACAATAAATTAATAAATAAATCATGTCAACTTTTATGAGTTTTTAAATACATGCTCCCAATCAATCTAGGGATTTTTTTTACTAAACAGAAAAATTCAGTTTGTTTGAATTTTTCGTAACGAATATTCTGAGAAATTTGTTTCCCCAAATATTTGTTGGCTGCACTATTCAGTATTTGCTTTGTTTAAAACAAATGTAAATGTCCCTAAAATACACATGAAAAAGGGTTACCTGTAGCTTTTACTTACCTTTAGCACGCTGAAGAGCCGCACTAACCCGCTTCTCTTCTTCACAAAGCCCTGGCCATGCTAATATGAGGCTTAGCGTGGTGGCTCCTAGTGTCTGTACTAAAGGACCCTTTTCCTTTAGTGCACGCCCTGGGAGCCACCGCGTTAAGCCTCATATTAGTGCGCTAAGCCTCCTATTAGTAGCAATTTATAGAAAACAAATGAATACTGATGAAATTCGTCAGCATATTTTCATTTTCTTTAAATTGCATTGGTGCATTCTTGAGGATATTTATCTTGTTAAAACGAAACAAATATCTGTTTTCTCGTTACGAATTTGAATTCATAACAAAACGAATGCACTTCTCTATTTTTCACTTACCAATAAATCAGCTTCTTTGCACTTATAATAGAACCATATAAGAATCGCTGGCTATGTTGTCTCTGACTAAAGAAGTAGGTAGTGATACCTATATAACTTTTTTCATTCATACTTTAGCTGAAATATTAAAACCAGTAACACCTTGTAATGACAGGCAATGTCTATTATGTTGCTATAGAATAACAAAGCAGCCAAATCTAAACATTTTAAAACAAATTAACACTGTGTTTGCTGCAGTTGTTTTTTTAACAACCAAACTCCACCTACCTCTTGCCTTGAAAGAGTGTCAGACTCAGATACGATAGCTAGTAATGAGATTCATATAATGAGTTGTGTGAACCACAGCTGCTGAGAATCATACTTGTACTAAAAAATATGAATGATTGTAGCAGAATGAAATATTGCTATGTGACATAAACTATCATGAGTGATAGTGTCAAACAGCACATTTAACAGTCAGCAAGGTTGATATTAGGGGAATAGGTGAGAAAATAGGTGAGAAAACACTATTGCTATCACATGTGTTTGGTATTAACACTGGTTTTATATAGCAGTGTCTCTCACTGTGAATCCCAAATAAAAAAAAGAACAAACTTACAAAAAAAAATAATTATCATAAAGCACAGCTATGCAGAGGATAAATGTTGATCAACTTATTTATATATATATGTGGTATTTTGAGAGGATAATAGTAATGTGCACAGCAAAAGAAAAACTGACAGGTTGCTCTTTAGGGTGAACTGAAAATACAGGCTCAGTGAATAACGGTAGCAGTAAGAACAAACTTGTAACAACTGAACTTTTAAAAGTACCTGAGTGGAAGTTAATACCCTAGAGAGTGAGGTCTGGAATCCGGTATAGAGAACCCCAGTGGGGAGTAAGCTGGTCCGGTGTAGAGAGCTTGATAAGGGCTCAGGTAGTTCTGTTGATGGCATGTGACGTCACCGCAGACTGATTCAAAGTAGATCCGGTACTCAGTGAGAGGTTGTGCAGGTAAGGTTCAGAGAGGAGCAGGGAAACAGGCAAGGCTCAGGATAATACCGTTTAGCTACCACTGGGTGGCAGACAGTCCATAACAAACAATGTAGGATAGTAGATTAGAGGTTTTATAGAGAAAGTTGTTAATCAGAGTTTATTATTTAAAGGAACAGGTACATCGATATGCCTTGCAGCAGTGAGCCTGACAGTATCCCCCCTTCTAGGAGCAGCTCCGGTGCTCAGGATGCGGCCGATCCGGGTTCCTCCTATGGAAAAGCGACACCAGTCGAGGTGCAGAGATGTTACTAGCAGGTTCCCAGGAATCGTGCTCCGAAGAATACCCTTTCCAACTGATAAGATATTGCAACACCCCTCGGAACAACCGGGAATCAAGAATTGCTCGAACTTCATATTCGGTAGTAGGGTCTATTGAGATCTGAGGGACAGAATCCGAAGGAACGTTTCTTAAAGCCTTGTAGGGCTTTAGAAGGGACACATGGAAGGTAGGGTGTACCTTCATGCTGTCCGGTAGTTTCAGGGTGACAGCATTCACGTTGAGTATTCGGGTGATAGGATAGGGTCCCAGGAATAAAGGAGAGAATTTCTTTGAAGGAATGTTGAGCTTCATGTTTTTTGTGGATAACCAGACGAGGTCACCTACAGCTTAAGGGGGCGGTTTTCTTCTTTTCCTATCGTAAAACTTTTTCTGTGTTTCCTTTGCTGATTCAATAGCATTCTGTGTAGCAGAGAAGCTGGCAGAGATGGCATTGGAGAGTTCAGATAAACCTGGGAAAGTGGTACGGTTATCGGGGTGTAGATGAAACCTGGGGTGAAATCCGTAGTTCGTGAAGAATGGTGTAGTCCCAGTGGAGGTATTGATAGTGTTATTAAATGAAAATTCAGCATATGGTAAATGTTGGGACCATGTGTTTTGTTGATCAGAGCAGTACAGCCGTATATATTGTTCGATCCATTGGTTACATCGATCTGTCTGTCCGTTACTTTGAGGATGATATGCAGTAGTGAGTCTCTTGTCAATCATAAATAATTTGCAAAACTTTGTCCATAACCTGCTAGAGAATTGACTGCCTCTGTCGCTCAAGATAGTAGTAGGAAGGCCATGGTGTTTGAAGACATGTTTTATGAGTAATTGGATGGTTTCCATGGCGGTAGGCAATTTGTGATATGAAATGAAATGTGCCATTTTACTGAATAGGTCTACTACTACTAAAATGGTATTAAAGTTGTTCGATACAGGTAGGTCTACTATGAAAGCAAGTGCTATTTCTGACCATGGGATTGATGGAGTAGGTAAGGGCAGTAGAAATCCATAGGGTGCTTGTTTTGTTGATTTGGAAACGGTACATTTGTGACAGGATGTTACATATTGGTTTATTTCATTGGCCATGTTAGGCCACCAGTAGGATCTCTTTGCGAGTTCTAGTGTCTTTTTCATTCCCGGGTGTCCAGTGAGCGAAGAATCGTGGACGGTTTGAAGAACCATTTGTCTACGAGTTGGAGGAATGTACAACTGATCTTGGTGGTAGTATAATTTATCCTTTCTCTGTGCAGGAGCGATAATGTTTTTTTTTAATCCTCCATTTGTTCATGTAGTAGCTGTGGTTTGAAGTCACAGATAAAAGAAACAAACCTGTCTTTAGGGATTAGGCTGGTATCAGGTATAGGCTTCCGTACGTAACAGGGTAACCTGGAGAGGGCGTCTGCTTTATGGTTCTGACTTGCTGGTCGATATACTATCTGATAATTAAATCTGGTGAGGAATAAATTCCACCTTACTTGCCTGGAGGAGAGGGTCCTAGTGCTTTTCAAGTACTGTAAATTTCTATGGTCCGTATAGATCAATATAGGAACACTTGTACCCTCGAGTAGGTGCCTCCAATGCTCGAGTGATAGTTTAATGGCTAACATTTCTTTTTCCCCAATGGGGTAGTTCTGTTCAGCAGAATTCAGTGATCGAGAGAAAAAAGCAACAGGATGGAGAGGTTGTTTTAAGCCTTTTCTTTGTGAAAGAACAGCACCCACAGCAACGTCCGAGGCATCGACCTCCAGTATAAATTTATACTCTGGATTAGGAAACCTAAGGATAGGAGCGGTAGTGAACTTTAGTTTTAACAGCTCAAAAGCTTCCTGTGCTGTGGGGTTCCATCTAAAAGGTATGCTAGTTCTTGTTAGCATCGTTAATGGTTTAGTGAGGGCAGAGAAATTTTTTATGAATTTGCAATAAAAATTTGCAAAGCCCAGGAAACTTTGGACTTCTTTTCTAGACTTAGGGACAGGCCAATCTTTAATGATTTGTATTTTTGATTCCTCCATATGTATACCTGAGGAACTGATGATATACCCAAGAAAAGCTATGGTCTGAGAATTGAATATACACTTCTCTGGTTTGACATACAGGTGGTTTTCCCTTAAACGAGATAGGACTTTTCTGACGTGTAGAACGTGTTCAGAGAGTGTTTTAGAGTATATTAATATATCGTCTAGATATATGACTATATAAACATCTAAGATATCTCGGAAAAGATCATTTATTAAATACTGGAAAGTGGCCGGGGCATTACAGAGCCCGAACGGCATGACTGTGTATTCATAGTGGCCGTATCGGGTCCTGAACGCCGTTAACCACTCGTCGCTACTTCGCACTCTGATTAAATTATACGCCCCCCGAAGGTCCAATTTCGTAAAGAACTTGGCCCCTTCTAACCTCTCGATTAACTCTGGGATTAGGGGCAAAGGTTATCTGTTCTTTACTGTGATCTTGTTCAATTGTCTATAGTCTATAATAGGCCTTAGGGAGCCGTCCTTGTTTTTTACAAAGAATATTCCGGCTCCCGCCGGTGATGTTGAGGGGCGGATAAACCCTTTCCTTAGGTTTTCCTCTAAATACGTTTTTAAATGATCAAGCTCTGTTTTAGAGAGGGGAAAAATGTGCCCACAGGGAATCTCTGCTCCAGGTATTATATCTATAGGGCAGTTGTACTTCCTATGGGGAGGTAAACTTTCTGACTCAGTTTTGTTAAATAAATCCATAAAATCCCTGTATTCATTGGGTATATGGTTCTCAGTATCTGCCTGGGGAGTGAGTAGGATAGGCATAGGGAAACATGTGGTAGTGCAGTATCTAGAATTGAAGCTGAGAGAGAGTGTTTCCCAGGATATTTTGGGGTCATGTAGACTCAACCACGTTAAACCCAGGATAACAGGGGAAACTGGTAAAGAAATGACATCGAAAGACATATATTCAATGTGATGGTCAGTCGTGGATACTAAAAGGGGTATTGTTTGATATTCAACTGGACCTGAGGAAAGGATCTTACCATCTATACCACGCAAATAAATAGGAGATTTTTTGTGCACAAGTGGTATTTTATTATTATAGGTGAATTCCTTATCAATATAAGAGGCAGTTGCCCCAGAGTCAATAATGGCTGGAACTTTGACCCGTAGAAGATCCTACTGTAATAAAAGATTCATTTTACAATAGGTTGTGGTGGAGTCATAAGTATTACAACAGGATAAGGTTGAATAGTTCTTACACTTTCGTTGTCTCAGCAAGGAGGGGCAGTCTTTTACAGTATGTTCTTCTGAAGCACAATATAAACACAGGTTGTTCTCTCGTCTTCTATTTTTCTCTTGGGTAGATAGGGGTCCTTTTAGGAACCCGATATCCATAGGTTCAGCTGTTGATTTACTAGAGGCCTGAGGTGTAGCAGTGTTATAGTGCTTTTTGTAGTGAGTGTCCTGATAAGACCTTTCATGCATGCGTTCTCTGAGACGTCTGTCTATAGTAATGGTTAGATTTATAAGCCCCTCTAAAGTGGGAGGTAAGTCTATGCGAGACAGCTCATCTTTAATAGGGTCAGATAGACCGATTCTAAACTGGTTTTTGAAGAGATACATCATTCCACTGGGAATCTTTTGCCCATCTTTTAAAGTCAGAGATGTACTCTTCTACAATTCTTTTCTTTTGTTTCAGAGCCCTAAGAGCTGTCTCAGCAGTCTGTTGTTTGAACGGGTCTTCATATAATTGACCCATAGCTGTTAGGAAGGCATCAAGTGAGTTCAATATAGCGTTGTTTGTCTCAAAAAAGGTATTAGCCCATGTACGAGGCTCACCTCTCAAGAAAGAAATGATAGTCAGGACACGTGACCTATCATTTGGGTAGGTTTGTGGTTTCATTGTGAAAAGCAGAAGGCAGGCATTTTTAAAATCTCTATATTGAGATCTGTCGCCAGAAAATTTATCAGGGAGACTTATTGGTGGTTCTGATGTATGCAACTTAGGTTCTATGTATTCTTTAATGTAAGCTTTAAGTGCAGTGTTTTCTGCCTTAAGTGTGGATAAGCCCTCTGTTAGTAAATCAACTCTTTGCTTTAGATTCTGCATACTTGTAGTCATCTCAGCTGGGTCCATTTTGTATTAATTGGCTTGTTATTCTGTCAGACTCAGATACGATAGCTAGTAATGAGATTTATATAATGAGTTGTGTGAACCACAGCTGCTGAGAATCATACTTGTACTAAAAAATATGAATGATTGTAGCAGAATGAAATATTGCTAAGTGACATAAACTATCATGAGTGATAGTGTCAAACAGCACATTTAACAGTCAGCAAGGTTGATATTAGGGGAATACGTGAGAAAACACTATTGCTATCACATGTGTTTGGTATTAACATTGGTTTTATATAGCAGTGTCTCTCACTGTGAATCCCAAATAAAAAAAAAGAACAAACTTACAAAATACTTGTGAAAAATAATTATCATAAAGCACAGCTATGCAGAGGATAAATGTTGATCAACTTATTTATATATATATGTGGTATTTTGAGAGGATAAGAGTAATGTGCACAGCAAAAGAAAAACTGACAGGTTGCTCTTTAGGGTGAACTGAAAATACAGGCTCAGTGAATAACGGTAGCAGTAAGAACAAACTTGTAACAACTGAACTTTTAAAAGTACCTGAGTGGAAGTTAATACCCTAGAGAGTGAGGTCTGGAGTCCGGTATAGAGAACCCCAGTGGGGAGTAAGCTGGTCCGGTGTAGAGAGCTTGATCAGGGCTCAGGTAGTTCTGCTGATGGCGTGTGACGTCACCGCGGAGTGATTCAAAGTAGATCAGTGAGAGGTTGTGCAGGTAAGGTTCAGAGAGGAGCAGGGAAACAGGCAAGGCTCAGGATAATACCGTTTAGCTACCAATGGGTGGCAGACGGTCAATAACAAGCAATGTAGGATAGTAGATTAGAGGTTTTATAGAGAAAGTTGTTAATCAGAGTTTATTATTTAAAGGAACAGGTACATCGATATGCCTTGCAGCAGTGAGCCTGACAAAGAGCCAGTCTGAGCTTGAGTCTGCAGACAGCAAGGCTAGACACTAGGTTAGTGTAAACCGCATTGTTTTGCAGTTGTTATCTGCTGAAGCCAAGTAGAGAAATATGTGTAGCCTTGAAACGTCTACATTTATTTCTCTGAGATATAAACAATCCACAATATTTACCATTAAATTATACAAAAAGGGGACAAAATAAATAACGAAAGTATATTACAAAGTTGTTTAACTGCACATAGCTAAACAATTTATGTTACAATCTCAAGATGTTTATTGGCCCTTTAATGGTACTTAAAAATCTACTGTCCTTTATCTTGTATCCAACAAACCATATGGACACAAGCAAACCAGAACTTTAAGGCCCTGGAGAGGTCCGTGATGGGCAGAAGTTAGTGGTGGCATATTCTAGGACTGAAGTTACTATAGAGGTCTATGACAATAGTAATGTCTAAAAAACACACATCTTTAGGCTCCTGATCTCCCCTTTGTCCTCTCCACATAACATTCACACCAAACCCTTAGAAGGTCCCATTTCCTGAATAATTTTGAAGGCTTATTTTATCTCTATCAATACCGGCGTCATCATGTTCCCTAGTCAATTGATGAACTAAGTCTTCCTTGATTCTTTTCAATGTAGGAGCCTTTCTGATTGTCAGTATATTTATGAAAATCTTAGCAGTGCTATCCAAATAATATATATAAGTTTATGGCAGGGTTATAAACACAATACAAAGAAATAGAAACCCTAATTAACCATGCATCTACTAGACCATACAATTAATATAAATACCTGAATTCTTTTATTTAGTTAATATCCATGAACATATTGAACTATATTTGCAATAAAAGGAAACTAAATAAAAGTTTATATGCGTTAGAACCAACTCTTAAGATATGCTATTCTTCTTACAAAACCCAGAACAATATACCTTCACAATTCAGCCTTATTTATTTAACACAATGGGACTAAAAACCTTTAACATCCAAGCAATACAATTCTAAACAGTGTTTATAAAACAATAGGATAAAATATATATTCTGCTATTTAACTGCAATTTATCCTAATACAAAATTAACCGACAATATCAGAACTTGTATAGATGAGTTACTTAGCCAATTCAGACACAGATTTGAACAATACCTAGGCTTATAACTACCAATTTAAAATACAATATACTTCACCAATTTTGAACCAATTCGTAGCGGTCTTTAGGTCATCTCATTTGAAAGAAGGTTTTTGCACAAATCAAGGATAAGTTTTAAGCTCCTTGCTGAAGTGAACTTTTTTTTTTTTCAGGTATATCGCAGCCAAAATCAGATCACTAATTTTCAACAAGTTACAGACAACTCTCTCTTGTGCATTCAACACTCCCATTATATAATCATTGATGACATCATGTGGGTGGCACTACGGGAGCTGACCTTCCCATTGGTTATCTGGGAAGTCTAAATCGGATTGGCCCTTGGAAATTTCATTTTTAACAGCCAGAAAGAACCTTCTGGCTGTAGTTCTCGCAACATAACACCAGGTGGCAGCATACAGTACAACATAGCAATACAATACAGCATTTCTGACATTTTTAAGCAAGTTAATTTTTTTTTTTTTTTTCATAAAATGGTTATTTAATCAGATTACACTCTCTGCATTAATCATATATAACCCCAATTACAGATGGTTAATATTAGGTTATTTTTTTTTTTGATTATTCTGATACCAAATATGTTATATTATTAACATTTTATTATATCAAGGCAATTTAATACTGCTAATTAGTAGCTTAAAATGCATTACAATTTTATCGGTATCCTGGCATTTATATGTGAATAATAGCTTATTTTTAATTCAGTATTGTACTGTATTCCAAGTGAATCCTGTCTATGTAGATCTGAAATAAGAAAATAAATGTTAATAATCACTTCTCTTCAGGTCCATAAACATCTATTCATGTTTTTAAACACACAGAGGCTAAGTAAGATCTTTTATGTTTTCAAAACATATAAATATATATACACATATATATATATATATACACACATATATATATATATATATATATACACACATACATGCACATTCACTTCTATGTAGATTTGAGATTATCTGTCTGAAAAATATAAACAAAACAGAATTTATTACACATTTTTGACTGATTAAAACAGTTACCTCCCAAGCTTAGCAAATACCCATGTAATAATAATATAGAATTAGACAATTTCCCAAATTTCTATATTTAATACATTCTGGGGCATGTATTTAAACAGAGAGAGAAAAAAAAATGTTTATTTGCTGTCTGCTTACGTGACTTCCAGAGTCACATCTTAGCATTTGTCTGTGTTTTCCAAGGCCTTTATTGCTCCACATGGGGTCAATCCATGAGGAGTTGTAAGAGTCTTTAAAACAGCATATTTCCTGTTTAGCCAGCAGTGCAGATGTGTATTTGATTTTATTTGTGTCACCTTCCCCCAAGAGGGGTTTTTGCAGTAAGTCTTCAAATAGAGATTCAGTGAGATAGAACTGTTGTATCACACGTGTCAAATTCCAAAGGGGTCCTTGAACACATTCTTTTCTCACCTCACCAAATGTTCTGAGGTTATAAAATCTGCATATATAGTCAAATGAATAGGGTCACTGAGCTATTTCCTTTAGAAAAGAAATGTTTGTGTTTCAAAAAGGCTCTACTGATCGTCAATCCTGATAGACGTGTATTAGAAGCTGTGTTCAACAAACTCATGTTTAATTAATCCTGAGGTCTCATCTAACATATACAGTGTATAAAATATACATATATATATATATATATATATATACACATATGTAATATTCATCATAATATTTATATACTCTGACATAAATCCCCCTTCCAACTTCAAATAGATGTAGGACACATGTATTTGAATTGGCTTAAAGTCAGTGGTATTTGATGAGGATCAACCGTATACCTCATAGACAGTCTCTTATGAAGAAAGTTTGTTATTTTGAGCTTTCATGTTTATCAGTTAGGCATCTTTAAATTACAGTATGTCTTTAGTGCATTTGGGGATATGACACTTCATTCTCCCTCTATGACTTGTAGTTGGGACCTGGGATGACATGCCCGCAGTTGATTTATATGTACCCATTTATCTATGAAACCTTCATTTTTGGGGATCCGTATTTTATAGGCCACTGGAGATATTTTGTCAGTAATGACAAAAGGACCTTTCCATGAGGGAAGAAATTTCTTCTCCCTAACCTGATCTCTTCCAAAGTTATAAAGATAAACTTTATCATTTATTTCATATTCCTTTTTGGATGTTTTGAGATCATAATAGGTTTTAGTGGCAGTTGCGGCTCTTTCTAAATTCCTTTGAGCAAATGCAAAGGCATGTTGCAGGTGTTTCCTTAGGTTTTCCACATATTGATGTGTATTGGCAGCGTTTATCAAGTTTTGGTCTGACGTACGGTACAGTAGATGCTGAGGTAGAACCATTCTTCTACCAGTCATCAGTTCAAAAGGTGACATCTTGGTAGCACTACTTGGAGTTGCTCTTAATGCCATTAAGACTAGAGGTAGTTTTATATCCCAGTCTTTACCTGTTTCACTCACAAACTTTTTGAGGATTTTAACAATGGATTGGTTGTAACGCTCTACACCACCACTTGAGGCAGCTCTATAAGCAATATGGAGCTTTCTTTTAACCCCTAGTATTTTCCACATTTTTGTCATCACTTCGCTAGTGAAGTGGGTCCCCCGATCTGATTCGATTCTTTGGGGCAAACCAAATCTGGAAAATACATGGTTGATGAGCAATGCTGCACATGTTTCAGCACTATTGTTAGGTGCACTAATGCACTCTACCCATTTAGTGAACAGGCATGTCACTGTTAACATGTACTTGTTACCTCTTGATGACCATGTTACCGGACCAATAAAATCAATTTGTATATCTGACCATGGCATTACCATCCCCCTTTTCTGCAATGGCGCTCTATGCGTTGGGGCAGTGGGTTGGAACTGTGGACAGATTAAACACCCTTGACAGTAGGTTTGAACATCTTTCAACATGTGTGGCCAAAAAGCGTAGTCACGCAATATTTCGTACGTGAGTTTGGCACCGCGATGACCAGATGTGGGAGCATCATGGGCATGTTGAAGCATTAGACCTCTGAACTTGGTGGGTACTACCCACTGTTGGATGCCAGTTTTGGAGGTTCTAATTAACAAACCATCCTGTAATTTGAATTGTGATTTAGATTTTATTAAGATTCTCAGATCTTCTTTGCCAATACAATCATCTTTTGAGATGGGGTTGCTTTCAGGATCTTCTATGTGTTTATAGAAGATGCCTACAATGGGGTCTTCTTTTTGACTAGTGATCAGGTCCTCACTAGGAGAATCCTGACTCCATTGTACCAAGTTAGGCTCACTCTGTTGTTTTGCCTGGTTTCTGGTAATGGCTTCTACCTGAATTGCACCCATTAAGTGTTCAATATTAAGGAGTTCTCCAGTTATGGCTCCTTGTTTGGCTAATGAGTCCGCAAGGTCATTGTCTTCCTTATCAGGACCTAAAACTCTGGAATGACCCTTGGTCTTTTTCCAGTGTATGGTTAAATCATTGGATACTACCAGATTATCAATCTCGCAGAACAATTTGCCATGCTTGACTGGTTTGTTATTGCTTTTCTGCATGCCATTTCTTTTCCAAGTTGGCAGGTATTCAACAAAACTGTCACGCACATAATTTGAGTCAGTTATGATCACAAATTCATGAATACCATGTTCAATAGCCATTTCAATGGTTTTGAAAACAGCAGTTAGTTCTGCAACTTGACTGGATCTTGGTCCAATGTTGAAACCTACAGATATATTTGAGAATCCGTTTGCCCCAGTTATACCAATGCCAGCGACTAATCTGCGCTCATTATCAATAGTGGCATGGTAAGAACAACCATCAACATATACCCAAGGTAATGTTTGACAATGGTCCTCATTGTACATTTTATATGGGGAAAGCAATTGTTCTTCCAGAAAATCATCTTCTGATAATTCTTCCCCAGGATCTCTAGCAGTACAGTCGTGGAGCTCAGCAAGCCCTTGCGCGACTGGATTCTTTTTATTCTGCTTGTAGCGAATTTCTAAGGGCCAGCCTTGTAAGGAAAGAGTCCACGCTGTTATGCGGCTATTAGACAAATTCCCATCTCTTATTCTCTCACTTTGCAAATATAGCAAAGGCTGGTGGGCCGTTTCTACAATAATTTTCTCGCCCTGTATATAGCTGCGGAAATTTTGTAGAGCCCATACAGTAGCTAAGAGGGCTTTTTCGCAATCGTTAAACTTTATTTCTACTGGGGATAGATTTTTGCTCGCATAAGCAATGGCTTTGTTCAAATTATCATGCTTTTGGTATAACACAGCACTCATGCTTACATCTGTGTACCCTGTTTCTAAGTAGAAAGGTTTACCACCTTCAGGGTACACTAAGCAAGGTGCTTGAGTGAGTTTTCTCTTCAGCTCTCTGATGGCTGTCTCTTGAGACTCACTCCAGTGCCATTTCACATCTTTCTTCAGAAGAAGTAGTAGTGGTTTAGTTAATTCCGCATAATTATCAATGAATTTGCGAGAATAATTTGTCATACCCAGGAATGATCTCAATTCCTTTAAGTTAGTTGGGTTTTTAGAATTCACTATAGCTTCCACCTTTTTCTTTTGGGGATTTAATCCGTCAGAGGTAACTTCATGTCCCAAGAAGTTTACACGAGTGCGGCACCATTGAGCTTTTTGCAGGGATAATTTGACACCTGCCCTTTTAAGTTGGCTGAGGACGTGTTTAAGCTCTGCAATATGTTTTTCAAAGTCTGTGCTTTTGATTAAAACATCATCCACATAAGATAAGGTCCCCCTTTCCAGTGCGTCAGGCATAGCCTTATGCATGAATACAGCAAATTCATGTCCAGAATTTATGTATCCAAATGGAAGTCTCTGGAATGCATACTGAACCTTTTGGAAGGAGAATGCTAGCTTATATTGGTCCTCTTCATGTACCTTTATGGTCCAATATCCCTGTGCACAATCAATGGCAGTGAATATTTTGGATCCCTGCATTTGTGCTAGGCACTGGTCAATGTATGGTACAGGCCAGCCAGACATGTATACTCGTTTGTTTAGCTGTCTTAAGTCAGCACACAAACGCCATTGTCCATTGGGCTTAAGGACACCTAGAATAGGATTATTATAAGAGCTGTGCACCTGTCTGATAATACCTCTTTCTTCCAAATTCCTTATGATCTCTGCAAGAGAATCATATGAGGCTAAGGGAAGTCTGTATTGTTTGACAAATACAGGTGGCGCATTAGGATCTGTTTGTATTCTTGCAATGTGTAAGTCTGTGGTACCACAGTCATAAGAATCCTTAGCGAAAATATCCTTGTACTCCATCAGGAGTTCTCGCAGCTGTTGGCGTTCATCATCGCTAGAACAGCCATTAGCTAAGGATATTTGCTCTTCGACTATTTGCTGAAATCCTGGAAAGATTTCAGGCTGTCCTATTTCATAGGCTTCTTCCAGTCTAGAGGTGAGATCCCCTTGATTATAATTTACATTGCTCCCATGACTCTGGGTATTGGGGTAATCTTGCTGTTTGATTGGCTGATCAAACACCAGAGAGGCTTCTTCAATTTTACAGATGCCTTCCTCTGAGCTGAAGGGATAAATAGACTGAATATTAAATAGACCCTCTGGCATAGATGCAAAGGATTGTTCTATTAATTGTTCTTCAGTTAGGTATCCTTCAGGTATTAGCCCAATTACATTATTCTGGAATCCAAAAGTGTAATAACTTGATTCCAGTGCATATCCTATGGTAGTTCCCTTGGATAATGTTATATCCTGTGGGGTCATGTTATGCACAATAATATTTATTGGAACAGTTCCAATATTCACCATAGGAGTGTAGGTTACTGAGACACCCAGATCTTGTATTCTATGGGAGAGGCAAATCAGTGTTTCAGAAGTTTTTAATTTCTGACCTCTCTTTACCTGTAAGGGTAAAAGAAATTTATCAGCCCCAGCAGGAATTATAATATCGCTAGATACCTGCATATTCACAGCATATGGCAATTGCTGGTTTGATTTCAGGGCTGCATTTTCATCCTGAAATACTTCAGGGTCCCCCTTTAACCTGCTCCAGAGGCAAGAATTAATCAAATCTATTTGTATGGCATATCTATGTAAGATATCATTGCCAATGTATATTTGATTATGGGGAGTATTTAAAACTAAAAACAGGTGCTTCACTGACTTATTACCAATAGAGATAGATAATAAGCACTTAGCTGTGATGTTATAGCTTTCAGACCTGTCATCCAGGCCGTTGACACAGTGGTCTTGGGGAGAAAGATATTTAATCACTTTAGGTTCAGCTATTTGCGTTAATAAACCTTCGCTTATATAGCTAGCTTCCTGTTTTAAGTTTATTTTAGCGTACTTTGTTTTACCAAGGTCATGCACTTGTATAGGGATAAATAGATCCTCTTTAACTCTCTCGATCCCTGTGAGGTATTGAGCGTGGCCTCCCCCCTTAGGGATTTTATGATCCCCCTTGTGGAGTGATATGGTTAATACATCGCCATCTAGGGAGATATTCGCTATCTTTCCAGGCGATATTTTAAAAGTATTATCATCAGAGCCACTAAAAGGAGTCTGATCATCTATTTGTAGAATAGTGATTTCAGGTGTAGAGTTATTCCTGAAATGAATCTCCACAGCATCTGGTTTCTCTTCCACCACGTGACAGCTGTGTCGGGTGCGAGATGTACCAGATTTTTCATAATTGATAGGCCGTTTAACTTGCGACCAAATTACATTATTTATGCAATCAATTATGGTGCTTAATCGTTTCAGGAGATCACTACCAATAATTAAACGATCAGTTGGCAGATCCACTATAATGACAGGGTGTCTTATGACCCTGTTCCCCAATTTAAATTTTAACCAGGCAGTACCGTAAACTTTTAGGGAGTCACCCCCAACACCTATTAGAGAACCGTCAAATTCTTTTATTTTAGGTTTGTGGGGTGTTAGCTCATTTAGCTGTGTGTAGTATCTGTGGGATAAGATAGTTGCCTGTGACCCAGTGTCAATTAATCCCCTGATAGGGTTGGAGACTGAATCTTGCAGCTCAACTAGTACATAATATCTTCCTGCAGTTTCTATCATTTCACACATAAAATTTGCATTCTCATACATTTGTGGGCTTCGCCACGTATTACCTGAGTTTGCCATGCTTTCCGATGCAGAAGAAGCTTCATACCTACCTGTTTCCCCTATGACAAGGTCAGCTGGGTTCTTGTGTACTGCATCTGTGGAGATAAGGTTAGGAGAGAGCTGCAAGGGAAGAGATTTGTTAACTTTTTCCGGCTGATGTCGCTCATTGTCACAGCTAATTTGTCCGTTTCCGGTCTGTGGGGAGATAACATGATTAGTATCATTGATATTTATTACTACATTTTGTATATCTCTCCCCTCCCCTTCAGGTGATACTGCAGTATTTATGACTGTGCCTGTGGTCCACTGCTGACCACTGGCTGTACCCCTAAAAAAGTATTGTTCGGTTGCTGAGATGTAGATTTTTGACTCATATTAGCGATTTGTTCGCTCAACCGATTTAATTGGGTAAACAGCATATCTACCTGATTGTACAAGTTACCTCTACCCCTGGGCCTATCTCTTGGTGCCCCATTGTACTGATTCCTGGACCATTGGGTTCCCTCAGAATCAGGGCCACTATTTCTATTCTGGCGTGGTTGCCCCTGGGGTTCAGCTTGTTCAGCATTAGTACTTTGGGGAGCATTATATACCTGGGGTGTCTGGTTACCCTGAGAATATCTTCGCCGTCTATTGTATCTACCCTTGCGCGGATACCAATTATTTGGTGAGTATTCTCTTTGTGAGTAATTATTCACCTGATTATGTCCCCCACTTTGGTTATAGTCTCCCTGCGCCTCAACCTGTGTAGGGGGAGGGGCAGAATTAAACCTCTGTGGAGATGGCCTGTTTTGACTGGCCACCTCTGCATAAGTTCTCTTGTTAGACTCCACATTGAGGGGTTTAGGTGACACCCTAGTTTCTGCTACAATTTTGGGTTTTGATTCCTTTTTAACCCCCTGCTCACTGGACTGCTGAATAGAGTATAATTTTGTACTCTCTTTGATCAGCCATTCCAATGAGCAGTCCTCATCAAAATCTCTAGCTAAGTTAATTTTGATGGGTGTAGGCAGTGCTTCAAAAAATAAATTTACAAATTCTGAGCCGTCAAATTTGGGATTATCTTCAGCCATACTGTACGCATTTTTCAATACAGAAAGGAATTCGATTGGACTCTGATTCGCACGACACTTTAAACCATATACCGCTATCTTCGCTGCAGTTTTAGTGCAATATTGCCCGAATTCTTTTCTGCATTGTCGTTTTACCCCATTCCAGGAATGAATATTCATATCCTTTAGTGAGGCAAAGAATTTGTGATGCTTACTGTCAAATACCCAAGGTAGAAATTCAATTTTCAATTTCTCACTTGTAACATTCATTATAGCTAACGCATTTTCAAAAGCCTGTAAATGATCAATTACAGATGTTGTTCCCTTATTGGAGAATATAGGTACTGCGCGTTGTACGAAGGTGATTATTTTATGGGAATCATAGACTTTATCAGACTTATTTTGGGACTCTCTGTTAGAGTTTCCCTCCCCCGCATCAGCTGCGCTACAGCTGTCCTCTGGATTTACATCCTGAGGGGATTGTCTATTTGGGAAATCTACTTCTGACCCGTTAGGGGTCATTTGTCTATGTTGTTCTATATATTTTCGTACCTCGTCCCTGACGCGTTCGCTAAAGGAGTTAGCATTATCTGTATTATTCTCATTGCTAATATAGGGGTTTTCATTATGGCGATATGACCTTTTTAAATCGCTTAATTCTCTCTGGCTTTGCGCAAGCTGTTTATTTAAATCTTGTATCTGTGCGATTAAGTCCATATTGTGCTTATCTAAGGTGGCTAGGTTTTGGGCAAATTCATCCATTTTATTTTTGGCTGTTTTTAAACCCTCTTCGCGTCTGCGCGAGGAACGAATACTATTTTCTAGCTCCTGTATTTGCAATCGTTTGTCTGTGACACAAAACGACATTTCGTCAATTATGCATATTAGAAGGGGCCAAGATTTTAGTATTAGTTTTTCTCGCTTTTTGGGATCTTTGCATTGATTAATCATTAATAATTCCTGGAAGAATTCATTCTCTTCATTCCACATATTATTATTAACGGTAATATTTTTAGCCCTAGTTTCAAGCATATCCACAAAATCATTTAATTCACCAGCAATATTTAACTTCCCTTTAATGTAACTTAAGATATCTTTCTTAAGGACCTGACCTTTAGTAATGGGTATTGTAATGGGACCAATTTCATTGCTATGTATAGAATTAAATGAGTCACTTCTGGCTACAGACATTATTGTATTGGTTTAGTATTTATTTAAATAAAATGCTAATACAATTTTTGCCAATAAAAAGAGAGAAAAATTTTATATTTAAAAAAAAAAAAATATTATTAATTTTGAAATATGAAAAATTAATATTCCGAAATATGAAAAATTAATATTTTTGATTAACTTTGAAAATATGAAAATTTAATATTTTTGATTAATTTTGAAATATGAAAAATTAATATTTTTATTAATTTTTCAAAATTAATCTTTAATAATATTTCAAGATATTAATGTCAATCTCGAAATATGAAAATTAATATTTCAACTTTTCAAAAAAAAAATTATATCTTCAAAATATTAATATCGAAATATGAATTATTTTTTTTTTTTTCTCTTTTATAATAATTTCTATTTACTTACAAATATATTATATCAATTATGATGGATATTATTAAATCTCAGAAAAAGTGCCTCCAATTATTATGTCAGTATATTTATGAAAATCTTAGCAGTGCTATCCAAATAATATATATAAGTTTATGGCAGGGTTATAAACACAATACAAAGAAATAGAAACCCTAATTAACCATGCATCTACTAGACCATACAATTAATATAAATACCTGAATTCTTTTATTTAGTTAATATCCATGAACATATTGAACTATATTTGCAATAAAAGGAAACTAAATAAAAGTTTATATGCGTTAGAACCAACTCTTAAGATATGCTATTCTTCTTACAAAACCCAGAACAATATACCTTCACAATTCAGCCTTATTTATTTAACACAATGGGACTAAAAACCTTTAACATCCAAGCAATACAATTCTAAACAGTGTTTATAAAACAATAGGATAAAATATATATTCTGCTATTTAACTGCAATTTATCCTAATACAAAATTAACCGACAATATCAGAACTTGTATAGATGAGTTACTTAGCCAATTCAGACACAGATTTGAACAATACCTAGGCTTATAACTACCAATTTAAAATACAATATACTTCACCAATTTTGAACCAATTCGTAGCGGTCTTTAGGTCATCTCATTTGAAAGAAGGTTTTTGCACAAATCAAGGATAAGTTTTAAGCTCCTTGCTGAAGTGAACTTTTTTTTTTTTCAGGTATATCGCAGCCAAAATCAGATCACTAATTTTCAACAAGTTACAGACAACTCTCTCTTGTGCATTCAACACTCCCATTATATAATCATTGATGACATCATGTGGGTGGCACTACGGGAGCTGACCTTCCCATTGGTTATCTGGGAAGTCTAAATCGGATTGGCCCTTGGAAATTTCATTTTTAACAGCCAGAAAGAACCTTCTGGCTGTAGTTCTCGCAACATAACACCAGGTGGCAGCATACAGTACAACATAGCAATACAATACAGCATTTCTGACATTTTTAAGCAAGTTAATTTTTTTTTTTTTTTTCATAAAATGGTTATTTAATCAGATTACACTCTCTGCATTAATCATATATAACCCCAATTACAGATGGTTAATATTAGGTTATTTTTTTTTTTGATTATTCTGATACCAAATATGTTATATTATTAACATTTTATTATATCAAGGCAATTTAATACTGCTAATTAGTAGCTTAAAATGCATTACAATTTTATCGGTATCCTGGCATTTATATGTGAATAATAGCTTATTTTTAATTCAGTATTGTACTGTATTCCAAGTGAATCCTGTCTATGTAGATCTGAAATAAGAAAATAAA
This sequence comes from Bombina bombina, assembly GCF_027579735.1. Lineage (NCBI taxonomy): Eukaryota > Metazoa > Chordata > Amphibia > Anura > Bombinatoridae > Bombina > Bombina bombina. The sequence continues at coordinate 598,221,005 of NC_069505.1, read as the reverse complement.
TGTTAATAATCACTTCTCTTCAGGTCCATAAACATCTATTCATGTTTTTAAACACACAGAGGCTAAGTAAGATCTTTTATGTTTTCAAAACATATAAATATATATACACATATATATATATATATATACACACATATATATATATATATATATACACACATACATGCACATTCACTTCTATGTAGATTTGAGATTATCTGTCTGAAAAATATAAACAAAACAGAATTTATTACACATTTTTGACTGATTAAAACAGTTACCTCCCAAGCTTAGCAAATACCCATGTAATAATAATATAGAATTAGACAATTTCCCAAATTTCTATATTTAATACATTCTGGGGCATGTATTTAAACAGAGAGAGAAAAAAAAATGTTTATTTGCTGTCTGCTTACGTGACTTCCAGAGTCACATCTTAGCATTTGTCTGTGTTTTCCAAGGCCTTTATTGCTCCACATGGGGTCAATCCATGAGGAGTTGTAAGAGTCTTTAAAACAGCATATTTCCTGTTTAGCCAGCAGTGCAGATGTGTATTTGATTTTATTTGTGTCACCTTCCCCCAAGAGGGGTTTTTGCAGTAAGTCTTCAAATAGAGATTCAGTGAGATAGAACTGTTGTATCACACGTGTCAAATTCCAAAGGGGTCCTTGAACACATTCTTTTCTCACCTCACCAAATGTTCTGAGGTTATAAAATCTGCATATATAGTCAAATGAATAGGGTCACTGAGCTATTTCCTTTAGAAAAGAAATGTTTGTGTTTCAAAAAGGCTCTACTGATCGTCAATCCTGATAGACGTGTATTAGAAGCTGTGTTCAACAAACTCATGTTTAATTAATCCTGAGGTCTCATCTAACATATACAGTGTATAAAATATACATATATATATATATATATATATATACACATATGTAATATTCATCATAATATTTATATACTCTGACATGATTACCAGAATTCCCAAGAATCCCAGACTTCACAAATTGTATGGGTTTGTCATAGTTTGGAAGCTCTAACTTCTGCCCATCATGGACCGCTCCATGGCCTTAAAGTTCTGGTTTGCTGAAGCCTATCTAGCCATCCCCCAATCCAACCATTCCATGTCCAGCTTCAAAAATCTCTTCTCATTTCCCACCCAACCCTGGTCCCAAAGTCACTTCTCTGCCAGTTTAATATGACTCCATCCCCCATACCTCCCTCTGTAAAATGCCACTTCCCCCATCCCAAATAGTCTTTAGGAAGTATGGAGTTCCTTGGCCTTAAAGGGACACTAAACCCCAATTTTTTCTTTCATGATTCAGATAGAGCAGCAATTAAGGAATGTAAAGCTTAGGAGCCAGACCATTTTTGGTTTAGCACCTGGGTAGTGCTTGCTAATTGGTGTCTAAATGTAGCAAACCAATCAGCAAGCGCTACCCAGGTGCTGAACCAAAAATAAGTCGGCTCCTAACCTTACATTACTGCTTTTTCAAATAAAGATACCAAGAGAACAAAGAAAATTTGATAACAGGAGTAAATTAGAAAGTTGCTTAAAATTGCTGCTCTATCTGAGTCATGAAAGAAAAAAGATTGGGTTTAGTATCCCTTTAATGCTACATTTTAGTGTAAATATGAGTTGCTCTAATTTACTAGATCATGCAATTTGTCCACTATTGATGCTGAAACTCTATTTGCGTTACCCCCACAAAGGTATTAAACACATAGTTACAGTCCTGCTTGAAGTCACATAGTAATGCAGTTGCCAAGCTGAACAGAGCTTGTGATTGGTGGGGTTGTGCGACTGCTGCTGCCAATTAGCTAACCGGCTGTTTCTTGCTTTGGTCAGCATGGATCTGCAGCTCTCGAAAGGAACTTTAACTATGTGTTTAAAGGGACAGTGTATTTTAAAACTAGTTCCCCCTTAATGAGTTTCCAATGACTTGTCATACCAGCAGTAGAGTATAAAATGTATGGGGAAATGCTCCTTTAGGTTTATTTTTGTATATCGAATAGCTGGTTTTATTCTTCAACATCACAATCCATCAAATTAGGCTGAGCTTGCAGATAAATCAGATGTCCTTATTTTATTACACATAGTTCCTTATATGATCTCTGTATTCCAAAGCCCAATGCATAGAGAGCACAATTGAAAATGAACTATAAATTAACATTGTATTACTTATCTTTCCCTAGCCCCCACTGGGAGTGTAATTTATTCTGCTTTGTTTACACAGCTTTTCTATAACCAATACCTAAGTATTGCATTTTTCAGAATAGGTGAAAATATCACAGGCAAAAGCAGCCATTTCAAATGCCATGGTAAAGGCAAAGAGGTAACTGTAAATAATTTAATACTTTCCAGCTGGCAAAAAATGGCTAATTGGGAACAATGTAGGAGGTTTAACCCTTTAAGGACACAGCTTTCAGTTTGCTCAATTGTTTTATGACGGAAAAATTCTGTCATATGTCCTTAAGAGGTTAAACTAGAGTTTTAGAGTAAACAGTGCAAAACCTGAATGCTTTAACATATTATTTGTATCTACATTTATTTTTAACTTATTTTTGAGGAATAATCTATCAATCACAATATAATCCAAAAGCATGAGACTGTATATTCATGACTGCAATGAATTAAACCATTTGCAATGTCATGGTCTCCCAGAGGTTTCTGGGAGATTATTTGGGAATTTTTTTTATTTAGTAGAAATTATTACCTATTATTGGTTTTTCAGTTCTCAAAACTGTGAATTTGAGTCTGCAAAAATAATACGCCTCTTCTTCATAGCAAAAATATTATAAAATAAACATACAGAGTTATAAAAAGACCTTAATCCCACTGTTCCCTGCAGATCTGTATACACATAATAATCAACCCATTTCCTCTTAACCCCTTAATGACCGGACCATTTTTCAATTTTCTTACCCTTAATGACAATGGCTATTTTTACATTTCTGCTGTGTTTGTGTTTAGCTGTAATTTTCCTCTTACTCATTTACTGTACCCACACATATTATATACCGTTTTTCTCGCCATTAAATGGACTTTCTAAAGATACCATTATTTTCATCATGTCTTATAATTTACTACAAAAAAAATAATAAAATATGAGGAAAAAATGGAAAAAAACACACTTTTTCTAACTTTGACCCCCAAAATCTTTTACACATCTACAATCACCAAAAAACACCCATGCTAAATAGTTTCTAAATTTTGTCCTGAGTTTAGAAATACCCAATGTTTACATGTTCTTTGCTTTTTTTGCAAGTTATAGGGCCATAAATACAAGTAGCACTTCGCTATTTCCAAACCACTTTTTTTCAAAATTAGCGCTAGTTAGATTGGAACCCTGATATCTGTCAGGAATACCTGAATATCCCTTGACATGTATATATTTGTTGTTAGAAGACAACCCAAAGTATTGATCTAGGCACATTTTGGTATATTTTATGCCACCATTTCACCGCCAAATGCGAGCAAATAAAAAAAAAACTTTACATTTTTCACAATTTTAGGTTTCTCACTGAAATTATTTACAAACAGCTTGTGCTATTATGGCACAAATTGTTGTAAAAGCTTCTTTGGGATCCCCTTTGTTCAGAAATAGCAGACTTATATGGCTTTGGCACTGATTTTTGGTAATTAGAAGGCCGCTAAATGCTGCTGCGCACCACACGTAAATTATGCCCAGCAGTGAAGGGGTTAATTAGGTAGGTTGTAGGGAGCTTGCAGGGTTAATTTTAGCTTTAGGGTAGAGATCAGCCTCCCACCTGACACATCCCACCCCCTGATCCCTCCCAAACAGCTCTCTTCCCTCCCCCACCCCACAAATGTCCCCGCCATCTTAAGTACTGGCAGAAAGTCTGCCAGTACTAAATAAAAGGATTTTTTTTTTTTTTTTATAAAAAAAATAAAATATTTTAGCTGTGATGGACTCCTGCCTTAGCCCCAACCTCCATGATCCCCCCCCCAGCTCTCTAACCCTCTCCCCTATCTAATTGCGGCCATCTTGGGTACTGGCAGCTGTCTGCCAGTACCCAATTTGCCCCAAAAACAAGTGTTTTTTGGTTATTTTGCTTTTTTTTATTTTTTTCTGTAGTGTAGCAGCCCCCCACAATCCCCCTATCCCCCTCCCCCTCCCAGATCCTTTTATATTATTTTAAAAAAATATATTTCCCCCCCCCTCTTCCCTCCTCATTGGTGTCAGTGTATCAGTGCCAGCTAATGCACGCGCGCGCGCACACATGCACGCGCACGCGCGCCCCCGCACGCTCCCGGCACCCGGCGTGCACATTGCACTTCTAGGAACCGGATGCCGGGTAGCGATGGGCCGCCCACCCGCCTCCCTGTTACGCTCCCACCCACCAACGAACCGGCACCATCGCTACCGGTGCAGAGAGGGCCACAGAGTGGCTCTCTCTGCATCGGAGTCTTCTAAATGGTATTGCAGGATGCCTCCATATGGAGGCATCACTGCAATACCCTGAGAGCTGCTGGAAGCGATTGCGATCGCTTCCAGCACTCTCTTAGACAACTGACGTACCAGGTACGTCCATTGTCATTAACTGTTAGTTAATGCATGACGTACCTGGTACGTCAGCTGTCACTAAAGGGTTAAAGGGACACTAAATTCAAAATTAAACTTTCATGATTCAGAAAGAACATACAGTTTATTTACATTCCTAAAATGTGCACAGTATTTTTATATTCACACGATGTGCAAGAGTGCACAGTATATACATATATGCGTTTTTTGATTGGCTGATGGCTGTCATATGATACAAGGAAAGGGAAAATGGAATTAACTTTGGAATTTGCCAGAAAAAAATATTAATATAACTGAGATAAGGAGCAGTCTGCAGATGATTAGATACAAGGTAATCACAGAGGTAAAAAGTATATTAATATAACTGAGATAAGGAGCAGTCTGCAGTGGCTTAGATACAAGGTAATCACAGAGGTAAAAAGTATATTAATATAACTGAGATAAGGAGCAGTCTGCAGAGGCTTAGATACAGGGTAATCACAGAGGTAAAAAGTATATTAATATAACTGAGCTAAGGAGCAGTCTGCAAAGGCTTAGATACAAGGTAATCACAGAGGTAAAAAGTGTATTAATATAACTGAGATAAGGAGCAGTCTGAAGAGGCTTAGATACAGGGTAATCACAGAGGTAAAAAGTATATTAATATAACTGATATAAGGAGCAGTCTGCAGAGGGTTAGATACAAGGTAATCACAGAGGTAAAAAGTATATTAATATAACTGAGATAAGGGGGCAGTCTGCAGAGGCCTAGATACAAGGTAATCACAGAGGTAAAAAGTATATTAATATAACTGAGATAAGGGGCAGTCTGCAGAGGGTTAGATACAAGGTAATCAGAGGTAAAAAGTATATTAATATAACTGAGATAAGGAGCAGTCTGCAGAGGCTTAGATACAAGATAATCACAGAGGTAAAAAGTATATTAATATAACTGAGATAAGGAGCAGTCTGAAGAGGCTTAGATACAGGGTAATCACAGAGGTAAAAAGTATATTAATATAACTGATATAAGGAGCAGTCTGCAGAGGGTTAGATACAAGGTAATCACAGAGGTAAAAAGTATATTAATATAACTGAGATAAGGGGGCAGTCTGCAGAGGCCTAGATACAAGGTAATCACAGAGGTAAAACGTATATTAATATAACTGAGATAAGGGGCAGTCTGCAGAGGGTTAGATACAAGGTAATCAGAGGTAAAAAGTATATGAATATAGCTGAGATAAGGAGCAGTCTGCAGAGGCTTAGATACAAGGTAATCACAGAGGTAAAAAGTATATTAATATAACTGAGATAAGGGGCAGTCTGCAGAGGGTTAGATACAAGGTAATCAGAGGTAAAAAGTATATTAATATAACTGAGATAAGGAGCAGTCTGCAGAGGCTTAGATACAGGGTAATCACAGAGGTAAAACGTATATTAATAAAGGGATTATCTAGTTTTTTAATCAATAAATATATTCAAATAGAAAAAAACTATTTCAATTGTTATTTCTAAGTAAATGATTACTTTTCTTCTTCTTCTTCCAATAAAGTACAGCAGAAAAGTTGTCCAAATATAAATGATTAGCCTATTAAGGACTAGACTATGAATGGAGCGCTAGAGGTAATCTTTCTGCACGCGTCGGGTAGCGAGTGCATTACTAGTTGAAAGTAAAAAGTTTTCCCACAAGCGCTAACAAGACGTGCTCAAAAAGCCGAACTTAGAATATTGTGACTGCATTAAAGTATTCCTCCATAGAAGTCAATTAGGGAAAATATGTATCAGGGTTGGGCTTGATAATTGCTCAATTTTTAGAGCTAAATTATATGAAAAGGGCAAAATATGTAATGAAAATATAATGCAAAGTTGTTTCATTTCTCATAAACTAAACATTTTATATAAAAATCTCAAGGTGTTTACTAACCCTTTCAGAACGACCTTCAATATGTCCTGTGAAAGTGAAAATGTTCCATTACAGTAAAATCAGTAGTACTGTTCCACTGTCCTTCCACAAATTCTTATTATTGCGCTACTCACCTTCAGAATATAAATGACTCTTCTCCGGACGTTTTTTCTCTACATTACACACAAACGGTTCTTCTCCTTTCTCAATTTTGGACACAAGTAATGGCTTGACACGAACACTTCCTAGATGGACATAATGTAGGGGTTAATTAACAGCATTTATATTTCTTATTTAGCAAGTAACAAATACAACTATGCAGATTTTCGGTGGAGAGTATATTAAAAGGACAGTAAACAATCACAATGGTTTTTAGTTCATAATAAAGGGCAAGGCACACAGAGGTTATGATTCCTTAGAAAATGTTCTTTATGTTATTGTATTTACCCACCTGTGCAGCTGCCCTCTACTAAAGCCTTTTTTTTACTTCTGATTTTTGCCACCTGCATTTAAACTTACAAGCGCTTGTGAAGCCCTTCCCCTGCTTTCATGCAACCAATTGTGTAAGAACAGGTTTGTCAATCATCATAGGAAAATCAGTCTGGGATTATGTAACTCCACCCATGAGGTAGTGGAGAGCTTAAAGGGATATTAAACCCAAGTTTTTTTCTTTCATAATTCAGACCGAGTATACAATTTTAAACAACATTCCTATTTACTTCTATTATCTAATTTGCTTCATTATTTAGATATCCTTAGTTAAAGGGACAGTAAAGTCACAAAAAATATTTCATGATTTAAATAAGGCATGTAATTTTAAACAACTTTCCAATTTACTTTTATTACCAATTTTGCTTTGTTCTCTTGGTATTCTTAGTTGAAAGCTAAATCTAGGAGGTTCATGTGCTAATTTCTTAGACCTTGAAGACTGCCTCTAATCGGAAAGCATTTTGACAGTTTTTCACCACTAGAGGGTGTTAGTTCATGTGTTTCATATAGATAACATTGAGCTCCTGCACGTGAAGCTCCTAAGAGAAAGCACTGATTGGCTAAAAATGCAAGTCTGTCAAAAGAACTGAAATAAGTGTGCAGTTTGCAGAGGCTTAGATACAAGTTAGTCACAGAGGTAAAAAGTATATTATTATAACTGTGTTGGTTATGCAAAATTGGGGAATGGGTAATAAAGGGATTATCTACCTTTTTAAACAGCACAAATTCTGGTGTTTACTGTCCCTTTAAAGAAATAGCAATGCACACAGGTGAGCCAATCACATGAGGCACCTATGTGCAGCTACCAATCAGAAGCTACTGAGCCTATCTAGATATGCATTTCAGGAAAGAATATCAAGAGAATGAAGCAAGTTAGATAATAGAAGTAAATTAAAAAGTTGTTTAAAATGGTATTCTCTATCTGAATCATGAAAGAAAAAATTAGGGTTTATTAAGAAACAGTGTTCTAAAGACGACTGTTTTTTAAAATGCGGTGGAATCTGCACCAAATGGCTCCTACGTTTAAGGTTACCATATTGCCATTTAAAAAGGGACACATATGAAAAATACATATGTCTTTTAATGGAAATTATTCAAAACATTTCTTTAAACAGCCCTGACATATGTATTTTTCATATGTGTCCTTTTTAAAGTGACAATATGGTCACCCTAAGGCATCCACAGGTTAAACAATGGAGCCCGTTATATCCAGATTATATGCTCATCTTTGTTTTATATTGCATTGTATAAATATAAAATCTTACCCAGAGACCGGAGGGTCCGGTAATTCTCTATCATCACATCCTTATAAAGTGTTTTTTGCTCATTAGTTAAACAGCCCCACTCCTCCTCGGAGAAATAAACTGCAACTTCATCAAACTCCATTTGTTCCTGATAATTACAAAAGTCAGTCAGCAGCAGATTATAATTATACTTATAAGTTTAAACCATACAGATAAGCAAAGACTAATGCAGCACGATTTATTGATGATTTATATCAGTCTAAAAGACTTCTATTGAGAAATTTGAAAAAATGGGTAAAGTGGATCAATAGTTTTGTATCTGAGATTCATGTACACAATTAATGATAATGAAGTGGTCTTGCCAGTTTATAAACTTATGAGGAAACATCAGAAAGTGGTTCCTCTAGGGCAGTACTGCAATGTGAGAAGAAATTGCACCATATACAATTAATTCTATTGAGAAACCAATGCATTATTACCACTTTTTAAAATGAGAGAGCACATAACTGTAGTGAATAAAGACTGTACTGTGAGATGCTGGATATATATTTGTTGTTGCACACAGAGAGAGAGCACATACCTGTAGTGAATAAAGACTATACTGTGAGATGCTGGATATAGATTTGTTGTTGCACACAGAGGAGAGAGTACATAACTGTAGTGAATAAAGACTATACTGTGAGATGCTGGATATATGTTTGTTGTTGCACACAGAGAGAGAGCACATAACTGTAGTGAATAAAGACTATACTGTGAGAAGCTGGATATAGATTTGTTGTTGCACACAGAGAGAGAGCACATAACTGTAGTGAATAAAGACTATACTGTGAGATGCTGGATATATATTTGTTGTTGCATACAGAGGGGAGAGTACATAACTGTAGTGAATAAAGACTATACTATGAGATGCTGGATATATATTTGTTGTTGCACACAGAGGGGAGAGCACATAACTGTAGTGAATAAAGACTATACTGTGAGATGCTGGATATATATTTGTTGTTGCACACAGAGGGGAGAGTACATAACTGTAGTGAATAAAGACTGTACTGTGAGATGCTGGATATAGATTTGTTGTTGCACACAGAGGAGAGAGCACATAATTGTAGTGAATAAAGACTATACTGTGAGATGCTGGATATAGATTTGTTGTTGCACACAGAGAGAGAGCACATAACTGTAGTGAATAAAGACTATACTGTGAGATGCTGGATATATATTTGTTGTTGCATAGAGGGGAGAGTACATAACTGTAATGAATAAAGACTATATTGTGAGATGCTTGATATAGATTGGTTGTTGCACACAGAGGGGAGAGCACATAACTGTAGTGAATAAAGACTATACTGTGAGATGCTGGTTATAGATTTGCTGTTGCACACAGAGGAGAGAGCACATAACTGTAGTGAATAAAGACTATACTGTGAGATGCTGGTTATAGATTTGCTGTTGCACACGGAGAGAGAGCACACAACTTTAGTGAATAAAGACTATACTGTGAGATGCTGGATATAGATTTGCTGTTGCACACAGAGAGAGAGAGCACATAACTGTAGTGAATAAAGACTATACTGTGAGATGCTGGATATAGATTTGTTGTTGCACACAGAGGGGAGAACACATAACTGTAGTGAATAAAGACTATGCTGTGAGATGCTGGATATAGATTTGCTGTTGCACAGAGAGAGAGAGCACACACCTGTAGTGAATAAAGACTATACTGTGGGATGCTGGATATAGATTTGTTGTTGCACAGAGAGAGAGAGAGCACATAACTGTAGTGAATAAAGACTGTACTGTGAGATGCTGGATATAGATTTGTTGTTGCACACAGAGGAGAGAGCACATAACTGTAGTGAATAAAGGGTATACTGTGAGATGCTGGATATAGATTTGCTGTTGCACAGAGAGAGAGAACACACAACTGTAGTGAATAAAGACTATACTGTGAGATGCAGGATATAGATTTGTTGTTGCACACAGAGAGAGAGAGCACATAACTGTAGTGAATAAAGACTGTACTGTGAGATGCTGGATATAGATTTGCTGTTGCACAGAGAGAGAGAGAGCACACACCTGTAGTGAATAAAGACTATACTGTGGGATGCTGGATATAGATTTGTTGTTGCACAGAGAGAGAGAGCACATAACTGTAGTGAATAAAGACTGTACTGTGAGATGCTGGATATAGATTTGTTGTTGCACACAGAGGAGAGAGCACATAACTGTAGTGAATAAAGGGTATACTGTGAGATGCTGGATATAGATTTGTTGTTGCACATAGAGGGGAGAGCACATAACTGTAGTGAATAAAGACTATACTGTGAGATGCTGGATATAGATTTGTTGTTGCACACACAGAGAGAGCACATAACTGTAGTGAATAAAGACTATACTGTGAGATGCTGGATATAGATTTGTTGTTGCACACAGAGAGAGAGCACATAACTGTAGTGAATAAAGACTATACTGTGAGATGCTGGATATAGATTTGCTGTTGCACACAGAGAGAGAGAGCACATAACTGTAGTGAATAAAGACTATACTGTGAGATGCTGGATATAGATTTGTTGTTGCACACAGAGGGGAGAACACATAACTGTAGTGAATAAAGACTATGCTGTGAGATGCTGGATATAGATTTGCTGTTGCACAGAGAGAGAGAGCACACACCTGTAGTGAATAAAGACTATACTGTGGGATGCTGGATATAGATTTGTTGTTGCACAGAGAGAGAGAGAGCACATAACTGTAGTGAATAAAGACTGTACTGTGAGATGCTGGATATAGATTTGTTGTTGCACACAGAGGAGAGAGCACATAACTGTAGTGAATAAAGGGTATACTGTGAGATGCTGGATATAGATTTGCTGTTGCACAGAGAGAGAGAACACACAACTGTAGTGAATAAAGACTATACTGTGAGATGCAGGATATAGATTTGTTGTTGCACACAGAGAGAGAGAGCACATAACTGTAGTGAATAAAGACTGTACTGTGAGATGCTGGATATAGATTTGCTGTTGCACAGAGAGAGAGAGAGCACACACCTGTAGTGAATAAAGACTATACTGTGGGATGCTGGATATAGATTTGTTGTTGCACAGAGAGAGAGAGAGAGCACATAACTGTAGTGAATAAAGACTGTACTGTGAGATGCTGGATATAGATTTGTTGTTGCACACAGAGGAGAGAGCACATAACTGTAGTGAATAAAGGGTATACTGTGAGATGCTGGATATAGATTTGTTGTTGCACATAGAGGGGAGAGCACATAACTGTAGTGAATAAAGACTATACTGTGAGATGCTGGATATAGATTTGTTGTTGCACACACAGAGAGAGCACATAACTGTAGTGAATAAAGACTATACTGTGAGATGCTGGATATAGATTTGTTGTTGCACACAGAGAGAGAGCACACAACTTTAGTGAATACAGACTATACTGTGAGATGCTGGTTATAGATTTGCTGTTGCACACAGAAGAGAGAACACATAACTGTAGTGAATAAAGACTATACTGTGAGATGCTGGATATAGATTTGTTGTTGCACACAGAGGAGAGAGCACATAACTGTAGTGAATAAAGACTATACTGTGAGATGCTGGTTATAGATTGGCTGTTGCACACAGAGGGGAGAGCACATAACTGTAGTGAATAAAGACTATACTGTGAGATGCTGGATATAGATTTGTTGTTGCACACAGAGGGGAGAGCACATAACTGTAGTGAATAAAGACTATACTGTGAGATGCTGGATATAGATTTGCTGTTGCACACAGAGAGAGAGCACATAACTGTAGTGAATAAAGACTATACTGTGAGATGATGGATATAGATTTGCTGTTGCACACAGAGAGAGAGCACATAACTGTAGTGAATAAAGACTATACTGTGAGATGATGGATATAGATTTGTTGTTGCACACAGAAGGGAGAGCACATAACTGTAGTGAATTAAGACTATACTGTGAGATGCTGGATATAGATTTGTTGTTGCACACAGAGAGAGAGCACATAACTGTAGTGAATAAAGACTGTACTGTGAGATGCTGGATATAGATTTGATGTTGCACACCGAGGAGAAAGCACATAACTGTAGTGAATAAAGACTGTACTATGAGATGCTGGATATAGATTTGTTGTTGCACACGGAGAGAGAGCACATAACTGTAGTGAATAAATACTATACTGTGAGATGCTGAATATAGATTTGTTGTTGCACACGGAGAGAGAGCACATAACTGTAGTGAATAAATACTATACTGTGAGATGCTGGTTATAGATTTGCTGTTGCACACAGAGGGGAGAGCACATAACTGTAGTGAATAAAGACTATACTGTGAGATGCTGGATATAGATTTGTTGTTGCACACAGAGGGGAGAGCACATAATTGTAGTGAATAAAGACTATACTGTGAGATGCTGGATATAGATTTGTTGTTGCACACCGAGGAGAGAGCACATAACTGTAGTGAATAAAGACTATACTGTGAGATGCTGGATATAGATTTGTTGTTGTACACAGAGGGGAGAGCACATAACTGTAGTGAATAAAGACTATACTGTGAGATGCTGGATATATGTTTGTTGTTGCACACAGAGAGAGCACATAACTGTAGTGAATAAAGACTGTACTGTGAGATGCTGGATATAGATTTGTTGTGCACACACAGAGAGAGCACATAACTGTAGTGAATAAAGACTATACTGTGAGATGCTGGATATAGATTTGTTGTTGCACAGAGAGAGAGAGAGAGCACATAACTGTAGTGAATAAAGACTATTACTGTGAGATGCTGGATATAGATTTGTTGTTGCACACAGAGGAGAGAGCACATAACTGTAGTGAATAAAGACTATACTGTTAGATGCTGGTTATAGATTTGTTGTTGCACACAGAGGGGAGAGTACATAACTGTAATGAATAAAGACTATACTGTGAGATGCTGGATATAGATTGGCTGTTGCACACAGAGGGGAGAGCACATAACTGTAATGAATAAAGACTATACTGTGAGATGCTGGATATAGATTTGTTGTTGCACACAGAGGGGAGAGTACATAACTGTAGTGAATAAAGACTATACTGTGAGATGCTGGATATAGATTTGTTGTTGCACACAGAGGGGAGAACACATAACTGTAGTGAATAAAGACTATACTGTGAGATGCTGGATATAGATTTGTTGTTGCACACAGAGGAGAGAGCACATAACTGTAGTGAATAAAGACTATACTGTGAAATGCTGGTTATAGATTTGTTGTGCACACACAGAGAGAGCACATAACTTTAGTGAATAAAGACTATACTGTAAGATGCTGGATATAGATATGCTGTTGCACACAGAAGAGAGAGCACATAACTGTAGTGAATAAAGACTATACTGTGAGATGCTGGATATAGATTTGTTGTTGCACACAGAGGAGAGAGCACATAACTGTAGTGAATAAAGACTATACTGTGAGATGCTGGATATAGATTTGTTGTTGCACACAGAGGGGAGAACACATAACTGTAGTGAATAAAGACTATACTGTGAGATGCTGGATATAGATTTGTTGTTGCACACAGAGGAGAGAGCACATAACTGTAGTGAATAAAGACTATACTGTGAAATGCTGCTTATAGATTTGTTGTGCACACACAGAGAGAGCATATAACTGTAGTGAATAAAGACTATATTGTGAGATGCTGGATATAGATTTGTTTTTGCACGCCGAGGAGAGAGCACATAACTAGTGAATAAAGACTATACTGTGAGATGCTGGATATAGATTTGTTGTTGCACACAGAGGAGAGAGCACATAACTGTAGTGAATAAAGACGATACAGTGAAATGCTGGATATAGATTTGTTGTTGCACACAGAGGAGAGAGCACATAACTGTAGTGAATAAAGACGATACAGTGAAATGCTGGATATAGATTTGTTGTTGCACACACAGGAGAGAGCACATAAATGTAGTGAATATAGACTATATTGTGAGATGCTGGATATAGATTTGTTGTTGCACACAGAAGGGAGAGCACATCCATGTAGTGAATAAAGAATATATTGTGAGATGCTGGATATAGATTTGATGTTGCACACCGAGGAGAAAGCACATAACTTTAGTGAATAAAGACTATACTATGAGATGCTGGATATAGATTTGTTGTTGCACACAGAGGGGAGAGCACATAACTGTAGTGAATAAAGACTATACTGTGAGATGCTGGATATAGATTTGTTGTTGCACACAGAGAGAGAGCACATAACTGTAGTGAATAAAGACTATACTGTGAGATGCTGGATATAGATTTGTTGTGCACACACAGAGAGAGCACATAACTGTAGTGAATAAAGACTATACTGTGAGATGCTGGATATAGATTTGTTGTTGCACACAGAGGGGAGAGCACATAACTGTAGTGAATAAAGACTATACTGTGAGATGCTGGATATAGATTTGTTGTTGCACACAGAGAGAGAGAGCACATAACTGTAGTGAATAAAGACTATACTGTGAGATGCTGGATATAGATTTGTTGTTGCACACAGAGAGAGAGAGCACATAACTGTAGTGAATAAAGACTATACTGTGAGATGCTGGATATAGATTTGTTGTTGCACACAGAGAGAGAGCACATAACTGTAGTGAATAAAGACTATACTGTGATATGCTGGATATAGATTTGTTGTTGCACACAGAGGGGAGAGCACATAACTGTAGTGAATAAAGACTATACTGTGATATGCTGGTTATAGATTTGTTGTTGCACACAGAGAGAGAGCACATAAATGTAGTGAATAAAGACTATACTGTGAGAAGCTGGTTATAGATTTGTTGTTGCACACAGAGAGAGAGCACATAACTGTAGTGAATAAATACTATACTGTGAGATGCTGGCTATAGATTTTCTGTTGCACACAGAGGGGAGAGCACATAACTGTAGTGAATAAAGACTATACTGTGAGAAGCTGGATATAGATTTGTTGTTGCACACCGAGGGGAGAGCACATAACTGTAGTGAATAAAGACTATACTGTGAGATGCTGGATATAGATTTGTTGTTGCACACACAGAGAGAGCACATAACTGTAGTGAATAAAGACTATACTGTGAGATGCTGGATATAGATTTGTTGTTGCACACACAGAGAGAGCACATAACTGTAGTGAATAAAGACTATACTGTGAGATGCTGGGTATAGATTTGTTGTTGCACACAGAGGGGAGAACACATAACTGTAGTGAATAAAGACTATACTGTGAGATGCTGAATATAGATTTGTTGTTGCACACAGAGGGGAGAGCACATAACTGTAGTGAATAAAGACTATATTGTAAGATGCTGGATATAGATTTGTTGTTGCAAACACAGAGAGAGCACATAACTGTAGTGAATAAAGACTATACTGTGAGATGCTGGATATAGATTTGTTGTTGCACACAGAGGGGAGAGTACATAACTGTAGTGAATAAAGACTATACTGTAAGATGCTGGATATAGATTTGTTGTTGCACACAGAGAGAGAGCACATAACTGTAGTAAATAAAGTCTATACTGTGAGATGCTGGATATAGATTTGTTGTTGCACACAGAGGGGAGATTACATAACTGTAGTGAATAAAGACTATACTGTGAGAAGCTGGTTATAGATTTGTTGTGCACACAGAGGGGAGAGCACATAACTGTAGTGAATAAAGACTATACTGTGAGATGCTGGATATAGATTTGTTGTTGCACACAGAGGAGAGAGCACATAACTGTAGTAAATAAAGACTATACTGTGAGATGCTGGATATAGAATTGTTGTTGCACACAGAGGAGAGAGCACATAACTGTAGTGAATAAACACTATAATGTGAGATGCTGGATATAGATTTGTTGTTGCACACAGAGGAGAGAGCACATAACTGTAGTGAATAAAGACTATACTGTGAGATGCTGGATATAGATTTGTTGTTGCACACAGAGGGGAGAGCACATAACTGTAGTGAATAAAGACTATACTGTGAGATGCTGGATATATATTTGTTGTTGCACACAGAGGGGAGAGCACATAACTGTAGTGAATAAAGACTATACTGCGAGATGCTGGATATAGATTTTCTGTTGCACACAGAGGGGAGAGCACATAACTGTAGTGAATAAAGACTATACTGTAAGATGCTGGATATAGATTTGCTGTTGCACACAGAAGAGAGAGAGCACATAACTGTAGTGAATAAAGACTATACTGTGAGATGCTGGATATAGATTTGTTGTTGCACACAGAGGGGAGAGCACATAACTGTTGTGAATAAAGACTATACTGTGAGATGCTGGATATAGATTTGTTGTTGCACACAGAGGGGAGAGCACATAACTGTTGTGAATAAAGACTATACTGTGAGATGCTGGATATAGATTTGTTGTTGCACACAGAGAGAGAGCACATAACAGTAGTGAATAAAGACTGTACTGTGAGATGCTGGATATAGATTTGTTGTTGCACACAGAGGGGAGAGCACATAACTGTTGTGAATAAAGACTATACTGTGAGATGCTGGATATAGATTTGTTGTTGCACAGAGAGAGAGAGCACATAACTGTAGTGAATAAAGACTGTACTGTGAGATGCTGGATATAGATTTGTTGTTGCACACAGAGGAGAGAGCACATAACTGTAGTAAATAAAGACTATACTGTGAGATGCTGGATATAGATTTGTTGTGCACACACAGAGAGAACACATAACTGTAGTGAATAAAGACTATACTGTGAGATGCTGGATATAGATTTGTTGTGCACACACAGAGAGAACACATAACTGTAGTGAATAAAGACTATACTGTGAGATGCTGGATATAGATTTGTTGTTGCACACAGAGGAGAGAGCACATAACTGTAGTGAATAAAGACTATACTGTGAGATGCTGGATATAGATTTGTTGTTGCACACAGAGGAGAGAGCACATAACTGTAGTGAATAAAGACTATACTGTGAGATGCTGGATATAGATTTGTTGTTGCACACAGAGGAGAGAGCACATAACTGTAGTGAATACAGACTATACTGTGAGATGCTGGATATAGATTTTCTGTTGCACACAGAGGAGAGAGCACATAACTGTAGTGAATAAAGACTATACTGTAAGATGCTGGATATATATGTGTTGTGCACACAGAGGAGAGAGCACATAACTGTAGTGAATAAAGACTATACTGTAAGATGCTGGATATAGATTTGTTGTTGCACACAGAGAGAGAGCACATAACTGTAGTGAATAAAGACTATACTGTGATATGCTGGTTATAGATTTGTTGTTGCACACAGAGGAGAGAGCACATAACTGTAGTGAATAAAGACTATACTGTGAGATGCTGGATATAGATATGCTGTTGCACACAGAAGAGAGAGCACATAACTGTAGTGAATAAAGACTATACTGTGAGATGCTGGATATAGATTTGTTGTTGCACACAGAGGAGAGAGCACATAACTGTAGTGAATAAAGACTATACTGTGAGATGCTGGATATAGATTTGTTGTTGCACACAGAGGAGAGAGCACATAACTGTAGTGAATAAAGACTATACTGTGAAATGCTGCTTATAGATTTGTTGTGCACACACAGAGAGAGCATATAACTGTAGTGAATAAAGACTATATTGTGAGATGCTGGATATAGATTTGTTGTTGCACACAGAGGAGAGAGCACATAACTGTAGTGAATAAAGACGATACAGTGAAATGCTGGATATAGATTTGTTGTTGCACACACAGGAGAGAGCACATAAATGTAGTGAATATAGACTATATTGTGAGATGCTGGATATAGATTTGTTGTTGCACACAGAAGGGAGAGCACATCCATGTAGTGAATAAAGAATATATTGTGAGATGCTGGATATAGATTTGATGTTGCACACCGAGGAGAAAGCACATAACTTTAGTGAATAAAGACTATACTATGAGATGCTGGATATAGATTTGTTGTTGCACACAGAGGGGAGAGCACATAACTGTAGTGAATAAAGACTATACTGTGAGATCCTGGATATAGATTTGTTGTTGCACACAGAGAGAGAGCACATAACTGTAGTGAATAAAGACTATACTGTGAGATGCTGGATATAGATTTGTTGTTGCACACAGAGAGAGAGCACATAACTGTAGTGAATAAAGACTATACTGTGAGATGCTGGATATAGATTTGTTGTGCACACACAGAGAGAGCACATAACTGTAGTGAATAAAGACTATACTGTGAGATGCTGGATATAGATTTGTTGTTGCACACAGAGAGAGAGAGCACATAACTGTAGTGAATAAAGACTGTACTGTGAGATGCTGGATATAGATTTGTTGTTGCACACAGAGGGGAGAGCACATAACTGTAGTGAATAAAGACTATACTGTGATATGCTGGTTATAGATTTGTTGTTGCACACAGAGAGAGAGCACATAAATGTAGTGAATAAAGACTATACTGTGAGAAGCTGGTTATAGATTTGTTGTTGCACACAGAGAGAGAGAGCACATAACTGTAGTGAATAAATACTATGCTGTGAGATGCTGGCTATAGATTTTCTGTTGCACACAGAGGGGAGAGCACATAACTGTTGTGAATAAAGACTATACTGTGAGATGCTCGATATAGATTTGTTGTTGCACACAGAGGAGAGAGCACATAACTGTAGTGAATAAAGACTATATTGTGAGATGCTGGTTATAGATTTGTTGTTGCACACAGAGAGAGAGCACATAACTGTTGTGAATAAAGACTATACTGTGAGATGCTGGTTATAGATTTGTTGTTGCACACAGAAGGGAGAGCACATAACTGTAGTGAATAAAGACTATACTGTGAGATGCTGGTTATAGATTTGTTGTTGCACACAGAAGGGAGAGCACATAACTGTAGTGAATTAAGACTATACTGTGAGAAGCTGGATATATATTTGTTGTTGCACACAGAGGAGAGAGCACATAACTGTAGTGAATAAAGACTATACTGTGAGATGCTGGATATAGATTTGTTGTTGCACACAGAGGGGAGGGCACATAACTGTAGTGAATAAAGACTATATTGTGAGATGCAGGATATAGATTTGTTGTTGCACACCGAGGGGAGAGCACATAACTGTAGTGAATAAAGACTATACTGTGAGATGCTGGATATAGATTTGTTGTTGCACACACAGAGAGAGCACATAACTGTAATGAATAAAGACTATACTGTGAGATGCTGAATATAGATTTGTTGTTGCACACAGAGGGGAGAGCACATAACTGTAGTGAATAAAGACTATATTGTAAGATGCTGGATATAGATTTGTTGTTGCAAACACAGAGAGAGCACATAACTGTAGTGAATAAAGACTGTACTGTGAGATGCTGGTTATAGATTTGTTGTTGCACACAGAGAGAGAGCACATAACTGTAGTGAATAAAGACTATACTGTGAGATGCTGGTTATAGATTTGTTGTTGCACACAGAGAGAGAGCACATAACTGTAGTAAATAAAGTCTATACTGTGAGATGCTGGATATAGATTTGTTGTTGCACACAGAGGGGAGAGCACATAACTGTTGTGAATAAAGACTATACTGTGAGATGCTGGATATAGATTTGTTGTTGCACACAGAGGAGAGAGCACATAACTGTAGTGAATAAAGACTATACTGTGAGATGCTGGATATAGATTTGTTGTTGCACACAGAGGAGAGAGCACATAACTGTAGTGAATAAAGACTATACTGTGAAATGCTGCTTATAGATTTGTTGTGCACACACAGAGAGAGCATATAACTGTAGTGAATAAAGACTATATTGTGAGATGCTGGATATAGATTTGTTGTTGCACGCCGAGGAGAGAGCACATAACTAGTGAATAAAGACGATACAGTGATATGCTGGATATAGATTTGTTGTTGCACACAGAGGAGAGAGCACATAACTGTAGTGAATAAAGACGATACAGTGAAATGCTGGATATAGATTTGTTGTTGCACACACAGGAGAGAGCACATAAATGTAGTGAAAATAGACTATATTGTGAGATGCTGGATATAGATTTGTTGTTGCACACAGAAGGGAGAGCACATCCATGTAGTGAATAAAGAATATATTGTGAGATGCTGGATATAGATTTGATGTTGCACACCGAGGAGAAAGCACATAACTTTAGTGAATAAAGACTATACTATGAGATGCTGGATATAGATTTGTTGTTGCACACAGAGGGGAGAGCACATAACTGTAGTGAATAAAGACTATACTGTGAGATGCTGGATATAGATTTGTTGTTGCACACAGAGAGAGAGCACATAACTGTAGTGAATAAAGACTATACTGTGAGATGCTGGATATAGATTTGTTGTTGCACACAGAGAGAGAGCACATAACTGTAGTGAATAAAGACTATACTGTGAGATGCTGGATATAGATTTGTTGTACACACACAGAGAGAGCACATAACTGTAGTGAATAAAGACTATACTGTGAGATGCTGGATATAGATTTGTTGTTGAACACAGAGGGGAGAGCACATAACTGTAGTGAATAAAGACTATACTGTGATATGCTGGTTATAGATTTGTTGTTGCACACAGAGGGGAGAGCACATAACTGTAGTGAATAAAGACTATACTGTGATATGCTGGTTATAGATTTGTTGTTGCACACAGAGAGAGAGCACATAAATGTAGTGAATAAAGACTATACTGTGAGAAGCTGGTTATAGATTTGTTGTTGCACACAGAGAGAGAGCACATAACTGTAGTGAATAAATACTATACTGTGAGATGCTGGCTATAGATTTTCTGTTGCACACAGAGGGGAGAGCACATAACTGTTGTGAATAAAGACTATACTGTGTGATGCTGGTTATAGATTTGTTGTTGCACACAGAAGGGAGAGCACATAACTGTAGTGAATTAAGACTATACTGTGAGATGCTGGATATAGATTTGTTGTTGCACACAGAGGGGAGAGCACATAACTGTAGTGAATAAAGACTATACTGTGAGAAGCTGGATATAGATTTGTTGTTGCACACCGAGGGGAGAGCACATAACTGTAGTGAATAAAGACTGTACTGTGAGATGCTGGATATAGATTTGTTGTTGCACACACAGAGAGAGCACATAACTGTAGTGAATAAAGACTATACTGTGAGATGCTGGATATAGATTTGTTGTTGCACACACAGAGAGAGCACATAACTGTAGTGAATAAAGACTATACTGTGAGATGCTGAATATAGATTTGTTGTTGCACACAGAGGGGAGAGCACATAACTGTAGTGAATAAAGACTATATTGTAAGATGCTGGATATAGATTTGTTGTTGCAAACACAGAGAGAGCACATAACTGTAGTGAATAAAGACTATACTGTGAGATGCTGGATATAGATTTGTTGTTGCACACAGAGGGGAGAGCACATAACTGTAGTGAATAAAGACTATACTGTAAGATGCTGGATATAGATTTGTTGTGAACACAGAGGAGAGAGCACATAACTGTAGTGAATAAAGACTATACTGTAAGATGCTGGATATAGATTTGTTGTTGCACACAGAGGGGAGAGCACATAACTGTAGTGAATAAAGACTATACTGTGAGATGCTGGTTATAGATTTGTTGTTGCACACAGAGGGGAGAACACATAACTGTAGTGAATAAAGACTATACTGTGAGATGCTGAATATAGATTTGTTTTTGCACACAGAGGGGAGAGCACATAACTGTAGTGAATAAAGACTATACTGTGAGATGCTGGATATAGATTTGTTGTTGCACACAGAGGAGAGAGCACATAACTGTAGTGAATAAAGACTATACTGTGAGATGCTGGTTATAGATTTTCTGTTGCACACAGAGGGGAGAGTACATAACTGTAGTGAATAAAGACTGTTCTGTGAGATGCTGGATACAGATTTGTTGTGCACACAGAGGGGAGAGCACATAACTGAAGTGAATAAAGACTATACTGTGATATGCTGGATATAGATTTGCTGTTGCACACAGAGGAGAGAGCACATAACTGTAGTGAATAAAGACTATACTTCGAGATGCTGGTTATAGATTTTCTGTTGCACACAGAGGGGAGAGCACATAACTGTAGTGAATAAAGACTCTACTGTGAGATGCTGGTTATAGATTTGTTGTGCACACAGAGGGGAGAGCACATAACTGTAGTGAATAAAGACTGTACTGTGAGATGCTGGATACAGATTTGTTGTTGCACACAGAGGGGAGAGCACATAACTGTAGTGAATAAAGACTATACTGTGAAATGCTGGATATAGATTTGTTGTTGCACACAGAGGAGAGAGCACATAACTGTAGTGAATAAACACTATACTGTGAGATGCTGGTTATAGATTGGCTGTTGCACACAGAGGGGAGAGCACATAACTGTAGTGAATAAAGACTATACTGTGAGATGCTGGATATAGATTTGTTGTTGCACACAGAGGGGAGAGCACATAACTGTAGTGAATACAGACTATACTGTGAGATGCTGGATATAGATTTTCTGTTGCACACAGAGGAGAGAGCACATAACTGTAGTGAATAAAGACTATACTGTGAGATGCTGGATATAGATTTGTTGTTGCACACAGAGGGGAGAGCACATAACTGTAGTGAATACAGACTATACTGTGAGATGCTGGATATAGATTTTCTGTTGCACACAGAGGAGAGAGCACATAACTGTAGTGAATAAAGCCTATACTGTAAGATGCTGGATATATATGTGTTGTGCACACAGAGGAGAGAGCACATAACTGTAGTGAATAAAGACTATACTGTAAGATGCTGGATATAGATTTGTTGTGAACACAGAGGATAGAGCACATAACTGTAGTGAATAAAGACTATACTGTGAGATGCTGGATATAGATTTGTTGTTGCACACACAGAGAGAGCACATAACCGTAGTGAATAAAGACTATACTGTGAGATGCTGGATATAGATTTGTTGTTGCACACAGAGGGGAGAGCACATAACTGTAGTGAATAAAGACTATACTGTGAGATGCTGGATATAGATTTGTTGTTGCACACAGAGGAGAGAGCACATAACTGTAGTGAATAAAGACTATACTGTGAGATGCTGGTTATAGATTTTCTGTTGCACACAGAGGGGAGAGCACATAACTGTAGTGAATAAAGACTGTTCTGTGAGATGCTGGATACAGATTTGTTGTGCACACAGAGGGGAGAGCACATAACTGTAGTGAATAAAGACTATACTGTGATATGCTGGATATAGATTGGCTGTTGCACACAGAGGAGAGAGCACATAACTGTAGTGAATAAAGACTATACTGTGAGATGCTGGATATAGATTTGCTGTTGCACACAGAGGAGAGAGCACATAACTGTAGTTAATAAAGACTATACTGCGAGATGCTGGTTATAGATTTTCTGTTGCACACAGAGGGGAGAGCACATAACTGTAGTGAATAAAGACTATACTGTGAGATGCTGGTTATAGATTTGTTGTGCACACAGAGGGGAGAGCACATAACTGTAGTGAATAAAGACTGTACTGTGAGATGCTGGATACAGATTTGTTGTTGCACACACAGAGAGAGCACATAACCGTAGTGAATAAAGACTATACTGTGAGATGCTGGATATAGATTTGTTGTTGCACACAGAGGGGAGAGCACATAACTGTTGTGAATAAAGACTGTACTGTGAGATGCTGGTTATAGATTTGTTGTTGCACACAGAGGGGAGAGCACATAACTGTAGTGAATAAAGACTATACTGTGAGATGCTGGATATAGATTTGTTGTTGCACACAGAGGGGAGAGCACATAACTGTAGTGAATAAAGACTATACTGTGAGATGCTGGTTATAGATTTGTTGTTGCACACAGAGGAGAGAGCACATAACTGTAGTTAATAAAGACTGTACTGTGAGATGCTGGATACAGATTTGTTGTGCACACAGAGGGGAGAGCACATAACAGTAGTGAATAAAGACTGTACTGTGAGATGCTGGATACAGATTTGTTGTGCACACAGAGGGGAGAGCACATAACTGTAGTGAATAAAGACTGTACTGTGAGATGCTGGATATAGATTTGTTGTTGCACACAGAGGGGAGAGCACATAACTGTAGTGAATAAAGACTATATTGTGAAATGCTGGATATAGATTTGTTGTTGCACACAGAGGAGAGAGCACATAACTGTAGTGAATAAACACTATACTGTGAGATGCTGGTTATAGATTGGCTGTTGCACACAGAGGGGAGAGCACATAACTGTAGTGAATAAAGACCATACTGTGAGATGCTGGATATAGATTTGTTGTTGCACACAGAGGGGAGAGCACATAATTGTAGTGAATAAAGACTATACTGTGAGATGCTGGATATAGATTTGTTGTTGCACACAGAGGGGAGAGCACATCACTGTAGTGAATACAGACTATACTGTGAGATGCTGGATATAGATTTTCTGTTGCACACAGAGGAGAGAGCACATAACTGTAGTGAATAAAGACTATACTGTGAGATGCTGGCTATAGATTTGTTGTTACACACAGAGGGGAGAGCACATAACTGTAGTGAATAAAGACTATACTGTGAGATGCTGGATATAGATTTTCTGTTGCACACAGAGGAGAGAGCACATAACTGTAGTGAATAAAGACTATACTGTGAGATGCTGGTTATAGATTTTCTGTTGCACACAGAGGGGAGAGCACATAACTGTAGTGAATAAAGACTGTTCTGTGAGATGCTGGATACAGATTTGTTGTGCACACAGAGGGGAGAGCACATAACTGAAGTGAATAAAGACTATACTGTGATATGCTGGATATAGATTTGCTGTTGCACACAGAGGAGAGAGCACATAACTGTAGTGAATAAAGACTATACTTCGAGATGCTGGTTATAGATTTTCTGTTGCACACAGAGGGGAGAGCACATAACTGTAGTGAATAAAGACTATACTGTGAGATGCTGGTTATAGATTTGTTGTGCACACAGAGGGGAGAGCACATAACTGTAGTGAATAAAGACTGTACTGTGAGATGCTGGATACAGATTTGTTGTGCACACAGAGGGGAGAGCACATAACAGTAGTGAATAAAGACTGTACTGTGAGATGCTGGATATAGATTTGTTGTTGCACACAGAGGGGAGAGCACATAACTGTTGTGAATAAAGACTATACTGTGAAATGCTGGATATAGATTTGTTGTTGCACACAGAGGAGAGAGCACATAACTGTAGTGAATAAACACTATACTGTGAGATGCTGGTTATAGATTGGCTGTTGCACACAGAGGGGAGAGCACATAACTGTAGTGAATAAAGACTATACTGTGAGATGCTGGATATAGATTTGTTGTTGCACACAGAGGGGAGAGCACATAACTGTAGTGAATACAGACTATACTGTGAGATGCTGGATATAGATTTTCTGTTGCACACAGAGGAGAGAGCACATAACTGTAGTGAATAAAGACTATACTGTGAGATGCTGGATATAGATTTGTTGTTGCACACAGAGGGGAGAGCACATAACTGTAGTGAATACAGACTATACTGTGAGATGCTGGATATAGATTTTCTGTTGCACACAGAGGAGAGAGCACATAACTGTAGTGAATAAAGACTATACTGTGAGATGCTGGATATAGATTTGTTGTTGCACACAGAGGAGAGAGCACATAACTGTAGTGAATAAAGCCTATACTGTAAGATGCTGGTTATAGATTTGTTGTGCACACAGAGGGGAGAGCACATAACTGTAGTGAATAAAGACTGTACTGTGAGATGCTGGATACAGATTTGTTGTTGCACACACAGAGAGAGCACATAACCGTAGTGAATAAAGACTATACTGTGAGATGCTGGATATAGATTTTCTGTTGCACACAGAGGAGAGAGCACATAACTGTAGTGAATAAAGCCTATACTGTAAGATGCTGGATATATATGTGTTGTGCACACAGAGGAGAGAGCACATAACTGTAGTGAATAAAGACTATACTGTAAGATGCTGGATATAGATTTGTTGTGCACACAGAGGAGAGAGCACATAACTGTAGTGAATAAAGACTATACTGTAAGATGCTGGATATAGATTTGTTGTTGCACACAGAGGGGAGAGCACATAACTGTAGTGAATAAAGACTATACTGTGAGATGCTGGATATAGATTTGTTGTTGCACACAGAGGAGAGAGCACATAACTAGTGAATAAAGACTATACTGTGAGATGCTGGTTATAGATTTTCTGTTGCACACAGAGGGGAGAGCACATAACTGTAGTGAATAAAGACTGTTCTGTGAGATGCTGGATACAGATTTGTTGTGCACACAGAGGGGAGAGCACATAACTGTAGTGAATAAAGACTATACTGTGATATGCTGGATATAGATTTGCTGTTGCACACAGAGGAGAGAGCACATAACTGTAGTGAATAAAGACTATACTGCGAGATGCTGGTTATAGATTTTCTGTTGCACACAGAGGGGAGAGCACATAACTGTAGTGAATAAAGACTATACTGTGAGATGCTGGTTATAGATTTGTTGTGCACACAGAGGGGAGAGCACATAACTGTAGTGAATAAAGACTGTACTGTGAGATGCTGGATACAGATTTGTTGTGCACACAGAGGGGAGAGCACATAACTGTAGTGAATAAAGACTGTACTGTGAGATGCTGGATATAGATTTGTTGTTGCACACAGAGGGGAGAGCACATAACTGTAGTGAATAAAGACTATACTGTGAAATGCTGGATATAGATTTGTTGTTGCACACAGAGGAGAGAGCACATAACTGTAGTGAATAAACACTATACTGTGAGATGCTGGTTATAGATTGGCTGTTGCACACAGAGGGGAGAGCACATAACTGTAGTGAATAAAGACTATACTGTGAGATGCTGGATATAGATTTGTTGTTGCACACAGAGGGGAGAGCACATAACTTTAGTGAATAAAGACTATACTGTGAGATGGTGGATATAGATTTGTTGTTGCACACAGAGGAGAGAGCACATAACTGTAGTGAATAAAGACTATACTGTGAGATGCTGGATATAGATTTGTTGTTGCACACAGAGGAGAGAGCACATAACTGTAGTGAATAAAGACTATACTGTGAGATGCTGGCTATACATTTTCTGTTGCACACAGAGGGGAGAGCACATAACTGTAGTGAATAAAGACTGTTCTGTGAGATGCTGGATACAGATTTGTTGTGCACACAGAGGGGAGAGCACATAACTGTAGTGAATAAAGACCATACTGTGAGATGCTGGATATAGATTTGTTGTTGCAAACAGAGGGGAGAGCACATAACTGTAGTGAATAAAGACTATACTGTGAGATGCTGGATATAGATTTGTTGTTGCACACAGAAGGGAGAGCACATAACTGTAGTGAATAAAGACTATACTGTGAGATGCTGGATATAGATTTGTTGTTGCACACAGAGGAGAGAGCACATAACTGTAGTGAATAAAGACTATACTGTGAGATGCTGGATATAGATTTGTTGTTGCACACAGAGGAGAGAGCACATAACTGTAGTGAATAAAGACTATACTGTGAGATGCTGGCTATACATTTTCTGTTGCACACAGAGGGGAGAGCACATAACTGTAGTGAATAAAGACTGTTCTGTGAGATGCTGGATACAGATTTGTTGTGCACACAGAGGGGAGAGCACATAACTGTAGTGAATAAAGACTGTTCTGTGAGATGCTGGATACAGATTTGTTGTGCACACAGAGGGGAGAGCACATAACTGTAGTGAATAAAGACTGTTCTGTGAGATGCTGGATACAGATTTGTTGTGCACACAGAGGGGAGAGCACATAACTGTAGTGAATAAAGACTATACTGTGAGATGCTGGATATAGATTTGTTGTTGCACACAGAGGAGAGAGCACATAACTGTAGTGAATAAAGACTATACTGTGAGATGCTGGTTATAGATTTTCTGTTGCACACAGAGGGGAGAGCACATAACTGTAGTGAATAAAGACTGTTCTGTGAGATGCTGGATA
Organism: Bombina bombina; assembly: GCF_027579735.1. Lineage (NCBI taxonomy): Eukaryota > Metazoa > Chordata > Amphibia > Anura > Bombinatoridae > Bombina > Bombina bombina. The sequence goes on along the minus strand of NC_069505.1, from coordinate 598,192,830 downwards.
CAGATTTGTTGTTGCACACAGGGGGAGAGCACATAACTGTAGTGAATAAAGACTGTTCTGTGAGATGCTGGATACAGATTTGTTGTGCACACAGAGGGGAGAGCACATAACTGTAGTGAATAAAGACTGTTCTGTGAGATGCTGGATACAGATTTGTTGTGCACACAGAGGGGAGAGCACATAACTGTAGTGAATAAAGACTATACTGCGAGATGCTGGTTATAGATTTTCTGTTGCACACAGAGGGGAGAGCACATAACTGTAGTGAATAAAGACTATACTGTGAGATGCTGGTTATAGATTTGTTGTGCACACAGAGGGGAGAGCACATAACTGTAGTGAATAAAGACTGTTCTGTGAGATGCTGGATACAGATTTGTTGTGCACACAGAGGGGAGAGCACATAACTGTAGTGAATAAAGACTATACTGCGAGATGCTGGTTATAGATTTTCTGTTGCACACAGAGGGGAGAGCACATAACTGTAGTGAATAAAGACTATACTGTGAGATGCTGGTTATAGATTTGTTGTGCACACAGAGGGGAGAGCACATAACTGTAGTGAATAAAGACTGTACTGTGAGATGCTGGATATAGATTTGTTGTTGCACACAGAGGGGAGAGCACATAACTGTAGTGAATAAAGACTATACTGTGAAATGCTGGATATAGATTTGTTGTTGCACACAGAGGAGAGAGCACATAACTGTAGTGAATAAACACTATACTGTGAGATGCTGGTTATAGATTGGCTGTTGCACACAGAGGGGAGAGCACATAACTGTAGTGAATAAAGACCATACTGTGAGATGCTGGATATAGATTTGTTGTTGCACACAGAGGAGAGAGCACATAACTGTAGTGAATAAAGACTATACTGTGAGATGCTGGCTATACATTTTCTGTTGCACACAGAGGGGAGAGCACATAACTGTTGTGAATAAAGACTATACTGTGAGATGCTGGATATAGATTTGTTGTTGTACACAAAGGGGAGAGCACATAACTGTAGTGAATAAAGACTATACTGTGAGATGCTGGCTATAAATTTTCTGTTGCACACAGAGAGGAGAGCACATAACTGTTGTGAATAAAGACTATACTGTGAGATGCTGGATATAGATTTTCTGTTGCACACAGAGGGGAGAGCACATAAATGTAGTGAATAAAGACTATACTGTGAGATGCTGGATATAGATTTGTTGTTGCACACAGAGGGGAGAGCACATAACTGTAGTGAATAAAGACTATAATGTGAGATGCTCGATATAGATTTGTTGTTGCACACAGAGGGGAGAGCACATAACTGTAGTGAATAAAGACTATACTGTGAGATGCTGGCTATAGATTTTCTGTTGCACACAGAGGGGAGAGCACATAACTGTTGTGAATAAAGACTATACTGTGAGATGCTGGTTATAGATTTGTTGTTGCACACAAAGGGGAGAGCACATAACTGTAGTGAATAAAGACTATACTGTGAGATGCTGGATATAGAATTTCTGTTGCACACAGAGGAGAGAGCACATAACTGTAGTGAATAAAGCCTATACTGTAAGATGCTGGATATATATGTGTTGTGCACACAGAGGAGAGAGCACATAACTGTAGTGAATAAAGACTATACTGTAAGATGCTGGATATAGATTTGTTGTGCACACAGAGGAGAGAGCACATAACTGTTGTGAATAAAGACTATACTGTGAGATGCTGGATATAGATTTTCTGTTGCACACAGAGGGGAGAGCACATAAATGTAGTGAATAAAGACTATACTGTGAGATGCTGGATATAGATTTGTTGTTGCACACAGAGGGGAGAGCACATAACTGTAGTGAATAAAGACTATACTGTGAGATGCTGGCTATAGATTTTCTGTTGCACACAGAGGGGAGAGCACATAACTGTAGTGAATAAAGACTATAATGTGAGATGCTCGATATAGATTTGTTGTTGCACACAGAGGGGAGAGCACATAACTGTAGTGAATAAAGACTATACTGTGAGATGCTGGCTATAGATTTTCTGTTGCACACAGAGGGGAGAGCACATAACTGTTGTGAATAAAGACTATACTGTGAGATGCTGGTTATAGATTTGTTGTTGCACACAGAGGGGAGAGCACATAACTGTTGTGAATAAAGACTATACTGTGAGATGCTGGTTATAGATTTGTTGTTGCACACAAAGGGGAGAGCACATAACTGTAGTGAATAAAGACTATACTGTGAGATGCTGGCTATAGATTTTCTGTTGCACACAGAGGGGAGAGCACATAACTGTTGTGAATAAAGACTATACTGTTAGATGCTGGATATAGATTTGTTGTTGCACACAGAAGGGAGAGCACATAACTGTAGTGAATAAAGACTATACTGTTAGATGCTGGATATAGATTTGTTGTTGCACACAGAAGGGAGAGCACATAACTGTAGTGAATAAAGACTATACTGTTAGATGCTGGATATAGATTTGTTGTTGCACACAGAAGGGAGAGCACATAACTGTAGTGAATAAAGACTATACTGTTAGATGCTGGATATAGATTGGCTGTTACACACAGAGGAGAGAGCACATAACTGCTTCTGGCTTGTAGATATGTTTATGCTTACAGAGGCAAAAGCACACAAGTTTAGTGAATGCAGACCATGGTGCAAGCTGCAGAGAGAGACATTAACAGTTAATACCTCACTACAACCTCAGGTGACTGAGCACCAGATCACATATATACAGAAATACAGACCCACCTGAATACTCTGTCCAGTATGATCGATGTATGTGGTACTGAAACAGGAACTATCCATAAAACAACTACAATACCCAAAATGCATAGCATGTGATGTCATATGCAAGAGCTTATAGATAAAAAGGGGTGGAGTTTTTCTACGGCATTAGACAAGGGTTTTTTTATGTTATTTTTTTATTTTTTATAATTTTGTAACTTTTTGTCAGTTGATGGTCAAATCAATAAACAATTATATAATGTAATTTGTTTTAATAACAATTATAATGATTAACAAGGGCAACATATTATCATTTAATAATGTAACATATTATATAACAAAAAATAATGCAAAACCCAAATAAACGCAAAAAATAATTAGATAGGTGAATGAATATTCAGCATTTTATATTAAACACATTAAATAATTAGCCATTAAAACATTTTTAAATCATGCTTTAACTGAAATATATTTTGATTATGGTGACAACCACAGGAAAGCAGATAGATATATAATTTCAATAATATATATTAAGTATAACGTAATAGTACACACATGCAAATAGTTGTAATGTTATTGGTTTAATTACTTATAGTTATGATGTAACAGTAAATGTGATTGGTTTAATTACTTATAGTTATGATGTAACAGTAAATGTGATTGGTTTAATTACTTATATTTATGATGTAACAGTAAATGTGATTGGTTTAATTACTTATAGTTATGATGTAACAGTAAATGAGATTGGTTTAATTATTTAAAAAATATTTTTAATGTGTGAAATATTTGTATGTTGATTTTGACTGTGGATATAATTTATCTTTTTAATTTTCCTTTTTGTTTTTACAGATAAGACATGGCTGAACTTAGTGATGTACTTTTTTTTCACTCATAGGGGCCAATTTATCAAGGGCCGAATGGCCCCTCCGTGCGAGCCTTCAGGCTCGCTGGAAACAGCAGTTATGGAGGAGCGGTCTTAAGAACGCTGCTCCATAACTGGTCCGCCGCCTCTGAGGCTGCCGACATCAATCCGCCCAATCGTGTATGATCAGGTTGATTGACAGGGGGTGGCATTGCACAAGCAGTTCACTAGAACTGCTTGTGCAATTTTAAATGCTGACAGCGTATGCTGTAGGCATTCAGCAATGTTTGACGGACATGATACGTTACAGGCTATCATGTACCCCAGAATATGATAAATCGGCCCCATTGGATGAGTCTGAGAAGGAGGTGTGGTAAATTTTTTGACTCAAGCACAGTCAAGCGTTACACCAGGTGGTTTGAAGAGATTTTCGGCTAGATTACGAGTTTTGCGGTACAGCTTTTAGCGATGAAAAATTGGCCATTACGCTGCAATGGCCAGGAACGCATTACAATTCGCGGCGGTATAGCTATACTGCAAAATATTTAGCTTTTAATGCTACGTCCATTCCGTGTGGGATTTCCATAGCACCGGTATTACAGGTTGTGTGTTCTGGCTAAAATGCTTACCCCAATCTGAGAGTAGTTATGGATTTTGTGTAACAAAAATGCTTCACAAAACTCATAACTAAAATGTTACAAAGTACACTAACACCCATAAACTACCTATTAACCCCTAAACCGCTGCTCTCCTGCATCGTAAATATTATATTAAACCTATTAACCCCTAATCTTCTACCCACCTACATCGCGACTATTAAATAAAGTTATTAATCCCTAATCTGCCGCCACCCACATCGCCAACACTATTTAAATATATTAACCACTAAATCTCCGGCCTCTCACATCGCCGCCACTAAATAAACCTATAAACCCCTAAACCGCCGGCCCCCACATCGCAAAGCACTAAATGAAACTATTAACCCCTAAAAATACCCCCCCTCCTAACTTTAAATTAAAATGACAATATAACTATCATTAAAAAAATAAAAACTTACCTGTGAAATAAAAATAAACCTAACATTAAACTATAAATAAACCTAACATAACTATTCTAACAAAATAAAAAAAATACCAATTATAAATCCTAAATTACAAATTTTTAAAAAAACTAATCCTATGAACAAATTAAAATAAAAAACCTAACATTACAAAAAAATAAACACTAAAATTATGAAAAATAAAAAACACTAAGATTACAAAAAATAATAAAACGAAATTATCAAAAATAAAAACAATTACACCTAATCTAATAGCCTTATAAAAAAGCCTCCCAAAATAAAAACACCCCCTAGCCTACTATAAACTACCAATAGCTCTTAAAAGGGCCATTTGTAGGGCATTGCCCTAAGTTAAACAGCTCTTTTACCTGGAAAAAAATACAAAGCCCCCCCAACAGTAAAACCTACCACCCAACCAACCCCCCAAAATAAAAAAAACCTAACACTAACCCCAGAATATCTACTCACGGTTCCTGAAGTCTGGACATCCCTCTCCATCCAGGCGGTGAGAAGTCTTCATCCATGCAGCAACATCTTCATCCATCCCGAGGGCGTCTTCTATCTTTATCCCAGCGGCGCTGAGCAGAGCTTTCCTGGAAACTGATGTCATCCTGCGCGGAGCATCCTCTTCATACGGTTACAACCGTACACTGACGCTTCAATGCAAGGTACCCGTTTCAAAATGGCGTACCTTGTATTCCTATTGGCTGATTTGATTCTTCAAATTCAAATCAGCAATAGGATGAGAGTTACTGAAATCCTATTGGCTGATTTGAACAGCCAATAGGATTTCTAATGAAATCCTATTGACAATTTGAATTTGAAGAATCAAATCAGGCAATAGCAATGCAAGGTACGCCATTTTGAAACGGGTACCTTGCATTGACGCTTAAGTGTACGGCAGCGACCGTATGAAGAGGACGCTCCGTGCAGGATGGCATCGGCTTCTAGGATAGCTACACTCCACGCCGCCGGGACAAAAATAGAAGATGCCGCCAGGATGGATGAAGATGTCGCCCCACCTGGATGAAGACTTCTCGCCGACTGGATGGAGAGGGATGTCCGGACTTCAGTAACCATGAGTAGATATTCTGGGGTTAGTGTTAGTTTTTTTTATTGTTTGGGGTTTTTTTCAGGTTAGGGTTTTGGGCAAATTGTAAAAGAGCTGAATGCACTTTTAAGGACAGTGCAAAAGAGCTGAATGCCCTTTTAAGGGCAATGCCCATACAAATACCCCTTTAGGGGCAATGGGTAGCTTAGGTTGTTTTTAGAGTTAGGTTTTTTATTTTGGGGTTGGTTGGGTGGTGGGTTTTACTGTTGGGGAGACTTGCATTTTTTCCAGGTAAAAGAGCTGTTTAACTTAGGGCAATGTCATACAAAAGGACCTTTTAAGGGCTATTGGTAGTATATTGTAGGCTAGGGGGTGTTTTTATTTTGGGGGACTTTTTTATAGGGCTATTAGATTAGGTGTAATTGTTTTTATCTTTGATAATTTAGTTTATTATTTTTTGTAATCTTAGTGTTTTTTATTTTTCGTAATTTTAGTGTTTATTTTTTCTTGTAATGTTAGATTTTTTTTTTAAAAAAATGTAGGATTAGTTTTTTTTAAATTTGTAATTTAGGATTTTTAATTGGTAGTTTATTTTTTAATTTTATTAGAACAGTAAGTTTAGTTTAATTTATAGTTTGATGTTAGGTTTATTTTTATTTAACAGGTAAGATTTTTTTTTAAAGATAGTTATATTGTAATTTTAATTTAACCCCTTAACGACCAAGAACGTACAGGGTACATCCTACAAAAAATATCACTTAATGACCAAGGACGTACCCTGAACGCCCTCAGGGTTTTAAAGTGCTGGAAGCGACATTTAATTTTTGCATTAGTCTCTTTAAGCAATTGCAGCTAATGGAAACAGAGTACAATGCTAGCCCAAAGTCAGATTTGCAGCAAATTTGTTTTCAATGCTACCTGGTGCCATAGGTTTGCAGAGATCACTACAGTCCCACAATTTGTCACAGTTTGTCAGCTCTGCCCACTGTCTTCCTCCTGATTAGCCTATCCCTGCCCAATTCTGACAAACTCCTCCCCCATCTCCGCATACTCCCTACCTAATCCCACTCCCAGAGTTGCTATGACGTTACTCCAACCTGGATGCCCCTGTGTAAGCCACCGGCCTTCCTACATAATCAGTTGTGTAAGTAAGCTGTTTACTTTTTAGCTCCTTCAGACCGTGTGAAAGCACCAGGACTTTGTGTGTAATATCAGCCTAACAGTTTATGTAACACATTTTAAAAAAAACAGTTACATCACTGATGTGCAAAAGTGCACCGCTTCTGTCACAGGATGCAGCAATACGTGCGTACCAAGATGGCGGTGACGAGTATAAAGATGCAGAGCTTTACCAACTAAAGTAAAATAAGAGATCGGCTTTAAAATCACATGAAACCCAAACATTTATTTTCACAATTCAGATAGAGCATACAATTTAAAAAAAGTTTCCTATTGACTTCTATTATCAAATTCACATTGTTCTCATGTTATTCTTTGTTGAAAAGAATTATGTAGCACAATATACTGAACTGTATAGAAGATCCTAAATCAGTAATATTATCCTGACCATATTGCTACTTCAAAAAAAGGGACACATATGAAAACAGCCCTGACAAATGTTTTTTTCATATATGTCCCTTTTTAAAGTGGCAATATGGTCACCCTAAGCATGCTACACGTGCACACTCCTGAGCCCCTTTCAGCCTACCTAGGTTTAACCTACAACAAAGCACCAGGAGAACAAAGCTGGGTAAAATCTGAGTTTAGGTGTGCACGGTGTGAGCTGGTCCTTTAACTCTGTCTGTGTATGGGGCAAGTTGTCCTTTTAAAGACTGTGAGTGCAGTGTGTGTTTGCGCACGTGCCCCTTTAAGATACAGCATCCCTTTAAGGCTGTGTGCATTGCGTGTGGATACATACTATCGACCCCTTTAAAACTGTGTGCGTTTACCCACTAAAGGATGTGTGTGCCTGCCCCTTTAAGGCTCTGTGAGCAGGTGTCGAGCTGCCCTTAAAGGTTGCGCTGCATGAACATTACTGTGATCTGTCACTTTAAGACTGCATAGGTGCCAAGCTGCCCTTTACAGTTGGGCTGCGAGAACATTACTGTGATATGTCCCTTTAAGAGTGTGCACGCCGGTGCCAAGCTGACCTTTAAGGTTGTGCTGCATGAAAATTACTGCAATCTGTCCCTTTAATGCTATGTGCTTGTGATGTAAGTTGTCCCTTTAACCTTTTAAAGCCGTTATGACGTTCTATTCCGTCATAATTAGACTGGGCTTTAAAGCCGTTATGACGGAATAGAACGTCATAACTAACGGCTGTCCTGAAGCCTTCTGTGCAGTCAGGACTTGATCGTGGTCTTGGGGGCGTTCCTAGGGTTGTAGGGACGCCCCCCAGACGCGATTCAATAATTGAAATCTCGCGATCGTGTGGTTTAAATTTGTCTACATCAGAACAGTTGTTCCGATGTAGGCACTTTAGCCCAGACTCGAAAGGGTTAAAGGCTGTAAGTGCTCTGTGTGTTTGTGTGCGTGCACCTGCCACAGTCCTGTTAAGACAGAGCATCCCTTTAAGGCTGTGTGCATCATGTGTTGATGCATACTATTGCTCCCTTTAAAACGTATCATCTGTCCCTTTAAGACTGTGTGCGCAATTGTCCAGCTGCCCTTTAAGGTTGCATTGTGTGAACATTACTGTGATCTGTCCCTTTAAGACGGTGTGTGTGTGGTGCTAGTTGACCATTTAAAGGCTGTGTGGGTTTTTGCCTGTCTCTTTAAGACTGTGTGACCATGTGCTACACTGCCCTTTAAGGCTGTGCTGTGTGATCATTATTTCCTCAGCAGTTTGTACAGTGGGTACTGACAGGGCTGCTGTAAGTGTCTGTGTACAGTGGGTACTGACAGGGCTGCTGTAAGTGTCTGTGTACAGTGGGTACTGACAGGGCTGCTGTAAGTGTCTGTGTACAGTGGGTACTGACAGGGCTGCTGTAAGTGTCTGTGTACAGCAGGTACTGACAGGGCTGCTTTAGTGTCTGTGTACAGTAGGTACTGATAGCTCTGCTTCAGTGTCTGTGTACAGTAGGTACTGAGAGTGCTGCTGTAAGTGTCTGTGTACAGTGGGTACTGACAGGGCTGCTGTAAGTGTCTGTGTACAGTGGGTACTGACAGGGCTGCTGTAAGTGTCTGTGTACAGTAAACAGTTACAAATGTATAAAAGCTGTAGGCTGAGGGTTTGATACAATGTATCCATATAGGTGAGCAGAGCTGGCTGGCTGTGGAAAGTCTATGGGGAAAACAGATACTTTACACCCCGAAATATGGCTCCCCTTTTTGTTCCTGGAGACACAAACACTGCAGTATTGTTGTTAGCCCTCATCTGAACCCCCACCCCAATTTTTGAAGTAAAATAATGCAATATGGCCGAGAAAATAATTTAGAACGCTTAACTAAGATTTTACTAGGGTGACCAAATTGCCACTTTAACCCCTTAAGGACACGGCCATTTTTAAATTTCTTTCCCTTAAGGACCAGGGCTATTTTTACATTTCTGCGGTGTTTGTGTTTAGCTGTAATTTTCCTCTTACTCGTTTACTGTACCCACACATATTATATACCGTTTTTCTCGCCACTAAATGGACTTTCTAAAGATACCATTATTTTCATCATATCTTATAATTTACTATTAAAAATATTATAAAATATGAGGAAAAAATGGAAAAAAACACACTTTTTCTAACTTTGACCCCCAAAATCTGTTACACATCTACAACCACCAAAAAACAACCATGCTAAATAGTTTCTAAAATTTGTCCTGAGTTTAGAAATACCCAATGTTTACATATTCTTTGCTTTTTTTGCAAGTTATAGGGCCATAAATACAAGTAGCACTTTGCTATTTCAAAACCACTTTTTTTCAAAATGAGCGCTAGTTACATTGGAACCCTGATATCTGTCAGGAATACCTAAATATCCCTTGACATGTATATATTTTTTTTTAGAAGACATCCCAAAGTATTGATCTAGGCCCATTTTGGTATATTTCATGCCACCATTTCACCGCCAAATGCGATCAAATAAAAAAAAATGTTCACTTTTTCACAAACTTTAGGTTTCTCACAGAAATTATTTACAAACAACTTGTGCAATTATGGCATAAATGGTTGTAAGTGCTTCTCTGGGATCCCCTTTGTTCAGAAATAGCAGACTTATATGGCTTTGGCGTTGCTTTTTGGTAATTAGAAGGCTGCTAAATGCCACTGCGCGCCACACGTGTTTTATGCCCAGCAGTGAAGGGGTTAATTAGGGAGCATGTAGGGAGCTTGTAGAGTTAATTTTAGCTTTAGTGTAGTGTAGTAGACAACCCAAAGTATTGATCTAGGCCCATTTTGGTAAATTTAATGCCACCATTTCACCGCCAAATGCGATCAAATTAAAAAAAAAACGTAATTTTTTTCGCAATTTTAGGTTTCTCACTGAAATTATTTACAAACAGCTTGTGCAATTATAGCACAAATGGTTGTAAATGCTTCTCTGGTATCCCCTTTGTTCAGAAATAGCAGACATATATGTCTTTGGCAATGCTTTTTGGTAATTAGAAGGCTGCTAAATGCCGCTGCACATCACACGTGTATTATGGCTAGCAGTGAAGGGGTTAATTAGGGATCTTGTAGGGAGCTTGCAGGGTTAATTTTAGCTTTAGTGTAGAGATCAGCCTCCCACCTGACACATCAGACCCACTGATCCCTCCCAAACAGCTCTCTTCCCTCCCCCACCCCACAATTGTCCCCGCCATCTTAAGTACTGGCAGAAAGTCTGCCAGTACTAAAATAAAAGGTATCTTTTTTTTTTTTCTTTTTTTTTTTGGGAGCATATTTACATATGCTGCTGTGTAGGATCCCTCTTAGCCCCAAACCTCCCTGATCCCCCCCCAAACAGCTCTCTAACCCTCCCCCTCTACATTATTGGGAGCCATCTTGGGTACTGGCAGCTGTCTGCCAGTACCCAGTTTACAAAAAAAATATATTTTTTTTTAAAGTATATTTTTTAATTTTTCCCCACTTTTCTGTAGTGTAGCTTCCCCCCCCAAGACTAAACCCCCACCCCCTCCCAGATCCCTTCGATTAACATATTTATCCCCCCTCTCTCCCTCTAAATATAAACCACTGTTCCATAGTGTAACGGTTCCCACCCGCTCCCTCCCCGTGCACGCGCCCGCCCGCCTCCCCTGTGCACGCGCGCGCGTCCGTGCGCGCCCCCCAGCAATCCCGCCCACGATCCCGCCCACCGGTCATCATCGATCGCCGCCCACCCGCCTCCCACGTCTGCTCCCACCCACCAACGATCGCGGCATCGATGTCCGGTGCAGAGAGGGCCACAGAGTGGCTCTCTCTGCATCGGATGGGGAAAAATGTTATTGCAGTGATGCCTCGATATCGAGGCATCACTACAATAACCGGAAAGCGGCTGGAAGCGATCAGGATCGCTTCCAGCCGCTTTCAACCCCAACGTCGTACAGGGTACGTCGCTGGTCTTTAAAGACCAGTTTGTGCAAGACGTACCCTGTACGACGCGTGTCGTTAAGGGGTTAAAAAGGAACACATATGAAAAATACATGTGTCAGGGCAGTTTTCGTGGCTGTTTAAAGAAATGTTTTTTATAAGAACCCTGACATATGTATTTTTCATATGTGTCCCGTTTTAAAGCGGCAATTTGGTCACCCTTCCCCAAGCAGGTTTAATAATCGAATTAAATTGGAGAGTTGTTTAAAACAGCATGCTCTGTCTGAATCATGACAATTTAATGTTCACTGTACCTTTAAAGCTGACAGTCTGAGATAGATATTTATCCTTCTGCTGCTGTGGAAAATCCACTTATACCCTGGCACTGAATGGGTTAAAGGGAGGCCTGACTATGCACCATAACGGCATTGTATGTCAAACAAAACTCCACCCCTTTTCAGCTATTAGGCTCATACTTATGACATCAGCTGCAATGCATATTGGTAATTGTAGTTTTCTGGTTATTTCCTGGTTCAGCTACAATGGATGGAGCCGAGTCTGTATATGCTCTCTTCTCTGTGCAAACAAGAGTACATCTACAAGCCAGCAACTGATTCACTAACATTGTGTGTTTTCTCATCTGCAAGGAACAGCATATCAACAAGTCAGCAGACAGAGCACCAGCAGTTTACAGCTCAGCATCTATTACCTAATGTGTGCGCTCTCCCTCTTCAATCAGCAAAGAACCTGCAGGCCAGCAGTTTACAGCTCAGCATCTATTCACTGTGTGTGCTCTCTCTCCTCAATTAGCAACACACCTGCAGACCAGCAGTTTACAGCTCAGCATCTATTCACTAATGTGTGTGCTCTCTCTCCTCAATTAGCAACACACCTGCAGGCCAGCAGTTTACAGCTCAGTATCCATTCACTAATGTGTGTGCTCTCTCTCCTCAATTAGCAACGCACCTGCAGGCCAGCAGTTTACAGCTCAGCATCTATTCACTAATGTGTGTGCTCTCTCTCCTCAATTAGCAACACACCTGCAGGCCAGCAGTTTACAGCTCAGCATCTATTCACTAATGTGTGTGCTCTCTCTCCTCAATTAGCAACAAACCTGCAGACCAGCAGTTTACAGCTCAGCATCTATTACCTAATGTGTGCGCTCTCCCTCTTCAATCAGCAAAGAACCTGCAGGCCAGCAGTTTACAGCTCAGCATCTATTCACTAATGTGTGTGCTCTCTCTCCTCAATTAGCAACACACCTGCAGGCCAGCAGTTTACAGCTCAGCATCTATTCACTAATGTGTGTGCTCTCCTCAATTAGCAACACACCTGCAGACCAGCAGTTTACAGCTCAGCATCTATTCACTAATGTGTGTGCTCTCTCTCCTCAATTAGCAACACACCTGCAGGCTAGCAGTTTACAGCTCAGCATCTATTCACTAATGTGTGTGCTCTCTCTCCTCAATTAGCAACACACCTGCAGGCCAGCAGTTTACAGATCTGCATCTATTCACTAATGTGTGTGCTCTCTCTCCTCAATTAGCAACACACCTGCAGACCAGCAGTTTACAGCTCAGCATCTATTCACTAATATGTGTGCTCTCAGCAATCAGCGATAAACCTACAGACCATCAGTTTACACCACAGCCTCTATTCACTAATGTGTGTGCTGTCTCTCCACAATCAGCAACACATCTGCAGACCAGGAGCTTAAATGACAGATTCTATTGACTAATGTGTGTGCTCTCTCTGTGCAATCAGCAACAGATCTGCAGACCAGCAGTTTACAACTCAGGATCTATTCACTAATGTGTGTGCTCTCTCTCTGCAATCAGCAACAGATCTGCAGACCAGCAGTTTACAGCTCAGCATCTATTCACTAATATGTGTGCTCTCTCTCCGCAATCAGCAATAAACCTGCAGACCATCAGTTTACACCACAGCCTCTATTCACTAATGTGTGTGCTGTCTCTCCATAATCAGCAACACATCTGCAGACAAGCAGCTTAAAGGACAGCTTCTATTCAGACCAGCAGTTTACAGCTCAGCATCTATTCACTACACTGTTCTCTCCACACTCTGCCAGCAACAACAGATCTACACTCCAGCTGTTCACAGCCCTTATTCACCAATATTAAGTGTGTTTCCCGCTGCAAACCTTTAATCTACAAGTCAGCAGCTCTCAGCACAGCTTCAGTTCACTAAGGTTTGTGCTCTCTCTCTGCAAGCAACAACACATTTATAAGCCCTAAGCTTACAGCACAGCCCATTTTCACTAAGCTTGTGTGCTCTCTTTTCTGCAAGCAGCAAGAATTCTACAAGACAGGTAAAAAATGTAACTTATTAAGTGTGTGTGTGCAGCAATAAGAGTGTATGTGCCGCTATAAGAGTGTATGTGCCGCTATAAGAGTGTATGTGCCGCTATAAGAGTGTATGTGCCGCTATAAGAGTGTATGTGCCGCTATAAGAGTGTATGTGCCGCTATAAGAGTGTATGTGCCGCTATAAGAGTGTATGTGCAGCTATAAGTGTGTATGTGCAGCTATATGTGTGTGTGTCTGTGTGTAGCTATATGTGTGTGTGTAGCTATATGTGTGTGTGCAGCTATATGTGTGTGTGCAGCTATACGTGTGTATATGCAGCTATAAGTATGTATGTGTAGCTATATGTGTGTGTAGCTATAAATGTGTGTGTGTGTGAAGCTATAAGAGTGTGTGCAGCTATAAGTGTGTATGTGCAGCTATATGTGTGTGTGTGTAGCTATATGTGTGTGTGCAGCTATAAATGTGTGTGTGTGTGCAGCTATAAGAGAGTGTGTGTGCAGCTATAAATGTGTGTGTGTGTGTGTAGCTATATGTGTGTGTGCAGCTATAAATGTGTGTGTAGCTATAAGAGAGTGTGTGTGCAGCTATAAATGTGTGTGTGTGTGTGTATGTGCAGCTATAAGAGTGTATGTTGACCTATAAGAGTGTGTTTGCAACTATAAGTGTGTGTGTGTGCAGCTATAAGAGTGTATGTGCAGCTATAAGTGTGTATGTGTGTGCAGCTATAAGAGTGTGTATGTGCAGCTATAAGAGAGTGTGTGTGCAGCTATAAGTGTGTACAGCTATAAGAGTGTATGTGCAGCTATAAGAGTGTATGTGGACTTATAAGAGTGTGTGTGTGCAACTTTAAGTGTGTGTGTGCAGTTATAAGAGAGTATGTGTGCAGCTATAAGAGTGTATGTGGACCTATACGAGTGTATGTGCAACTATAAGTATGTGTGTGTGTACAGCTATAAGAGTGTGTGTGCAGCTATAATAGTGTGTATGCAGCTATAAGAGTGTGTGTGTGCAGCTATAAGAGTGTGTGTGCAGCTATAAGAGTGTGTGTGCAGCTATAATAGTGTGTGTGCAGCTATAATAGTGTGTGTGTGCAGCTATAAGAGTGTGTGTGCAGCTATAAGAGTGTGTGTGCAGCTATAAGAGTGTGTGTGCAGCTATAAGTGTGTGTGTGTGCAGCTATAAGTGTGTGTGTGCAGCTATAAGAGAGTGTGTGTGCAGTTATAAGTGTGTATGTGTGTGCAGCTATAAGTGTGTGTGTTTGCAGCTATAAGAGTGTATGTGCAGCTATAAGTGTGTGTGTGTGCAGCTATAAGAGAGTGTGTGTGCAGCTATAAGTGTGTACAGCTATAAGAGTGTATGTGCAGCTATAAGAGTGTATGTGCAGCTATAAGAGTGTATATGCAACTATAAGAGTGTATGTGGACCTATAAGTGTGTGTGTGCAGTTATGAGAGTATGTGTGCAGCTATAAGAGTGTATGTGCAACTATAAGTGTGTGTGTGTAGCTATAAGAGAGTGTGTGTATGTGCAGCTATAAGTGTGTATGTGCAGCTATAAGTGTGTGTGTGCAGCTATAAGAGTGTGTGTGTGTGCAGCTATAAGAGTGTGTGTGTGTGCAGCTATAAGAGTGTGTGTGTGCAGCTATAAGTGTGTGTGTGTGTGTGCAGCTATAAGAGTGTGTGTGTACAGCTTTAAGAGTGTGTGTGTGTAGCTATAAGAGTGTGTGTGTGCAGCTATAAGAGTGAATGAATGTGCAGCTATAAGAGTGTGTGTGTGCAGCTATAAGAGTGTGTGTGTGCAGCTACAAGTGTGTGTGTGCAGCTATAAGTGTGTGTGTGTGCAGCTATAAGTGTGTGTATGTGCAGCTATAAGTGTGTGTGTGTGCAGCTATAGGTGTGTGTGTGCAGCTATAAGTGTGTGTGTGCAGCTTTAAGAGTGTGTGTGCAGCTATAAGAGTGTGTGTGCAGCTATAAGTGTGTATGTGCAGCTATAAGTGTGTGCAGCTATAAGCAGGGCCACCATCAGGGGGTGAATAGGGTGACTCCTGTCAGGGGCCCAGTGGGCCCCATGAGGCAAGCACAACTATTATTTAATTTTTTATTTTTTTTACATTTTGGCAGCCACCAGAGTGCGCTACAGCAGAGTGCTATTGAGCGTGGTAAATTTCATTACCAGGAGTAAAGCATTAGCATTTGAGAGGATTTCTGAGTGTGCACTAAACCACTATGCACAGTGTGAGACAGGCTTGGCACTTCAGTTTGTACAGTGTGTGCCAGAGTAAGGCGGCAGATCACTTTCATTTGCAGAGAAGGCAGGACTTACTTAGTAAATGTTTATTTTATTTATTTGTGCAATTTCAGATTGTAATTTCAGTGTGGTAGTTGTGTGGTGGCGTCAGGGGTAATTAAAAACACATTATTTTAGCAATATGCAGCAGTGTATTTATGATTATTTGACAATGCTGTAGAAATTCTATATTTAAAACCATGCAGAATTGTTTCCTCCTCAATACACAAATGGTAGGTGCCCTTTTGGCAGATATTATTTTATATATATATATATATATATATATATATATAATATATATATTAATTACATTTCAGTTTACTGCCCCTTAATGCACGGACTTTCCAGATGTCAGTGCCACTAGGCATTTATCTAAGATTTTTACATCTGCATAAAATGTTATACACTCAGGCTAAGATTGCTCAGTGTTTGAAATGAGACAGGTTAATTTAACACTGTTCAGTTGACACTAGAGCTGACTTAATTTTGAAATACATACAAACAAGCCTAAATCCTGCATTTAACCAGATTTAATGGTATGAGACCTAGTGCCACAGCTTATGGTTCCACTAATCCATACGTACAGCTGACAGATGGGAATATTTGTACACCAGATTTGAAGTGGTGCTCTTGGTTGGGGAAAATGGGGGGGGGACCCAAACATATGTCAACCTTTTAAAAGTACTTTTCTTCATCTACCCATTCTGACAGATAAATAATGTAAAATTTAAAATTCACAGAAGTATTTTTGTTTGCACATTTACAAATATGATTCTTTAAAAAGCGATCTCTTAATTTCTGCTATTTTTTTTATCATGCATGTCACACACTGTTTATTTAGGGGATGGCAATGTGCAGACATTTTTTACCTCCTGTGAGTGTTTCTGTGGGTGTCAGTGTTAATGTATTTGTGCTTTTGTTGTTGTCTCTATGAGTGTGTATGTATTTTTTTTCTGTGGATCTCTCTGTGACGGTGTGTGTGTATATATTTGTGTGTTTTATGTGGGTGTCTCTGTGTGTGTGTGTGTATGTCTTTGTGTGTTTTCTGTTGGTGTCTCTGTGAGTGTATGTCTTTGTGTGTTTTCTGTGGCTGTCTGTGTGTATGTATGTCTTTGTTTGTTTTCTGTGGGTGTCTCTCTGTGTGTGTATGTCTTTGTGTGTTTTAGGATGCTGTCTCTGTGGGAGTTTCCTTGGGTGTATGTGCAAGTTTGTGTTTGAGTTTGTGTGTGTGTGTCCATTGTCTGTTCCTTTTTAGGACATTTTGACCTTACTACTGATTACTCGTATCTTTCTACAGACTTTGAGACTAATGAGACCTTTCTGGAAGTCACAAATCCACTACTTAACATTTAAATTATTGTTTAGGCAGTTCAGGGCCCTTCCTTTCAGCCACTGCATGCTGTTGTCATCATTTAGTTGGCATCTTCCTTGACAAAAAGATAATCAGAACTCTGTATTTTGTTTTGTAAAGCTCTTTTTTTGACAAAACTGTAGTCTACCTCATTACTTGTCAGGTCAATGTAAACAAGTGCTGAGTGTCTGTGTCTGAGATTGTTTGTGTGTCTGCTAGAGTGTCTATATGTGAATCCTTATGTGTGAGTGTGTGTTTCAGTGTTTGATTGCGTCTGTGTGTTTCTTTGTGTGTCTGCTAGAGTGTCTATATGTGAATCCTTATGTGTGAGTGTGTGTTTCAGTGTATGAGTGTGTCTGTGTTTGTGTGTTACTACCTTTACAACATTTCCAAGTTTGACTACACTTAAGAATAAAGTTCATATACATTTTTAGTCATTGGTAAAAAATTGCACATGTCAAAAGGGGGGGGTGCGGGGGTCCTGATCAATGGTTAAGTAAAATTTCTAGTGGCGGCCCTGGCTATAAGTGTGTGTGTGCAGCTATAAGTGTGTGTGCAGCTATAAGAGTGTATGTGCAGCTATAAATGTGTGTGTATATGCAGCTATAAGAGTGTGTATGCAGTTTTAAGAGTGTGTTTGCAGCTATAAATGTGTGTGTGCAGCTATAAGAGTGTATGGGCAGCTATTAACAGTCATGTGCAGCTATAAGGGTGTATGTGCAGCTATAAGGGTGTGTTTTGCAGCTATAAGAGTGTATGTGTAGCTATAAGAGAGAGTGTGTGTGTGTGTGTGTATATATATATATATATATATATTTGTGTATGTGTATCTATGTATCTGTGAAGTGTTTTTTACTTAAATTAAACATAAGCAAGTAAAGTGTGTTCAATGCACCATTGACTTAGCGCTCAAGTCATAGCCAGGACATGAGTCTTTCAGTGTGCCCGCGTAGAGGTCTGTTATGTCAGGGATTTAGCGCACCCACACTATTTGACATCGAGATCTTTGTGGGCCCTAGACTATCGATGTATAAAATTCAACTTTTGTCTTCTAATTAATATTCTAGATAAGTGTGCCAACTCTAACGTTAAATAAGTAGAACTTTGCATAAAAAACACTGTGATAACAATATATATAAGAAAGGGGATAAGTAAAAATATAATATATGTTTATGAAAAAACAGATTTTTACACAAATAAGAACGTTCTAATTAGCAATATTATGACAAACAATGTATATACCAGTATTTATATAAATCCTTATATATGCAGAATATTCTAACAATGAATATGCGTTTAATAATAAAATAATATATCAGTACATACCAAACCAAACGTCATAGCTGATCTCTGGAGAGCTGAACCCTTTTATCTTAGGGACGGCTTTATATATCTTTATTATAACTGACCAGGAAGAACCGTAGTATGTCTGCCAAAATGCGTTCATCCTGCATTACAATATTCAAAACTTTATTCAGATGACTGTTATATTTGTATAGACGTTTTAGTTAAAGGGACATGAAACCCAATTTCTTTCATGTAATTAGCAAGAGTCCATGAGCTAGTGACGTATGGGATATACATTCCTACCAGGAGGGGCAAAGTTTACCAAACCTTAAAATGCCTATAAATACACCCCTCACCACACCCACAATTCAGTTTTACAAACTTTGCCTCCCGTGGAGGTGGTGAAGTAAGTTTGTGCTAGATTCTACGTTGATATGCGCTTCGCAACAGGTTGAAGCCCGGTTTTCCTCTCAGAGTGCAGCAAATGTCAGAGGGATGTGAAGAGAGTATTGCCTATTTGAATTCAATGGTCTCCTTCTACGGGATCTATTTCATAGGTTCTCTGTTATCGGTCGTAGAGATTTCTTCTCCTACCTCCCTTTTCAGATCGACGATATACTCTTATATACCATTACCTCTACTGATTCTCGTTTCAGTACTGGTTTGGCTATCTGCTATATGTAGATGAGTGTCCTGGGGTAAGTAAGTCTTATTTTTTGTGACACTCTAAGCTATGGTTGGGCACTTTATATGTAAAGTTCTAAATATATGTCTATAAACTTATATTTGCCTTGATTCAGGATAATCGGTATTCCTTATTTTCAGACTGTCAGTTTCATTATTGGGATAATGCATTCAATTATTTTTTCTTACCTTGAAAAATTTTAATTTGGCCATTTTTCCTGCGTGCTGTTAGGCTCGCAGGGGAGGGAAATGTTTCTTTTTATTTAGTCAATTTTTTGGCGCGTTCTTTTTTTGGCGCTAAAAATTGTCACTTACGGCGCGGTATTTTACGCCCGAAGTTGTATTCTGTTATGCATGCGTATTCAGACATTTTTTTGCGCCAAAAAAATGTGGGCGTCTTTTTTACTCACATTATTTAGACATTTCTCTTCATTGCTTCTGGTTGCTAGAAGCTTATTATTTTGCATTCTTTCCCATTCCTGAAACTGTCATTTAAGGAATTTGATAATTTTTCTTTATATGTTGTTTTTTCTATTACATATTGCAAGATGTCTCATGCTGACCCTGGATCTCAATCCACTAATGGACAGACGCTGCCTGATGCTGGTTCTACCAAAGTTAAGTGCATATGTTGTAAACTTGTGGTTATTGTTCCTCCAGCTGTAGTTTGTGTTAGTTGCCATGACAAACTTTCCAATGCAGATTGTGTCTCCATTAGTAATAATCCTTTACCTGTTGTTGTTCCTTCAACATCTAATGTTCAGGATGTTCCTGTTAATGTAAAAGAATTTGTTTCTAATTCTATT
Organism: Bombina bombina; assembly: GCF_027579735.1. NCBI lineage: Eukaryota > Metazoa > Chordata > Amphibia > Anura > Bombinatoridae > Bombina > Bombina bombina. The sequence goes on along the minus strand of NC_069505.1, from coordinate 598,172,897 downwards.
AGGAGGCTCTGTCTGTTATTCCTCCTTCCAGTAATCGTAAAAGGTCTTTCAAAACTTCTCATATTTCAGATGAATTTTTAGGTGACCGTCATCATTCTGACTTATCTGATTCTGATGAGGTTTTTTCTGGTTCAGAAGATTCTGCCTCAGATATTGATACTGATAAATCTTCATATTTATTTAAAATGGAGTTTATTCGTTCATTACTAAAAGAAATTTTGATTGCATTAGATATGGAGGAATCCAGTCCTCCTGATACTAAAACTGCTAAACGTTTAAATTCGGTTTATAAGCCTCATGTGTTAATTCCGGAAGTTTTTCCAGTTCCTGATGCTATCTCAGATGTGTTTGCTAGGGAATGGGATAGTTTGGGTACTTCATTTACTCCTTCTCCAAGGTTTAAGAAATTGTACCCTGTGCCATCTGATAGATTGGAGTTTTGGGATAAAATCCCTAAAGTTGATGGGGCTATCTCTACTCTTGCTAAACGTACTGCTATTCCTACGGCAGATAGCACTTCGTTTAAAGATCCTTTAGATAGGAAAATTGAATCTTTTTTTAAGAAAAGCTTATTTATGTTCAGGTAATTTACTTAGACCTGCTATATCTTTGGCTGATGTTGCAGCAGCTTCAACTTTTTGGTTGGAGGCTTTAGCGCAACAAGTGACAGATCATAATGCATATAGCATTGTTAAACCTCTTCAACATGCTAATAACTTTGTCTGTGATGCCATTTTTGATATCATTAGAGTTGATGTCCGGTATATGTCTTTAGCTATTTTAGCTAGAAGAGCTTTGTGGCTTAAATCTTGGAATGTAGATATGACTTCTAAGTCAACTTTGCTTTCTCTCTCTTTCCAAGGTAATAAGTTGTTTGGTTCTCAGTTGGATTCTATAATTTCAACTGTTACTGGAGGAAAGGGAGCCTTTTTGCAACAGGGCAAAAAATCTAAAGGTAATTATAGGGCTGCTAATCGTTTTCGTTCCTTTCGTCAAAATAAAGAGCAGAAGCCCGACCCTTCTCCTAAAGGAACAGTTTCCGGTTGGAAACCTAATCCAGTCTGGAATAAATCCAAGCCTTCCAGAAAGTCAAAACCTGCTCCTAAATCCGCATGAAGGTGCGGCCCTCATTCCAGCGCAGCTGGTAGGGAGCAGGTTACGATTTTTCAAAGATATTTGGATCAATTCGATTCACAATCTTTGGATTCAGAACATTGTTTCACAAGGGTACAGAATAGGTTTCAAGGTAAGACCACCTGTGAGAAGATTTTTTCTCTCACGCATTCCAGTAAATCCAGTGAAGGCTCAGGCGTTTCTGAAATGTGTTTCAGACCTAGAGTTAGCTGGGGTAATTATGCCAGTTCCAGTTCTGGAACGGGGTCTAGGGTTTTATTCAAATCTATTCATTGTGCCAAAGAAAGAGAATTCTTTCAGACCAGTTCTGGATCTAAAAATATTGAATCGTTATGTAAGGATACCAACATTCAAAATGGTGACTATAAGAACTATTCTGCCTTTTGTTCAGCAAGGGCATTATATGTCTACAATAGACTTACAGGATGCATACCTTCATATTCCAATTCATCCAGATCACTTTCAGTTCCTGAGATTCTCTTTTCTAGACAAGCATTACCAGTTTATTGCTCTTCCATTTGGTCTAGCAACTGCGCCAAGGATCTTTTCGAAGGTTCTAGGTGCCCTTCTCTCTGTAATCAGAGAACATGGTATTGCGGTATTTCCTTATTTGGACGATATCTTGGTACTTGCTCAGTCTTTACATTCTGCAGAATCTCACACAAATCAACTTGTGTTGTTTCTTCAAAGACATGGTTGGAGGATCAATTTACCAAAAAGTTCCTTGATTCCTCAGACAAGAGTAACCTTTTTAGGTTTCCAAATAGATTCAGTGTCCATGACTTTGTCTCTGACAGAAAAGAGACGTCTGAAATTGGTCTCAATTGTTCCCTTCGGTAGCATTATGCATGGAGATTTTAGGTCTCATGACTGCTGCTTCGGACGCGATCCCTTTTGCTCGTTTTCACACGAGACTACTCCAGCTTTGTATGCTAAACCAGTGGTGCATGGATTATACAAGGATATCACAAATAATATCCTTAAATCCCAATATTCGATCATCTCTAACTTGGTGGATGGATCACAATCATTTAATTCAAGGGGCCTCTTTTGTTCGTCCAACCTGGACTGTGATCTCAACAGATGCGAGTCTTTCAGGTTGGGGAGCTGTATGGGGATCTCTGACGGCACAGGGGGTGTGGGAATCTCAGGAGGCGAGATTACCAATCAACATTTTGGAACTCCGTGCGATTTTCAGAGCTCTTCAGTTCTGGCCTCTTCTGAAGAGAGAATCGTTTATCTGTTTTCAAACAGACAATGTCACGACCGTGGCATATGTCAATCATCAAGGTGGGACTCACAGTCCTCAAGCTATGAAAGAAGTATCTTGGATACTTGTATGGGCGGAATCCAGCTCCTGTCTAATTTCTGCGGTTCACATCCCAGGTGTAGACAATTGGGAAGCGGATTATCTCAGTCGCCAGACGTTACATCCGGGCGAATGGTCTCTTCATCCAGAGGTTTTTCTTCAGATTGTGCAAATCTGGGGTCTTCCAGAAATAGATCTGATGGCCTCTCATCTGAACAAGAAAATTCCCAGGTATCTGTCCAGATCCCGGGATCCTCAGGCGGAAGCAGTGGATGCGTTGTCAATTCCTTGGAATTATCATCCTGCTTATATCTTTCCGCCTCTAGTTCTCCTTCCGAAAGTAATCTCCAAAATTCTAATGGAGCGCTCATTTGTACTGCTGGTGGCTCCAGCATGGCCTCACAGGTTTTGGTTTGCGGATCTCGTTCGGATGGCCAGTTGCCAACCTTGGACACTTCCGTTAAGGCCAGACCTTCTATCTCAAGGCCCTTTTTTCCATCAGGATCTCAAATCATTAAATTTGAAGGTATAGAGATTGAACGCTTAATTCTTAGTCATAGAGGTTTCTCTGACTCAGTGATTAACACTATGTTACAGGCTCGAAAATCTGTCTCTAGAAAGATTTATTATCGATTTTGGAAGACTTACATCGCTTGGTGTTCTTCTCATAAATTCTCCTGGCATTCTTTCAGAATTCCTAGAATTTTACAATTTCTTCAGGATGGTTTGGATAAAGGTTTGTCTGCAAGTTCTTTGAAAGGACAAATATCTGCTCTTTCTGTTCTTTTTCACAGAAATATTGCTAATCTTCCTGATATTCATTGTTTTGTACAGGCTTTGGTCCGTATCAAACCTGTAATTAAGCCAATCTCTCCTCCTTGGAGTCTTAATTTGGTTTTGACAGCTTTACATGCTCCTCCGTTTGAGCCTATGCATTCTCTGGACATTAAATTACTTTCTTGGAAAGTACTGTTCCTTTTGGCTATCTCTTCTGCTAGAAGAGTTTCTTGTGAATCTCCTTTTCTGATTTTTCATCAGGATAAGGCGGTGTTGCGGACCTCATTTCAATTTTTACCTAAGGTTGTGAATTCTAACAACATTAGTAGAGAAATTGTTGTCCCTTCATTATGTCCTAATCCTAAGAATTCTAAGGAAAGATCGTTACATTCTTTGGATGTAGTTAGAGCTTTGAAATATTATGTCGAAGCTACTAAAGATTTTAGAAAGACTTCTAGTCTATTTGTTGTTTTTTCTGGTCCCAGGAAAGGTCAGACAGCTTCTGCCATTTCTTTGGTGTCTTGGTTAAAGTCTTTGATTCATCATGCTTATGTGGAGTCGGGTAAGTCCCCGCCTCAAAGAATTACGGCTCATTCTACCAGGTCAGTTTCTACTTCCTGGGCTTTTAGGAATGAAGCTTCTGTTGATCAGATTTGCAAAGCAGCGACTTGGTCTTCTTTGCATACTTTTACTAAATTCTACCATTTTGATGTGTTTTCTTCTTCTGAAGCAGTTTTTGGTAGAAAAGTACTTCAGGCAGCTGTTTCTGTTTGATTCATCTGCTTATAATTTCAGTTTTTTTCATTATAAATTCATTATAAATTGATTTGGGTTGTGGATTATTTTTTCAGCGGAATTGGCTGTCTTTATTTTATCCCTCCCTCTCTAGTGACTCTTGCGTGGAAGTTCCACATCTTGGCTATCTGCTATCCCATACGTCACTAGCTCATGGACTCTTGCTAATTACATTAAAGAAAACATAATTTATGTAAGAACTTACCTGATAAATTCATTTCTTTCATATTAGCAAGAGTCCATGAGGCCCACCCTTTTTGTGGTGGTTATTATTTTTTTTTGTATAAAGCACAATTATTCCAATTCCTTATTTTTTTGATGCTTTCTCTCTTTTATCACCCCACTTCTTGGCTATTCGTTAAACTGAATTGTGGGTGTGGTGAGGGGTGTATTTATAGGCATTTTAAGGTTTGGGAAACTTTGCACCACCTGGTAGGAATGTATATCCCATACGTCACTAGCTCATGGACTCTTGCTAATATGAAAGAAATGAATTTATCAGGTAAGTTCTTACATAAATTATGTTTTTTTTCTTTCATGATTTAGAAAGAGTATGCAATTTGAAACAACTTTCTAATTTGCTTCCATTATATAATTTGCTTCATTCTCTTGATATTCTTTTTTTAATAGCATATCTAGATAGGCTCAGTAGCTGCTGATTGGTGGCTGCACATAGATGCCTCTTGTGATTGGCTCACCCATGTGTATTGCTATTTTTCAACAAAGGATATCTAAAAAATTAATCAAATTACATAATAGAAGTAAATTGGAATGCTGTTTAACCCCTTAACGACCGAGGACGTGCAGGGTACGTCCTCAAAAAAAGGCAGTTAACGCCTGAGGACGTACCCTGCACGTCCTCGGTGTGGAAAGCAGCTGGAAGCGATCCTGCTTGCTTCCAGCTGCTTTCCGGTTATTGCAGTGATGCCTCGATATGGAGGCATCCTGCAATAACCTTTGGTAGCCATCCGGTGCAGAGAGAGTCACTCTGTGGCCCTCTCTGCACCGGAGATCGGTGGATTTCCTCGTTGGTGGGTGGGAGCCTGTGTGGGAGGCGGGTGGCGGCCATCGATGGCCCTGGTCATGTGGAGGGGGGCGGGATCGTGGGTGGGGATGTCCGTAGGCGCGCGCACGTGCACGGGGAGGGAGCGGGTGGGAACCGCTACACTACAGAAAAAATGTGTCCCAAAATGAAATAAAAGTGGGGCAAAAAATGTTAAAAAAAACAATCAGTTAGGTGGTGGGGGTTGGTCTGTGGGGGGAAAGCTACACTACAGAAAAAAAAATAAAAATAATAAATAAACATTTTTTTTTGCAAACTGGGTACTGGCAGACAGCTGCCAGTACCCAAGATGGCCCCTAATAAGGCAGAGGGGGAGGGTTAGAGAGCTGTTTTGGGGGGGATCAGGGAGGTTGGGGGCTAAGGGGGGATCCTACACAGCAGCATATGTAAATATGCTTATTTTTTTTAAAAAAAAAACTTTTATTTTAGTATTGGCAGACTTTCTGCCAGTACTTAAGATGGCAGGGACAATTGTGGGGTGGGGGAGGGAAGGGAGCTGTTTGGGAGGGATCAGGGGGTGGGATGTGTCAGGTGGGAGGCTGATCTCTACACTAAAGCTAAAATTAACCCTGCAAGCGCCCTACAAACTACCTAATTAACCCCTTCACTGCTAGCCATAATACACGTGTGATGCGCAGCAGCATTTAGCGACTTTCTAATTACCAAAAAGCAACGCCAAAGTCATATATGTCTGCTATTTCTGAACAAAGGGGATCCCAGAGAAGCATTTACAACCATTTGTGCCATAATTGCACAAGCTGTTTGTAAATAATTTCAGCGAGAAACCTAAAATTGTGAAAAATTTAATTTTTTTTTTAATTTGATCGCATTTGGCGGTGAAATGGTGGCATGAAATATACCAAAATGGGCCTAGATCAATACTTGGGTTGTCTACTACACTACACTAAAGCTAAAATTAACCCTAGAAGCTCCCTACATGCTCCCTAATTAACCCCTTCACTGCTGGGCATAATACACATGTGGTGCGCAGTGGCATTTAGCAGCCTTCTAATTACCAAAAAGCAAAGCCAAAGCCATATATGTCTGCTATTTCTGAACAAAAGGGATCCCAGAGAAGCATTTACAACCATTTGTGCCATAATTGCACAAGTTGTTTGTAAATAATTTCAGTGAGAAACCTAAAGTTTGTGAAAAAATTTGTGAAAAAGTCAACAATTTTTTTTATTTGATCACATTTGGCGGTGAAATGGTGGCATGAAATATACCAAAATGGGCCTAGATCAATACTTTGGGATGTCTTCTAAAAAAAATATATATACATGTCAAGGGATATTCAGGGATTCCTGAAAGATATCAGTGTTCCAATGTAACTAGCGCTCATTTTGAAAAAAAAGTGGTTTGGAAATAGCAAAGTGCTACTTGTATTTATGGCCCTATAACTTACAAAAAAAGCAAAGAACATGTAAACATTGGGTATTTCTAAACTCAGGACAAAATTTAGAAACTATTTAGCATGTTTTTTTTTTTTGGTGGTTGTAGATGTGTAACAGATTTTGGGGGTCAAAGTTAGAAAAAGTGTGTTTTTTTCCATTTTTTCCTCATATTTTATAATTTTTTTATTGTAAATTATAAGATATGATGAAAATAATGGTAAAATAAAGTCCATTTAATGGCGAGAAAAACGGTATATAATATGTGTGGGTACAGTAAATGAGCAAGAGGAAAATTACAGCTAAACACAAACACCGCAAAAATGTAAAAATAGCCTTGGTCCCAAACGGACATAAAATGGAAAAGTGCTGTGGTCATTAAAGGGTTAAAATTGTATTCTCTATCTGAATCATGAAAGAAAAGTTTTGGGTTTAGTGTCCCTTTAATAACTTCCTTTTTTTAATGCTAGTTAATTATTGTCAGTAGTTAAAGGGAATAATATGAGTTACTCTAAGCTTTCATCGGTTTGCACAAAGCAAATATTTTCTTTTTCACCTGAACTATAACTGACTAGAGCAAAGATAAAAGCATAGTAGCAAATAATATCACAGATTATTGTGGATTATTAAAGGGACAGTTTACTAAAAAAAATCTCCCTTTTAATTTGTTCCCAATGATCCACTTTACCTGCTGGAGTGTATTAAATTGTTTACAAGCATTTCCATTACCCTAATATTGGCATTTGATGGTAACCTTGCATTTGGACATTAGAACACTGAATATGAAGCTATACATTAACATGATTCTGTGAGTATACGTATGCATTTGCATTAATTATAACTCACTGATTAGATAATAGATTGAGCCCATGGGGCCCATTTATCAAAGGGCTTGTGGACCTGATCCGACACTGCGGATCAGGTCCGCAAGACCTCGCTAAATGCGGAGAGCAATACGCTCTCCGCCTTTAACATTGCACCAGCAGCTCACAAGAGCTGCTGGTGCAACGCCGCCCCCTGCTGACTCGCGGCCAATCGGCCGCCAGCAGGGAGGTGTCAATCAACCCGATCGTATTCGATCGGGTTGATTTCCGGCGATTCCTGTCCGCCTGCTCAGAGCAGGAGGACAGGGTTATGAAGCAGCGGTCTTTAGACCGCTGCTTCATAAGTTGTGTTTCTGGCGAGTCTGAAGACTCGCAAGAAACACGGCCCTTCAAGCTCCGTACGGAGCTTGATAAATGGGCCTGCTTGAGTTGCTCATTCAAGCCGTAGTGATCATGTGATGGTGGACCACTGGTTTATTCGGGTGATGGACAGATCATGATATTTTCTGATTGGTTGCATTAGATCAGAGAGGAGGAGCTACACAAGGAAATACTTGTGCGCTGATAAAAACAGGCAGAGGATGAACAGTGTCTACTACACGCTCAGAGCAAGCACAGGAAGACAGGTTCCCTAGCTGGAAACATTTTCCATCTGTCAGTTAGTACATGAGGTCTATTGTCCTTAATCATGTACATAAGAGCTTCTTAACCCTTTGTGTGCCATGCACCTCTATAGTTGATGAAGTCTGTAATGTCACCAAAGTCTGTAGACTTTTTCTCAGTATAATGTTATTATTATTTTTTTATATATATATAAATTCTCCTTTGAACTGTCTGGTTTTGCAAAACTTTATAACAGCCTATAAAAACAATGCACCTCCTTCCACATACTGATCAACACACAATTATAGGTCAGTAAATATAAAATGTCATTTTTTTCCCAGCCAAGTTTAGATTCCTTGAAATCTATCAGAAAAAGAAACAATGTCCAGCAGCACAACGGAATAAAAAAAGAAAACTTTATTTCCACAAGTTAAAAAAAGTAGTACAGGGGGGGACTTCCGGGCAGCGGCCATGATCGGTCGCATAACTGCATGCCGCTTCAGCTTTCCTCTTTTAATTACAGGAATTAATCTTCTAGCAAATTGATCTGTATAATATTTTACTAGAGCTGACTTATACTTTGGACGCTGCATCTATTTTCCCTAGATTTGTAAGAATTGCTGTTGGCATCGGTGCCTGGAGCCGTTACAAGACCTTGGCCTACATCATACCCCCCGGCAGGGCGCCTTTGGCCCTGTCGTTACGCGGCACTTATTATGCTACTACTTACAGCATGTGGCACTTAGGTGCCTTTATTACTCAAAAGCAAAGATTCCCCGCTAGGCATAGGAGGAACAGCCCGTAATCATACCCGAGATTATACACTTCTGCTGGTGCATTATCTCCTGCGAGAGCTTGCTATGGAGACCGCTAAGGCTATAATTGAAGATATACACTGCCTGCTGGAAAGCTATCTAATTGCGTATGAAGCAACACTTTGTAAAGAACTCAAGCGTGGTGGAGTTAGCTCTTCCGACCAGCCAAATTCAATAGCTGCAACCTCACACCATGAGGAGAGTGGTGGTGCCTTGGGGCCCCGGTGCCGACCACTCACTGATACTGGACTCTCAGTTGACCCTAAATATGGCTCGAAAGAGTTGGAGGTGCAATGCAGAGAAGAGGTGGCTATGATTGCTGTGAATGTTACAGGACATCATATATGCCTAATAGAAGACACTCTATTCTAATGGTAGCACCGCAGGAGCTCCTATTAAAAATTCTGGTAGCGTACCGCTTCAGCCACTACTCCCCCCAGGACTCAAACTTGCACAGCTTGATGACTTCTTTCTTATATCTCCTGTCACTGCCCAGCTACAGGCGGACAAGGGGTCATTGGAATGGCGCCTACTCGGAACACCTTACGGAGCTCCTGTTTCCTTTATCCTTGCTGAATATCACAAGCGAACAGTGAGATCCGGAATTGGATGATCTGCACTTTATCGCCTAACTGATGTCAGATTCGCTGTGTGCTGATGTCAAGTTGCATGCTCATTTATTATGGCCTCACTACAAATTTTACATTCCAGCATAGTTTTAAGGTTAGCCTCTGTCATCAGCTATGGATGGGAGAGGGGCTGCTGGTCTGGACGTAGGAGAAGCTCAGAGACATTTTTGATTTAGTTCCCATACTGTCTCTGATCCCTATTATTTATATGCTGAGCCTTTGCAGTGGGACTTATAGTTGTGCACAACATGGAGTTATACGGGCTGATATTTTTCTCTCTATGAACCTACATTTATTAACATGTTAATAAGCATTACCTAGTGTATGGAAACATTTTGTCTAGGTCATGGTACTGCAATTTTCACGGAAGTTGAGTCAATTAATACTGTTGAATGTTTACTTATTTTTGCAGCAGAACAAAGCATGTGATAATGTCCCATGAGTAGTGATGTCGCAAACATAAAATGTTCCGTTCGCGAACGGCGAACGCGAACTTCCGCAAATGTTCGCGAACGGGCGAACCGCCATAGACTTCAATAGGCAGGCAAATTTTAAAACCCACAGGGACTCTTTCTGGCCACAATAGTGATGGAAAAGTTGTTTCAAGGGGACTAACACCTGGACTGTGGCATGCCGGAGGGGGATCCATGGCAAAACTCCCATGGAAAATTACATAGTTGATGCAGAGTCTGGTTTTAATCCATAAAGGGCATAAATCACCTAACATTCCTAAAGCTGGCGGGCTAAGAGTTCAGACAAGCCAGCTGTCAGATGCCGGGCAAAGGGGTGACTTTGTGACATTGGCTTCTTACGCTCAAACATGTCCTTGACAGACACCTGACTGTGGGCAGATGAGCAGGAACTGCTCAAGGCGAGAGACGGAGTGGCGGATGGTTGAGAGGGGGCAAGGAGGACAGCAGTGGTTGACATGGCTGAAGATGCTGGACCAGGAGGAGGATGGCGGCTTTGAGTTTGTGTGCTGCTTGTACTCATGTGTTGATCCCATAGGCGTTTGTGATGTGCGATCATGTGCCTTCGCAAAGCAGTTGTACCTAGGTGGGTGTTGGACTTCCCACGACTCAGTTTCTTTTGGCACAGGTTGCAAATGGCATCGCTGTTGTCAGAGGCAGACACACAAAAAAATTCCAGACTGCTGAGCTCTGCAATGACGGCATTCTGGTGGTGGCAACAGCGTGCGTTGATTGGCATGCTGTCTGGCTGACCCCGGGTGCTGATGCATGCTGTCTGACTGTGCCACTAGCTCCTTGCGATGACCTCCCCCTGCTTCCAACTCGTCTCCTCCTCCTCTCTGTCTCCCCATCTGAACTTTCCCCCTGTTCTTCTTCTCTTCTAGCGGGCACCTACGTGACATCCACGGACGCATCATCATCATCAACCGCTTCACTTGTATCTGACAACTCAGCAAAGGAAGCAGCAGCGGGTACAACATCATCATCATCACACCGTACGTCCATGTATGTAATGCTGCCTGACTGAGACATATCCCTGTTATCTACATCCTCTGGCAATAATGGTTGCGCATCACTCATTTCTTCCAACTGATGTGTAAATAACTCCTCTGACAGATCAAGTGAAGCGGCTGTGGTGCTAGTGTTAGTGGTGTCTGCAGGCGGGCGAGTGGTAACTTGAGAGGTGCCCGAAGCTAAGCTGGAGGAGGATGGTGCATCAAGGTTCCGAGCGGAAGCTGTAGAAGATTGGGTGTCCTGTGTTAGCCAGTCAACTATGTCCTCAGAACTTTTCGAGTTCAGGGTACGTGGCCTCTGAACACTGGGCATTATTCTAGGGCCAAAGGGAATCACAGCACCACAACCACGACTGCCCCTGCGGGGTGGCCTGCCTCTGCCTGTCATTTTTTTTTCGATTAGTGGTACTATGCGTGCAAGCTACTGTGACAACAGATATGAATGGCACTGTGCACTGGCAGAAGTTGGCAGAGTAGACGCTGTAGGCCTGACACACACGCTTGCAGACAACTAACTGCTATTCAATCTATTACAGTCAAAATTTTTTTTTTTTTTAAATGTACACTACTGTTACACCAGATATGAGTTGCACTGGTGTGACACTGTGCCCTGGCAGGCCCTGAAACGCACACATGTGAAGGAAACTGACTGCTATTATTTCACAGTCAAATTTCTAGTTTTTTTTTTAATGTACACTACTGTTACACCAGATATGAGTTGCACTGGTGTGACACTGTGCCCTGGCAGGCCCTGAAACGCACACGCGTGAAGGAAACTGACTGCTATTATTTCACAGTCAAATTTCTAGTTTTTTTTTAACCCCTTAATGACCACAGCACTTTTCCATTTTCTGTCCGTTTGGGACCAATGCTATTTTTACATTTCTGCGGTGTTTGTGTTTTGCTGTAATTTTCCTCTTACTCATTTACTGTACCCACACATATTATATACCGTTTTTCTCGCCATTAAATGGACTTTCTAAAGATACCATTATTTCCATCATATCTTATAATTTACTATAAAAAAATTATAAAATATGAGGAAAAAATGGGAAAAAAACACACTTTTTCTAACTTTGACCCCCAAAATCTGTTACACATCTACAACCACCAAAAAACACCCATGCTAAATAGTTTCTAAATTTTGTCCTGAGTTTAGAAATACCCAATGTTTACATCTTTGCTTTTTTTTGTAAGTTATAGGGCCATAAATACAAGTAGCACTTTGCTATTTACAAACCATTATTTTTCAAAATTAGCGCTAGTTACATTAGAACACTAATATCTTTCAGGAATCTCTGAATATCCATTGACATGTATGTATATTTTTTTTAGTAGACATCCCAAAGTATTGATCTAGGCCCATTTTGGTATATTTCATGCCATCATTTCGCTGCCAAATGCGATTAAATACAAAAAAATTGTTCACTTTTTCACTAATTTTTTCACAAACTTTTGGTTTCTTACTGAAATTATTTACAAACAGCTTGTGCAATTATGGCTTAAATGGTTGTAAATGCTTCTCTGGGATGCCTTTGTTCAGAAATAGCAGACATATATGACTTTGGCGTTGCTTTTTAGCAATTAGAAGGCTGCTAAATGCCACTGCGCACTACACGTGTATTATGCCCAGCAGTGAAGGGGTTAATTAGGGAGCATGTAGGGAGCTTTTAGAGGTAATTTTAGCTTTAGTGTAGTGTAGTAGACAACCCCAAGTATTGATCTAGGCCAATTTTGGTATATTTCATGCCACCATTTCACCGCCAAATGCGATCAAATTTAAAAAAACGTTAAATTTTTCACAATTTTAGGTTTCTCACTGAAATCATTTACAAACAGCTTGTGCAATTATGGCACAAATGGTTGTAAATGCTTCTCTGGGATCCCCGTTGTTCAGAAATAGCAGACATATATGGCTTTGGCATTGCTTTTTGGTAATTAGAAGGCCGCTAAATGCCACTGCGCACCACACATGTATTATGCCCAGCAGTGAAGGGGTTAATTATGTAGCTTGTAGGGAGCTTGTAGGGTTAATTTTAGCTTTAGTGTAGTGTAGTAGACAACCCAAAGTATTGATCTAGGTCCATTTTGGTATATTTCATGCCACCATTTCACCGCCAAAAAAAAACAAAACGTTCCCTATTTCACAAACTTTTTCAGAAACATTAGGTTTCTCACTGAAATTATTTACAAACAGCTTGTGCACTTATTGCACAAATGGTTGTAAATGCTTCTCTGGGATCCCCTTTGTTCAGAAATAGCAGACATATATGGCTTTGGCGTTGCTTTTTGGTAATTAGAAGGCCCCCAAATGCCGCTGCGATGGGGTTAATTATGTAGCTTGTAGGGAGCTTGCAGGGTTAATTTTATCTTCAGTGTAGAGCTCAGCCTCCCACCTGAAACATCAGACCCCCTGATCCCTCCCAAACAGCTCTCTTCCCTCCCCCACCCCACAATTGTCCCCTCCATCTTAAGTACTGGCAGAAACTCTGCCAGTACTAAAATAAAAGCTATATTTGGGCTTTTTTTTTGTTTTTTTCTTAGCATATTTACATATGCTGCTGTGTAGGATCCCCCCTTAGCCCCCAACCTCACTGATCCCCCACCAAACAGCTCTCTAGCCCTCCCTCTCTGCCTTAATGGGCGCCATCTTGGGTACTGGCAGCTGTCTGCCAGTACCCAGTTTAGTAAAAAAAGTATGTTTTTTTAATTTAATTGCCCTTTCCTGTAGTGTAGCTTCCCCCCCCAAGACCAACCCCCACCCCTTCCAGATCCCTTAGATGATTATTTAATTTTTTTTAAAAATGTTTTTTTTTTTACTTTTATTAAACTTTGTTTTTCTGCAGTGTAGCAGTTCCCTCCCGCTCCCGCCCAGTGCACGCACCCACCCGCCACCCCCGTGCTCGTGCGCGCTCCCGTGCGCGCTCCCGCTTGTCCCGCCCCCGATCCCACCCCCCTCTACTTCACTCGGCACATCGATGGCCGCCCACCCGCCTCCCAGACTTGCTCCCACCCACCAAAGATACCGGCCACCGATGTCCGGTGCAGAGAGGGCCACAGAGTGGCTCTCTCTGCATCGGATTGCCAAGGGGGGTTATTGCAGGATGCCTCGATATCGAGGCATCACTGCAATAACCCGGAACGCAGCTGGAAGCGAGCAGGATCGCTTCCAGCTGCTTTCCAGACCAAGGACGTACGCCACACGTCCTTGGTCATTAACTGTATTTTTTTTGAGGACGTGTGGCGTACGTCCTTGGTCATTAAGGGGTTAATGTACACTACTGTTACACCAGATATGAGTTGCACTGGTGTGACACTGTGCCCTGGCAGGCACTGAAACGCACACGTGTGAAGGAAACCGACTGCTATTATTTCACAGTCAAATTTCTAGGTTTTTTTTAACCCCTTAAGGACCAAGGCCATTTTTCAATTTCTTTCCCTTAAGGACCAGGGCTATTTTTAAATTTCTGCGGTGTTTGTGTTTAGCTGTAATTTTCCTCTTACTCATTTACTGTACCCACACATATTATATACCGTTTTTCTCGCCACTAAATGGACTTTCTAAAGATACCATTATTTTCATCATATCTTATAATTTATTATTAAAAATATTATGAAATATGAGGAAAAAATTGAAAAAAACACACTTTTTCTAACTTTGACCCCCAAAATCTGTTACACATCTACAACCACCAAAAAACAACCATGCTAAATAGTTTCTAAATTTTGTCCTGAGTTTAGAAATACCCAATGTTAACATGTTCTTTGCTTTTTTTGCAAGTTATAGGGAAATAAATACAAGAAGCACTTTGCTATTTCAAAACCACTTTTTTTCAAAATGAGCGCTAGTTACATTGGAACCCTGATATCTGTCAGGAATACCTGAATATCCATTGACATGTATATATTTTTTTTAGAAGACATCCCAAAGTATTGATCTAGGCCCATTTTGGTATATTTCATGCCACCATTTCACCGTCAAATGCGATCAAATAAAAAAAATTGTTCAGTTTTTCACAAACTTTAGGTTTCTCACAGAAATTATTTACAAACAACTTATGCGATTATGGCATAAATGGTTGTAAATGCTTCTCTGGGATCCCCTTTGTTCAGAAATAGCAGACTTATATGGCTTTGGCGTTGCTTTTTGGTAATTAGAAGGCTGCTAAATGCCACTGCGCACCACACGTGTTTTATGCCCAGCAGTGAAGGGGTTAATTAGGGAGCATGTAGGGAGCTTGTAGAGTTAATTTTAGCTTAAGTGTAGTGTAGTAGACAACCCAAAGTATTGATCTAGGCCCATTTTGGTATATTTAATGCCACCATTTCACCGTAAAATGCGATCAAATGTAAAAAAAACTTAAACGTTTTTGGCAATTTTAGGTTTCTCACTGAAATTATTTACAAACAGCTTGTGCAATTATGGCACAAATGGTTGTAAATGCTTCTCTGGGATCCCCTTTGTTCAGAAATAGCAGACATATATGACTTTGGCGTTGCTTTCTGGTAATTAGAAGGCCGCTAAATGCTGCTGCGCATCACACGTGTATTATGGCTAGCAGTGAAGGGGTTAATTAGGTAGTTTGTAGGGAGCTTGCAGGGTTAATTTTAGCTTTAGTGTAGAGATCAGCCTCCCACCTGACACATCAGACCCCCTGATCCCTCCCAAACAGCTCCCTCCCCCACCCCACAATTGTCCCCGCCATCTTAAGTACTGGCAGAAAGTCTGCCAGTTCTAAAATAAAAGGTTTTTAAATATTTTTTTAAGCATATTTACATATGCTGTGGTGTAGCATCCCCCTTAGCCCTCAACCTCCCTGATCCCCCCAAAAACAGCTCTCTAACCCTCCCCATCTGCCTTATTGGCGGCCATCTTGGGTACTGGCAGCTGTCTGCCAGTACCCAGTTTGCAAAAAAAAGTAGTTTTTTCTGTTTTTTTTTTCTTCTGTAGTGTAGCTTCCCCCCCCCACAGACCAACCCCCACCACCTGCCACACCAGATATGAGTGGTGGCACTGGGCAAGTGGGCACAGTATACGCCGTGAGCCTGACACACACGCTGGCAGGCAGGCAGGCAACTGCAATTAGATTACACAGGAAAAAAAAAAAGCAGACTGATGTTCTAGCCCTAAAAAGGGCTTTTTGGGGTGCTGTCCTTACAGCAGAGATCAGATGAGTCCTTCAGGACTGTAGTTGACACTGAATACACTAGCCTAGCTATCGATTTCCCTATTAAATCAGCAGCAGCTACACTGTCCCTCCTCTCACTAAGAATGCAGCTTCCGAATGAATCTAAAATGGATGCTGTCCAGGAGGTGGGAGGGTCTGGGAGGGAGGGTCTGCTGCTGATTGGCTGGAATGTGTCTGCTGACTGTGAGGTACAGGGTCAAGGTTTACTCAATGATGACGAATAGGGGGCGGACCGAACATCGCATATGTTCGCCCGCCGCGGTGAACGCGAACAAGCTATGTTCGCCGGGAACTATTCGCCGGCGAACTATTCGCGACATCACTACCCATGAGGATTACTACCATTTTTATGTCTGCGGCCGGGGCAGAAATTTTGGTTCACATTGCAATAGACTTGTTGCACTGCTAGGTTCCCTCATTGCTTGCCTATATTCCATTAATTCAAATAAGTTCATTTAACTTTGCAATAGACAGCCCTACACTATCATGATCTTCTATTATACTATATTTACATACCTATGTTTGCAGATTCTCACCAGTCAACAATTACACGTTACTGTTTATAACCCAGGGTGTAAAGTTTGGTTAAGCATAATCTATGTATTCTAATGTTGGGAATACTGTTTGTTTGTAATATTGATGTTGACTATCTTATGTCCCATTCTTAGGCTATAACTCTATTCACTAGTTGTTCTATAGTTTGCGACCTAACTAGTAAGTGAGGAATCTTATATTGTAATCTGGCTTCTAACTTATCCAGGTCTCCAGCTCTTATTTAGGAGTCTGTATTTAATCATAATTGACAACAAAAATTAGTTTTCACCCTTTACAGGACGAACATGGTTGGCCTAATTATTAGCATCATTAAACTCTACACTACACACTCCAGAATATAATTCCCCATACCATGCTCTGAGACAAAATTGACATCAAGTGAGATCCATATAATTATTTCTACTGGATAACATTTGACAGGTTAGTCAAGTACTTCAGCGGTCTGAATATATGAAGCCTAGGTCTCTATTGGTAAGCTCAAACTATTGTTGTATAATCTTCCAATATACACTTTTACAGATCCTGCTTCTCTTACGGTATATAATAGCAACATTATCTTACTCTACTTGTTTCAGTATTCTAACATAAATCTATTATTTAAGCATGCTTTATAGTTCTTAATAGAATTATAAAAAGAGGTTTGTCATTAAGATCCAAAAGTGATCTTTTTAGATGGTAATACCTTCTAACTTTTGAACTTTCATAGACGAGGTCCATAAGTGGCCTATTGTATCATTTTTAAGGTATACTGAACATTAGGCATCTAATTTATATATGCTTTTTTTTAATAGATCTTTATTTCAAGACTGTATAATGTTCACATAACATTTTGTTTCACAACTGTCTTTCAATGTTACTATGTTGTTACCTTAAGATCTATGTATGTATGCCTTGCCACAAACCTTGACTAATAAAAAAAAAAAAAAAAAGTTGTACAAACCAAGGACAAGAAGAACTGACGCGTTTTGCACCCCCTAGTGGCGCTTACTCATAGACTGCTGAAGCCACATCTGATTACCTCTTAAATAGTGGTACCAGGTCATCAACAGATTAACCCTTAATATCCCTGTATTATTAATAACAACAACAAGAACATTAAAAGAAATTGACATACAATTACAATATCCAAATAATGCAAGTGACTCACACATGGAAAGGAGAAAATACAGAAAGTGTGTACAAAAATTGATAACAGTAAAAATTAATAATAATTTAATAGTAATAATGATAAAAAATTATAATGATGTAAATATATATATATATATATATATATATATATATATATATATACAGGGAGTGCAGAATTATTAGGCAAATGAGTATTTTGACCACATCATCCTCTTTATGCATGTTGTCTTACTCCAAGCTGTATAGGCTCGAAAGCCTACTACCAATTAAGCATATTAGGTGATGTGCATCTCTGTAATGAGAAGGGGTGTGGTCTAATGACATCAACACCCTATATCAGGTGTGCATAATTATTAGGCAACTTCCTTTCCTTTGGCAAAATGGGTCAAAAGAAGGACTTGACAGGCTCAGAAAAGTAAAAAATAGTGAGATATCTTGCAGAGGGATGCAGCACTCTTAAAATTGCAAAGCTTCTGAAGCGTGATCATCGAACAATCAAGCGTTTCATTCAAAATAGTCAACAGGGTCACAAGAAGCGTGTGGAAAAACCAAGGCGCAAAATAACTGCCCATGAACTGAGAAAAGTCAAGCGTGCAGCTGCCAAGATGCCACTTGCCACCAGTTTGGCCATATTTTAGAGCTGCAACATCACTGGAGTGCCCAAAAGCACAAGGTGTGCAATACTCAGAGACATGGCCAAGGTAAGAAAGGCTGAAAGACGACCACCACTGAACAAGACACACAAGCTGAAACGTCAAGACTGGGCCAAGAAATATCTCAAGACTGATTTTTCTAAGGTTTTATGGACTGATGAAATGAGAGTGAGTCTTGATGGGCCAGATGGATGGGCCCGTGGCTGGATTGGTAAAGGGCAGAGAGCTCCAGTCCGACTCAGACGCCAGCAAGGTGGAGGTGGAGTACTGGTTTGGGCTGGTATCATCAAAGATGAGCTTGTGGGGCCTTTTCGGGTTGAGGATGGAGTCAAGCTCAACTCCCAGTCCTACTGCCAGTTTCTGGAAGACACCTTCTTCAAGCAGTGGTACAGGAAGAAGTCTGTATCCTTCAAGAAAAACATGATTTTCATGCAGGACAATGCTCCATCACACGCGTCCAAGTACTCCACAGCGTGGCTGGCAAGAAAGGGTATAAAAGAAGAAAATCTAATGACATGGCCTCCTTGTTCACCTGATCTGAACCCCATTGAGAACCTGTGGTCCATCATCAAATGTGAGATTTACAAGGAGGGAAAACAGTACACCTCTCTGAACAGTGTCTGGGAGGCTGTGGTTGCTGCTGCACACAATGTTGATGGTGAACAGATCAAAACACTGACAGAATCCATGGATGGCAGGCTTTTGAGTGTCCTTGCAAAGAAAGGTGGCTATATTGGTCACTGATTTGTTTTTGTTTTGTTTTTGAATGTCAGAAATGTATATTTGTGAATGTTGAGATGTTATATTGGTTTCACTGGTAAAAATAAATAATTGAAATGGGTATATATTTTTTTTTTTGTTAAGTTGCCTAATAATTATGCACAGTAATAGTCACCTGCACACACAGATGTCCCCCTAAAATAGCTAAAACTAAAAACAAACTAAAAACTACTTCCAAAAATATTCAGCTTTGATATTAATGAGTTTTTCGGGTTCATTGAGAACATGGTTGTTGTTCAATAATAAAATTAATCCTCAAAAATACAACTTGCCTAATAATTCTGCACTCCCTGTATATATATATATATATATATATATATATATATATATATATATATATATATATATATGTGAATTCTAACCCTGAAATATAATCTAAAACTGGAAAATATTTGCAGCAACACTGACAATAAATTTGGTGATAATGGAGTTCAATAAGGCATACAGCAAAATCTACTATCATCCTTTTATTCTAAAATTTCACAAGATTATAAAGATTAAGACAAATATCACTGATAAAGCCTAACCAGAAAAAGGAGAAAATGTGGGGTGGGTGGGGGGAGGGGCAAGTAGGGAATATGATGAGGTGGTAATTCAAAATTACTTAATCTTGCCATCACATATTACCCCACAATTATACTAGCCCACAAGAATTTTATCATTTCTTATACAAATATGTACATAGATAGTAATAAATGAATAAATCAATTTACATATCTTAGAACTAACAACCGCACAGATTGTTAAGAGCGCACATGATATTTTTAAATAAATAAACAAGGAGTTACTGTATGTAAAGAAAATTCAAACAAAATAATTAATGTCTCATACAATTTAGGGGTACAGCTATAAATTAATTCCAGAAAAGTGTTGAAAGGGATATTCTTGAGTTAGCTTCATGTAAAAAATCAGGCAAACAAAATCTTAAGAAATCTGAAAGTTTGGCATTAGAGTCTCTCCAAGCTAATCAAAACATTGTCATAAGAAACTCCGATAAGGGAGGGGACTTTGTTATACTCAATAAGAGTGATACTTTTGGAGAGGCTCTATGCCAACTAAGTGATACCTCAATGTACAGACCTTTAAATGGCAATCCTACCACTATATTCAAAAGGCAATTGATATCCTTGCTGGATGAAGCTGTCTTTTTAGGTGTATTTAAAACTAATGATATACAACATCTTGTACCTGAATTTCCAATAGTTACCTTTGTTTCACTATTTGCCGAAGGTACTGCAACGGGTTATATGCCTTTCCTCCCTTATAGGGTCTTAGAGAATGGTTATTCTGTATTCTTAATATCAGGGCACCAAACTCCAATATTATATACGTAGAATGGCCTCACTTCTTATATAAGAAATAGTGAGTGCAATAATTAGAAAGGATGGAGAGAGAGTAAACAAACTATAATATGTATATTTATTATGCAGTAAGCAAAATATTTCAGAAATAAAGTCTATGGTTAGAAATATCATTTACAATAATATAAATCAGTTGTTCATTACATATCCTTATAAATGCAGAGTAAACTACCAATTATCAATAGTAATATATCATTTACATACCACTCCAACAATCTTGACAAGTCTTTGTAATCAGGTGAAGGCTGAATCTGAATGTATCCTCTCTAATCTTGATTAGGGGGCTTTATATATGTTTATTACAGCCGACAAAAGACCATGTTTGGCTATCCTCTTCCTGTTATCCAAAATTCCTATATATTATTAATAGTACAATGGATCATTACTCATGACCTATGATCAACATAATGCTGATTATGTTGATTATCTGACTGAGTAAGGTTATCACCAGTGTGCAGAAAAGTGTCATGTGGTTTGACATCTGCTTCCTGCATCCTTGTGGTTATGAGTTGGAGAAATAGAAAGAGGAAGTATATGGTCATGCTTATGCTAACTTTGGAAGTAGAACTTTCCCCTAGATACAAACAGGAAATTGAATAGCAAATAAATGTTCTTTTAATTTGAACCAAACAGCTTGGTATGAAAGCATATTTGCTAGAGAAGATTTACCTGAATTTTATGCATAACCTGTGATAGTACACAAAAATCCAGTCCAACCACCCGGTAGGCCAATTGTATCTGGCATTGGTTCATTACTTGAGCCACTATCGGAGTGGTTGGACTCGATCCTTCAGCCAACATTAAGGAGTCTATATAGCTATCTAAGAGATTTTGCCCATCTTCTTGATAACTTAAAAAATATTGAATGGCAAATGGGCTTTTCATGGATAGTTGTTGACATTGCTTCCCTTTACACGTCTATTCCCTATACATTTGGATTGAGGGCAGTCAGATATTTTTTGGATAAGTTTACAGGATATGAGAATGACATCAAGGTCTATATTTGTTCAATATTGGAATTCCTTTTAACCCATCATTTTTTTAAGTTTAATGAGATTTACTACCTTCATTGTTGCGGCACGGCAATAGGGGCAAAGTATGCCCCCTCGTTTGCCAATTTATATGTAAGCTATTGGGAATTGCAGTATATTTACAACAATGAGCATTGTCAATATACTAAGAACATCAAGTTCTAAAAGAGATTAATCGATGATCTCATTCTGATTGTTGATGGTTCTCTTGATGATAATGGTTTCAAACTATTTTTTTCTTTTTTGAACAATAATGACATGTGTCTTAGGTTTGTAGGTGGACATGATCCTAAAACAACTGACTTCTTGGATGTGGCACTTGAGGGAGATGTGGAGAATGGAAGGATTTTATCACGAACTTACAGGAAACCCTCTGCGGGTAACACGATATTGCATGTAAGTTCATGTCATCCACCTCATCTAATACGTGGCATACCAAGGGGTCAGTTTATTAGGCTGAGGCGTAATGCCAATGATAGTAATACTTACTTTCATCAAGCCAATCAATTAGCTAAAAGACTAGCCCTTAGAGGATATGACAAAGATAAGTTGGAAGAAACTAAAATGCAAGTGAGTACCATGCAAATTAATGCAGAGGAGACCAAAAAGTCTGATTCTGCATTTAAAGATAGTATAGAATTTACCACTGAATATACAACCCAATTTCCTCAAATCATAGCAATTTTGAAGATAAATTTACCCTTTCTCGCGGCTGATAATGTGCTACATGACCATATCAAAAAATATCAATTTGTTTCTAAAAAGCCCCAGACACTTGCATCCAGATTGGCTCCAAGCATGGTCCTGAGTGGGACGATAACGGGGGGTGGTAATTGGCTAAGGAGAAAGGGAAATTTCAAATGTGGAGCTAGAACATGTCTCACTTGTGACATGATGGAAGTAACTAGGCAGTTTAAATCCACAGTTGACAATAATGTGTACGAGATATCTTTTTATGCCAATTGCAAAATCCGGTTTGCCATTTACCTTCTACAATGTAATATTTGCCATGTATAGTACTTTGGAAAAACAACTAGGGAGGTAAATGTGAGAATGAGGGAACATGTAAATGATGTAAAGAATTATAGCAAAGATTCTACTGTTGCAAGACACTTTAATTTGGTTAATTTTACTAGTGTTGGTGATTTCTCACTGAAAATAATTGATTTGGCAATAACTCCACCTAGAGGGGGGGGCAGGTATAAAATTCTTGACAAAAAATAATTATACTGGATATATAAGCTTAAGTCCAGAATTCCTTTGGGTTTGAATTTGGAATGGGACTTCAGTTATTTTGTTTGAATTTTGTTCACATAACTCCTTATTTATTTATTTATTTATATAATGTGCGCTTTTATCAATCTGTGCGGTTGTTAGTTCTAAGATATGTAAATTGATGTATTCATCTATTACCATCTATGTACATATTTGTATAAGAAATGATACAATTCTTGTGGGCTATTATAATTGTGGGGCAATATGTGATGGCAAGATTAAGTAATTTTGTATTACCATATCATTATATCCCCTACTTGGCCCCCCTTTTCTCCTTTTTCTGGTTAGGCTTTTTCAGTGATATTTGTCTTATCCTTTATTATCTTGTGAAGTTTTAGAATATAAGATGATAGTAGATTTTGCTGTATGCCTTATTGAACTCCATTATCACCACATTTATTGTCAGTGTTGCTGCAAATGTTTTCCAGTTTTAAATTATATTTCAGGGATATATATATATATATATATACATCATTATCATTTTTCATCATTATTACTATAAATTATTATCAATTTTTACTGTTATCTATTTTTGTACACACTGTCTGTATTTTCTCCTTTGTGTATGTGAGTAACTTACATTAATTGGATATCGTAATTGTATGTCAATTTCTTTTAATGTTCTTGTTGTTGTTATTAATTATACAGGGATATTAAGGGTTAATCTGTTGATGACCTGGTACCGCTATTTAAAAGGTAATCGGATGTGGCTTCAGCAGTCTATGAATAAGCACTACTAGGGGGTGCGAAACGCGTCAGTTCTTCTTGTCCTTGGTTTGTACTACTTTTTTTAACTTCTGGAAATAAACTTCTATTTTTTATTCCACTGCTGTGCTGCTGGACATTGTGTTTTTCTGATATTGTGCAGTTGGTTCTCTGTTTTTTTGAGCCGGCATTGCACACTGCCTTTGTGGCTGCTTAGTGTTACCGTAGCTTTTGTGTCATCTGACATCACTGTTGTGTTCCCGGGATCATGTGCGGCTGGTGAGTTTGGAGTGGCCTCCATCTACTGTGGGCCCCAGGTAAGGAATTCTTGGTGCATATGAATCTCAACTTATTACTGGTGGTTAATCAATTATTATTATTAATAGTATTGTTATTATTATTATTATTATTATTTTGTAGAGCACCAATTCTGAAGTACTAGCAAACATATTAAATTTCTCAGTTGTAACCCTTCCTGGTTACTGATATATCATCAATAAACCTCACTGATTTTGTCTAAATAAGTAGTTACAATAATTTTATTCTGATACTGACTGACTTTTGTTTAATTTTCAGAAACAAATGAAGTTTGAAGAAGTTGCAGTTTATTTCTCGGAGGAGGAGTGGTGCTGTTTAAATGAAGAACAGAAAGAGCTGTATAAGGACGTGATGATAGAGAATTACAGGATGCTCAGGTCTATAGGTAATAATTTATATTTGTACAACACAGTCCGAATCAGAAAGTATAATAAACAGTGCATACTGTCATCTTATTAAAAATTTGTCATATGTCTTATGCTCCACCTGCTGTGTTGCTGACTCATAGGAATGTGAATGATTATGTCACATGTCAGTAGTATCTACCATCTTTAGAAGACTATCACCTTTCTAAAGTTGAGTCGTTATAAAGTAAATATCACATGTTCTAATTTATTCAACATAACTATGCATTGCAGCTCCAAAGCAAGAAACTACCAGTGGTTGGCAGCAATTTGTGGATGCCATTTCTGATTGGCTGAGAGGCAATGGCATCTCCAGAAATTAATTATTGGGGGAAGCACTTCTCAGAGGTCCACTGGTGTTTTGTAGGAGGGGTAGTAAAAGGAGAGGCAGGATTGGTCATTTCATGGGTGGGGCTGAGCACTTTGTGGGAGGGGTCAGAGTTGGTGGAATCTTGTACAAGTGGGATAATCACAGTTGGAGGGGGCACAATGGGGGGCAGTGTTCCCCTGTAAATGCCACTGCTGATTGGCCATAATTTTTTGCATTATATTGTCACGTAAGGACAATGCCTTCCCAAAGGGCCATTTTACCTGTTGGAGTGTATTGCATTGTTTACAAACACTCATTTACCTTTATTTTGACATTTGGAACAACTGATTTTGCCTGTTGTATCCCCATCTGAAAATTAGCAGTAATGAATGCTTAAAAGCTTTGTAAACAAGATGCAGCAGACATTAACCTTCCTGGTGGGTTGAGTAGGGGAGATCCCAGTCAATTTGAAGGGGCATTCCTGCAGCAGATTTGAATACAAAAACCTCCTAGCATCTGCTTTACTGAAAACATTGTCCCTTTTAATATTTAAGGAAGAGAAAAAAAACATATAATCCAGCAAAAATGTATTAATCTTCATAAATGTGCTCTTATATTTAATCCCCATGCTACTCAATTCAAATTTGGAGCTTAACCCCTTAACAACCAGGACATATCCTGTACATCGCTGATCATTAAGGTTTTTTTGGCCAGTAATATTGCGGATCTTAATGCCAGCAGCGAGACTGCACTATTATAACCTCCCTCCCTTCTGCAGGAGTAATATTATAGCACGGTCTAACCACTGGTGGCGAGAGCCGTCCTATCATAAACACAAGCCCCATTAAAAGACCAGTGAGTCTTTAGGGGTTAAGCAGCCAATAAAGCAATGATTTTTTTAAACATGTATAGAATATACCAACACTTAAGAACAGTAAACTATACAAAATCCATTTGAAGCTGTCACTTTATTATTGAATGATAAAAAAAAATATTGAAAACTCTAATAAATATATTGATCTCATCTACCTTAACTGTAGCCAGTTAGGACTAGCTGTGATGAATTATTCCACTATTCTAAGCAATGACTGTGCATTATGTAGATAATTCAGGCAAACTACAGTTTTTTGCAGCATACTTATGCTAAAGTAATTGACTTTCTGAGTGTGGGACAAGCACATATATTATAAAAAACTAACACCTAGATTATGAGTTTTGCGTTAACAGGGGTGCGATGCTAACGAGCAGTTTATGCTCACCGCTCACCTACAGACAGCGCTGGTATTACGGGTTCTTACAAACCTGGCGTTAGCCACAGAAAAGTGAGCGGAGAGCTCCACATCTCACCTTAATACCAGCGCTGCTTATGGTAGTGGTGAGCTGGCTAAACGTGCTCGTGCAGGATTTCCCCATAGGAATCAATGGGGGAGAGACGGCTGAAAAAAAACTTAACGCCTGCAAAAAAGCAGCGTAAAGATCCTAACGCAGCCCCATCGATTCCTATGGGGAAATACTTTTTATGTCTACACCTAACACCCTAACATGAACCCCGAGTCTAAACACCCCTAATCTTACATTTATTAACCCCTAATCTGCCGCCCCCGACATCGCCGACACCTGCATTATATTATTAACCCCTAATCTGCTGCTCTGGACACCGCCGCCAACTACATTATACTTATGAACCCCTAATCTGATGCCCCAACATCGCCGAACCTACATTATATTTATTAACCCCTAATCTGCCACCCCCAATGTATTAACCCCTAAACCTAAGTCTAACCCTAAACCTAACCCCCCTAACTGAAATATAATTTTAATAAATCTAAATAAAATTACTATCATTAACTACATTTTTCCTATTTAAAACTAAATACTTACCTGTAAAATAAACCCTAAGATAGCTACAATATAACTAATAGTTACATTGTAGCTATCTTAGGGTTTATTTTTATTTTACAGGCAACTTTGTATTTATTTTAACTAGGTACAATAGTTATTAACTATTTAATAACTACCTAGTTAAAATAAAGACAAATTTACCTGTAAAATAAAACCTAACCTATGTTACAATTACACCTAACACTACAATATAATTGCATCAGCCAATAGGATTTTTTCTACCTTAATTCTATCAGCCAATTGGAATTGAAGGGACGCCATCTTGGATGACGTCATTTAAAGGAACCTTCATTCTTCAGTTGGACGTCGTTTGAAGAGGATGCTCTGCGTCGGATGTTTTGAAGATGGAGCCGCTCCGCGCCGGATGGATGAAGTGTGGGTGGTGGGTTTTAATGTTGGGGGGGGGGGGGTATTTGTAATTTTTTTTTACAGGTAAAAGAGCTGATTACTTTGGGGCAATGCCCTGCAAAAGGCCCTTTTAAGGGCTATTTGTAATTTAGTGTAGGGTAGGGCTTTTTTATTTTGGGGGGCTTTTTTATTTTGTTAGGGGGGATTAGAGTAGGTGTAATTAGTTTAAAATTCTTGTAATTATTTTATTTTCTGTAATTTAGTGGGGGTTTTTTTTCGTACTTTAGATAAGTTTTTAAAATTGTAATTAATTGTATTTAGTTTAGGTAATTAATTTAATTATAGTGTATTGTTAGGTGTAATTGTAACATAGGTTAGGTTTTATTTTACAGGTAAATTTGTCTTTATTTTAGCTAGGTAGTTATTAAATTGTTAATAACTATTTAATAATTTTTGTACCTAGTTAAAATAAATACAAAGTTGCCTGTAAAATAAAAATAAACCCTAAACTAGATACAATGTAATTATTAGTTATATTGTAGCTATCTTAGGGTTTATTTTACAGGTAAGTATTTAGTTTTAAATAGGAATAATTTAGTTAATGATAGTAATTTTATTTAGATTTATTAAAATTATATTTCAGTTAGGGGGTGTTAGGTTTAGGGTTAGACTTAGGTTTAGGGGTTAATACATTTAATATAGTGGCAGCGACGTTGGGGGCAGCAGATTAGGAGTTAATAAATGTAGGTAGGTGTCAGCGATGTTAGGGCAGGCAGATTAGGGGTTAATAATATTTAACTAGTGTTTGCGATGCGGGAGTGCGGAGATTTAGGGGTTGATATATTTATTATAGTGGCGGCGATGTCCGGTTCGGCACATTAGGGGTTAAAATATTTATTTGAGTGTTTGCGATGTGAGGGGGCCTCGGTTTAGGGGTTAATAGGTAGTTTATGGGTGTTAGTGTACTTTTTAGCACTTTAGTTAATAGTTTTATGCTACGGCTTTGTAGTGTAAAACTCTTAACTACTGACTTTTAAATGTGGTACCAGTCTTGACAGGAGAGGGTCTACCACTCACTACCACTCACTTTTGGTTAGACTCGTAATACCGGCGCTATGCAAGTCCCATTGAAAAAATAGGATACGCAATTGAAGTAAGTGGATTTGCGGTATTTCCGAGTCTGGCCAAAAAAGTGAGCGGTGAGCCTGTCATTTCAAGACTCGTAATACCAGCGGGCATTAAAACGCTGCTTTTTAACCCTAACGCGCAACTCGTAATCTAGCCGTAAGGTATTTCAAAGAAAAAGCAAGCAAAGTAAATAACTTTATTATAAGCTACTTTGTTTTCATTATTTTATAGGAAACTGTATTTATGCCATCTGCAGGATAAATATAGTACTACATGAATTTTATCCTGTTACAGGAATTTTCAATCCATGTCAATAATTCATAGTTTTGCTTCAGATACATTTTATGTCACTAGTTTAGTTTACAAATAGCTTAAAAGATGCATCTTCATGTTTATTGTTTGTATTTAAAGGGATATGGAACCCAACATTTTCTTTCATGAATCAGAAAGAGCCTGTTATTTTAAACACATTTCTAATAGACTTCTTTCATCAATTTTTCTTTGTTCTCTTGGTATCTTTTGTTGAAAAGAAAGAGACGTATGATTTGGAGCCGGCCAATTTCTAGAGCACTATATGGCAGCCGTTTTGCAAGAATGTTATCCATTTGCAAGAGCACTAGATGGCAGAACTATTTCCTGCCAGGTAGTGCTCCAGACATCTACCTAGGTAGCTCTTCAACAAAGAATATTATGGGAACGAAGCAAATATGATAATAGAAGTAAATTGGAAACTTGTTTAAAATGGTATGTTCTGTCTGATTCACAAAACATTTTTTTTGGGTTTCTTATCCCAACCCTTTGAGTGCTAAGCACTTTCCCACCTGGGTGCTAAGGCTTTTTTAAAGGGTTTTTTATTTAATATTTTTAAAAATATATATTTTTTACTTTTTTTTTATTTATTTCAGATCCCCAAGACTTACACTGTTGGAAAGGTTAGGCGATTACCTTTCCAACGGTGGGTCTTGGGGGTCTGTAGCTGCTTAGATGCCTGAGAAACAGGCTTCTAAGCAGCATGCCCCCTGCTCCTATATTTAACATTGTTAATGTTAAATAAAGTTGCGCAGTGACGTCATCATGTTATTGCGCATGACGTCACCACGCAAAACGGGAAGCCCTGGCGATGCCTGTGATTATGCAGCATCGATCGCCGGGGTAGGAGCGGGTGGGAGCCCCCAGATCTCCCTCAAGTTGGGAGAGTGCTAGTGACGGCTCTGAGCCGTCATTAGCACCAGAGTAGGAAAATCTGTGACCTTCATTAGCACTCAAGGGGTTAATAAACAATAAGAAAAACATTCAAAAGCACATTCTACTTTTATTCATTATTTGTTACTTGCAAATACAAATGTCATTGATTCGCGAATACAATATGTCTATCCAGGAAATTTTCTTGTGAAACCATCACTTGTCTCAAAGATCGAGAGGGGAGAGGAGCCGTATGTGGTCGGTGTCCACAAGATCAGCCAAGGGAAGATTCACTTAAATTCTGAAGGTGAGTAATACGCTAATAAATATAATGTGTTTTGTTGACATTTTCTGGATAAGTTTTGGGAGTTGGAAAATCTGGAGACCACATTAAATGGACAGTCTAATCAAAATTATTCTTTCATTATTCAGAAAGGGCATGCACTTTTAAACAACTTTCCAATTTACCTTTATCATCAAATTTACTTTGTTCTCGTGGTATTCTTTGTTGAAAACCATGGGAACAAAGCAATTTGAATTTTTTGAGAATTGTTTCATATCTCTTTTTACACAAGAAAAGGTCTTTTGGGGAACGTTTGAGTTAAACAAGGCATTTGTGGACAAAGGTTTTTATCACACAGATCCATTTTGCGTTGTGATCACTCAAGAAACTCCACAAGCAATTTGGAAGGAATTAAAAATATAGTGTAGGCTTTCATATAGTTATATTACAAAAGTGAAGAAATGTATTTCCTGGTAAGTATAAATCTAATTTTTTTTCTCAGTTTTGTAGAACCAAATTAGTCAAGGTAGGTCAGTATCATTATAAAACTATAGCAGTTAAATGTATGTTGATCCAGTGGGGGCACCTTCCTGTAATGTATTAATACTAAGGATTATATCAGATTACCCTATGGTACTAGAGATGATTATCAGAGACTATCAAACTCCACATGTGTCTACCACTAGCCTTAAATGTCTTAAATTTTGTAATTAAAGTACATGGGTGTCTGGAAAGTGGGGCAAGAGGTGTGGTGTTATGGCTTTAGACAGAGAATGTATCCATTAAATATTCACAGTAACTTATTAAAGTGAATTGTGTAAGGCTATCAGGTCTTCAGACATTATTTTTGCTTTAAAACAATCAAAACAAAGGAACTATTTGCATGAGGATATAGTAATAAACAATACGGAAGAAACTTTAAAAAAGTCTCCAAGGTTATAACTGATCATGTTAAATTAGTTTTTTTTTTTTTTTTTTAAAAGGTTTTATTTTCAGTTTACTTGGCATTCTTTTTTATAAATACAACCTGTATTAAAGAGGATTTGTAAAGGGAATTTTACTTTAATTACTTTACTTTTGTATTTCTTTCCAACAGAAGGATCAATGAGATTAGAAACCCATGGGAAACGGCAGAAAAAAAATTCTTGTTTAACTCAAATTCATACAGGAGAGAATCAATTTTTATGTTCTGAATGTGGAAAAAGATTTACTAAAAGAAAATCTCTCCTTAAACACCAGAAAATTCATACAGGTGTTAAAGAATTATGTTCTGAATGTGGAAAATCTTTTACAACAAAATCAAGTCTTATTCGACACCATAGGAGAATCCATAAAAGAGAGAAGCCATTTTCATGTTCTGAATGTGGAAAATATTTTACTGATAAATCACATCTTGTTGAACATCTTAAAATCCATACAGGTGAAAAACCCTTTTCATGTCCTGAATGTGGCAAACGTTTTACGTTTAAATCTTCTTTTAATGCACATCAGAAAACTCACAAAGGAGAGAAACCATTTCCATGTTTAGAATGTGGCAAATGTTTTACGATTAAATCAACGCTTACTAAACACCAGAGGTTCCACACTCGAGAGGGAATTTTTTCTTGTGTTGAATGTGAGAAATGGTTTACCTGTCAAGCACATCTCAGTACACATGAGAGAATTCATACAGGAGAAAAACCCTTTTCATGTTCTGAGTGTGGGGAATGTTTTACTGTTAAATCAACTCTTATTACACACCAGAGAATCCATACAGGAGAAACACCGTATTCATGTTTAGATTGTGGAAAATGTTTTACATCTCAGTCAAAGCTCTGTAAGCATGCAAAAATCCATACAGGAGAGAAACCATATTCATGTTCTGAATGTGGTAAATGTTTTAAAGATAAATCCACTCTTTTACACCATCACAAAGTCCACACAGGAGAGAAACCATTTTTATGTTCTGAATGTGGTAAATATTTTACAGCTAAATCATCTCTCACTAAGCACCAGAAAATACATACAAGAGAGAAGACTCTAATGCTCTGAATGTGGGAAATATTTTACATCATTCAGATCTCATCAGACATGAAAGGAATTACTTTAACCTAGTGTTTTGACTATGGTAAAAAAAAATTAAACCACATTTCACAAAACTGATACAAATTAATGTTTAAAGAGATCTAAATACCCAATTGTTTCTTTCATGATTCAGACAGAGCATGCCATTTAAAAGAAGCACCCACACTTTCCAATGTAATTCTGTTATCTACATTGCTTCATTCTATTGTTATCCTTTGTGGAAGAAGCAACAATGCACTACAGGGAGCTAAATGAATACATCAGGTGAGTCAGTCAAAAGAGTCATATATGTGCAGCTAAGAACACGGCGTGTAGTCAAAACACTAACTAAGGGACTCTTGTTTAGCAAGTCCCTCTGTGCATTTTATACTTATATGTTTTTGAGAATAAAATCTAAGTTTTAATTTCACTGAGGTCCTTGTGCTTCCTCTGTTTCTGAAATATATGTGCAGTCACCATTCAGCTAATTATATTTCCACAAATGTGGAAAATTGTTTAAAATGACATGCTCTGTTAGAATAATAAAAAATGAATTTTGACTTTACTGTTCCTTTAATATTTTAAAGCTGGAAGCTGTTTTTCCTCTGCAAACAATAGGTGTGTGAACATTCATACATTGATGTTTTTTTGTCATACACAAAAACAAATTTTATGTTATTCATTAAATCGAGAAAAAAGTGCAAAAAAATGGGTTAGATCATATTTCATTATTGCTCTGTTGATTGAGCTAGCTTATGATGGGTAGGCCACATGCATATGCCTCTCCTTATTGGCTCAAAAGGTGTATTCAGCTAGGTCCCAGTAGTGTATTGCTGCTTTTGGAGCTGAACATAACTGTATGTGCAAGCAATAATGCAATAAAAATGCTCTAATAATTTAGATAATTTTTGTTTTATTTATTTAAGTAAATGGTTACCTAGCAATCAAAATTCATAAAAAAATGTTTAACAAACTATTTTCAGTGTCTGAATTGATAAAAAAAAATATGTGTATCTGCTGCCCACCCCCAAACATCATAGAGCTCAAGAGTAACAGAATCTATAGGGTCAACTTGAAGACTTTATGAAACTTTTTAGAAGTTTTATTTGATGGTGGATTTACATGAAATGTAACTATCTTTATTCTCTTGAGGGATATAATGAACTCTAATTATAAAAAGTTGTTTAGTTTCACATGCACTGAAACACTGAATGACACTGTCCCTCCCGTTGAGCAAAATACATTTGACTTCTATGTTTATGACAATTATTATTTTAATTTATTTATATAGCATTGTAAAATTATGTAGCGCTGTGTACAGAGAAAGGGGTGCACAATGACAAGGATTTTTGATAACAATGACAAGGATTTTTGATAAGATACAAAAACATAAACTAAACAAATCTAGTACCGGAGGTAGAGGGCCCTGCTTCGGAGAGTTGAGTGCTTTATAGATTGATGTGTTGAGAATAGAGTCTCCAACTGTAAGGGAAATGTCAGGTGTCAGATGTCTCGCAGAAGCGGGGGATAAGAAGCAACTTCGTTTTAGACAGATTGAGTTGGAGTTAGTGCGAGGACATCCAAGAGGAAAGTTGCAA
This sequence comes from Bombina bombina, assembly GCF_027579735.1. Lineage (NCBI taxonomy): Eukaryota > Metazoa > Chordata > Amphibia > Anura > Bombinatoridae > Bombina > Bombina bombina. The sequence goes on along the minus strand of NC_069505.1, from coordinate 598,139,881 downwards.
AGAGACAGTTGCTAATCTGTTTGAGTAAAGAGGGAGAGATATCAGGAGAGGAAAGATAGATAATCATCAGCGTATAAGTGATATTGGAGGGAGAGGTATCTTTGCTAATTGTGTCGATTTTATTTTTCAAGTAATCAGCAATAATCTGAGCAGTGAGTTTGGTAGTGGGCGGAGGTGCATGCGGATGTAGAAGACAGTTAAAGGTTGAGAACAGCCTTCCGGGGTGATGTGTGAGTTAACACAAGGGAGGAGAAATAGACTTGTTTAGCCAGGTTGAGGGCAGAGTTCTATGACCCGAGGATGAATTTATAATGCAGGAAGTCAGCGCTGGTGCATGATTTTCTCCATTGACGTTCAGCAGTCCGTGGAAGACAGCGGGCCTGTTTGGTGTCTGGGCAAGAGAGGGATGGAATGTTAGAGAGTAGAGGTTTAAGTTGAGCAGAAAAGTCTGGGAGATCCAAGTTATTTAAATTTCGGTAAGGAAGCATTTTTTGGGGGTTTGCAGGGATGAAGCAGGTAGACAAAGAGAGAAGCACTCTACCAGGAAGGAACAACAGCTCATCAGCTAGTTCTATGGCCATTTACCACCCAGGAGCAGCCTCTTTTAGACCAGTGTGCTTTTCACAGAGGAAAACTCTCCTGTAGTATATCAGTCTGATTCCGCCAAGTAAGGTCAGTCCAGCCCCGAAATACCAGGCAATTCTCCTCTGTACAAGGAACATGACAACCCCAGATGATCGTTTCGGCCTCATCAGTGAGGTGCAGCCACATTGCTCTAAGCACACTGGGCAAGGAGTCCACGTCTGGTTTCCCCCATCATCCATAGGGAGACCTCCCTAGGGTTATCTTAATTTGCATACAAAGAAAGAAGCGCTCTACCAGGAATGAGCAACAGCTCATCAGCTAGTTCTATGGCAATTTACCACCCAGGAGCAGCCTCTTTTAGACCAGTGTGCTTTTCTCAGAGGAAAACTCTCCTGTAGTATATCAGTCTGATCATGCCAAGTAAGGTCAGTCCAGCCCCGAAATACCAGGCAATTCTCCTCTGAACAAGGAACATGACAACCCCAGATGATCGTTTCGGCCTCCTTGGGCCTCGTCAGTGAGGTGCAGCCACATTCCTCTAAGCACACTGGGCAAGGAGTCCATATCTGGTTTCCCCATCACCCAAATTCTGCTAATTTTGATGCTGTATTTATTCGAGAAAAAATTGCATGCAAATACAGATATTTGCGTGTGGCTCTTTTACTTTAATAAATCCAGCACCAAAATGAGCCAAATGCTGCAGACCATTTTTTGCCATTTGTTCCACTAACAAATGCAGAATAAAAAAAATGCACTTCCCTAATGGTTAATAGAGTAACAGTTATATATAACTGCACAGCTGAGGGGTCATGGTCATTTGTTTCCCAATTTTCAGACATGTTTGTATCTGATTACTTTGTGTTTAGGTGAGTCTCCCCCTATAGGAGACAGCAGGGGTTGCATGTATAAAGTTTTGTAGATATATTAAATTGTCAAATAAGTCTAAATTGTTAATTGGGCTATGTTTATTTTATTTTAGATATTTGAGTCAATAAATGTGTGCTCTCTAGTACTGCTTCATGTATTCTGTAAGCTGTCACTGTTCCCTTTAATACCTTCAAATCATTAAAGGGACGGTTTATTTAAACATTTTCTCCCCTTTAATTTGTTCCCAATGATCCACTTTACCTGCTGGAGTGAATTAAATTGTTTACAAGTATTTCCTTTACCCTAATATTGGCATTTGAAAAAGTTGATTTAGCCTGTGGTATTCTGAAAGATTTTGGCCTTAGGTCCAAACTATAGATAAGCTGTGTAAACACAGCCAGCAGAAGAAATTACCCTCCCAGTTGGATATAGAAGAGATAAGGTAATAAAATGTTAATGTTCCATTGTTTTCTGCAAGTATTGGTCTTTGGTTTACAGATAGATATAAGATAAATACACATGTATATATACACAGTGTGATAAAGTAATGAGATATGATAATACCTACAAGCTCAGCCCATTTTATTAGGTTGTGGCTTCAAAACACAAAAAAAACAACTATTTCATATACACAAATAGACCTTAAAAAAGCTAATTTGCATACATTTTATACTCTGCAGTTGGTAAAAAAAGCAATTGGAAACACTTTAAGGGAAAAACAATTTTACAGTATACTGTCCCTTTAAAGGGGAATAGTTAACATCAGACACTCATCTTGTAATTAGAAGACACTTCTGTTATCTTGATATAGAATAACATATCAGTCTTAACATTTTTTAAATGAATCACCCTTTGCTGTGTCATGTGTGTTGATGTCACAAATGGGGTGTGGCTAGTGTAGCTGCAAGGTAGCTGGGTGAGGAAAGGGGATTTAAATCCCTCAATCTCTGCTCCCTTAGCAGCTAAATCCAATGTCTCTTTAAATTCATGAATAAATTAAAAAATAAAAACAAAACTAAGATTGTTTTTTTTTATTTACAGGAAGGTACACTTTAAATGTTAGGTTTTAATTTGTTAGTTTTACACACACACTAAATTTTGTCTTTCATATTGGCACTTAGAATTTAAATACGCAGAATACTTGAATGAAACAATTTTGGTCTGTTTAACACATTTTTATGACTATGTAGCCTTTTCCAAAAAGCTGATTTGACATCTTTATTCTTTAAACTATAAATAATCGGGTTCAGCATTGGCGTTAGCGTTGTGTACAAGAGTGAAATCAGTTTATCGGAGTCCAAGGTGAACATAGAGGTTGGTCTCATATAGAGACAAAATATGGTCACATAGAGAATAAAGACAACTGTCAGGTGTGATGAACACGTGTAGAAAGCTTTGCGTCTTCCAGTTGCGGTGCGTATTTTCAATATTGATTTTATAATGTAGGTATAAGAGAGAACAGTAAGAGAACATGGAATAAATCCTACAAACACTGACTCAGTATAGATCAAGTGCTCCATGCTTGATGCATTATTACAAAGAAGTTTCATTACAGCCAGTAGATCGCAGAAAAAATGGTTAACGTCACTAGATCGGAAACAGTGTATATCATAAATTATATAAACTGCTGGTCCAACTTCTGTAAACGCCAATGACCAACATACAGAAGTCAACAGAGCACAGACCCTAGGATTCATTATAGTTGTGTAGCGCAATGGGTTGCAGATAGCCACATAGCGATCGTAGCTCATAGCGGTTAATAACATAAACTCACAACATAATAGTGCAACATAGAAATACATTTGGGCAATACATCCTGAAAATGAAATACTCTTATTTCCTGATATGTACGTTATCAGCATCTTATGCATAGTAACCGTGGTGTAGCAGATATCCAGCACGGATAAGTTACCGAGGAAAAAGTACATAGGTGTTTGTAGCTGAGAATCCAAGCAAATGAGAGATAGAATAGTCATGTTGCCACCAAAGATGATAATGTAAAGCAAAAAAACCAAGAAGAAAATAGGTGTCTGGAGTTCCGGGAGGTCAGTAATACCTTTAATTATAAAATAGCTCGGCCATGTTTGGTTTTTCTCTGTCATTATGTCGCAGTTTCCCAGGCTGGAATTAAAGGACATCATACATTTTTATAGAATAGTTTATGTTGAAGGCCACCTCTTATCTCAGTTCATTTTGACTTTTTTTCACAGCTAGCTAGCGCTAGTTCATGTGTGCCATATAGATAACATTGTGCTCACTCCAGTGGAGTTACTTATTAGAGGGCACTGATTGGCTAAAATGCAAGTCTGTCAAAAGAAGTGAGATACGGGGCAGTCGGCAGAGGCTTAGATACAAGGTAATCACAGAGGTAAAAAGTATATTAATATAACTGAGATAAGGAGCAGTCTGCAGAGGATTAGATACAAGGTAATCACAGAGGTAAAAAGTATATTAATATAACTGAGATAAGGGGCAGTCTGCAGAGGCTTAGATACAAGGTAATCACAGAGGTAAAAAGTATATTAATATAACTGAGATAAGGAGCAGTCTGCAGAGGGTTAGATACAAGGTAATCACAGAGGTAAAAAGTATATTAATATAACTGAGATAAGGGAGCAGTCGGCAGAGGCTTAGATACAAGGTAATCACAGAGGTAAAAGTATATTAATATAACTGAGATAAGGAGCAGTCTGCAGAGGCTTAGATACAAGGTAATCACAGAGGTAAAAAGTGTAATAATATAACAGTGTTGGTTGTGCAAAACTTTCGAATGGTAATAAAGGGATTATCTATCTTTTTAAACAATAAAAATTATCAAGTAGACTGTCCATTTAAAGTACATGTACTATAGACAGGAATATTGAAGGGACGTGAAACCCAATTTTTTTCTTTCATGATTGAGAGATAACATGTCATTTTAAACAACTTTCTAATTTACTTCTATTATCAAATATTCTTCTTTCTTTTGGTATCGTTTGTTGAAAAGCAAGTTGGTATGCTCAGGAGTGTTCACGTGTCGGGAATCTGTGTCTTCTTCTAATTGTTGCAAATTGCAATAAACCAGCTATTTAAATTGCAGCATTTCCAGGTTAAAGCGTTTTGCATCAATTAGCAGTGTGAGACCAACACAATTTTTAATCATAAGCAACATATGTTTATAGGGAAATGGAAGTCACAGTTAAAAGGACATAACACGGAAACATTTTCTTGTCTTATTCAGACAGAACATACGGCTAGATTTAGAGTTTGGCATTAGCCGTCAAAAGCAGCGTTAAGGGGTCCTAACGCTGCTTTTTACCGCCCACTGGTATTAGAGTCAGCCAGGAAAGGGTCTAACGCTCACTTCCTTACCGCGACTCCAGGCTACCGCAGATCCCCTTACGCCAATTGCGTATCCTATCTTTTCTATGGGATCTGCCTAACGCCGGTATTTGGAGTCTTGGAAGAAGTGAGCGGTAGAGCCTCTACCGACAAGACTCCTACCGACAAAAAAAGTCAGTAGTTAAGAGCTTTATGTGCTAACGCGTGAATATAAAGCTCTTAACTACTGTGCTACAAAGTACACTAACACCCATAAACTACCTATGTACCCCTAAACCGAGGCCCCCCCCACATCGCCGCCACTATAATAAAAAAATTTAACCCCTAATCTGCCGACTGGACACCGCCGCCACCTACATTATACCTATGAACCCCTAATCTGCTGCCCCTAACATTGCCGCCACCTATATTATATTTATTAACCCCTAATCTGCCCCCCCAACGTCACCGCTACCTAACTACAATTATTAACCCCTAATCTGCCGACCGGACCTCGCCGCCACTATAATAAATGTATTAACCCCTAAACCGCTGCACTCCCGCCTCGCAAACACTATAATAAATATTATTAACCCCTAATCTGCCCTCCCTAACATCGCCGCCACCTACCTACAATTATTAACCCCTAATCTCCCGCCCGCAACGTCGCCGCTACTATAATAAAGTTATTAACCCCTAAACCTAAGTCTAACCCTAACACCCCCTAACATAAATATAATTTAAATTATACAAAATAATATTCCTATTATTAAATAAATTAATCCTATTTAAAACGAAATACTTACCTAGAAAATAAACCCTAATATAGCTACAATATAACTAATAGTTACATTGTAGCTATTTTAGGATTTATATTTATTTTACAGGCAACTTTGTATTTATTTTAACTAGGTACAATAGCTATTAAATAGTTAATAACTATTTAATAGCTACCTAGTTAAAATAAGTACAAAATTACCTGTAAAATAAATCCTAACCTAAGTTACAAATACACCTAACACTACACTATCATTACATTAATTAAATAAATAAACTACAATTAGCTAAACTAAAATACAATTAAATTAAACTATAATACAAAAAAAAAACACACTAAATTACAAAAAATAAAAAAAATTACAGGAAGTTTAAACTAATTACACCTAATCTAAGCCCCCTAATAAAATAAAAAATCCCCCCAAAATAAAAAAATGCCCTACCCTATCCTAAATTACAAAAGTAATCAGCTCTTTTACCAGCCCTTAAAAGGGCTTTTTGCAGGGCATTGCCCCAAAGTAATCAGCTCTTTTACCTGAAAATAAAAATACAATACCCCCCCAACATTACAACCCACCACCCACATACCCCTACTCAAACCCACCCAAACCCAGCCAATCGTATTGAGCTTGCATTCTATTGGCTGTTCCAATCAGCCAATAGAATGCGAGCTCAATACGATTGGCTGATTGCATCAGCCAATCGGATTGAACTTCAATCTGATTGGCTGATAGCATCAGCCAATCAGATTTTTCCTACCTTAATTCCGATTGGCTGATAGAATCCTATCAGCCAATCGGAATTGAAGGGATGCCATCTTGGATGACGTCCCTTAAAGGAACCTTAATTCGTCGGGAAGTGGTCGGTTGAAGAGGATGGCTCCGCGTCGGCTCCTTTGAAGATGTCTCCGCTCCGGATGGATGAAGATTGAAGACGCCGCCTGGATGAAGACTTCTCCCGGATGAAGGACCTCTTCTTGCCCCGCTTGGATGAAGACTTCTACCGGATGAAGGACCTCCTCTGAGCACCTTGGATGAAGAATTCGACTCGGCTGGGTGAAGACGACTCAAGGTAGGATGATCTTCAGGGAGTTAGCGATAGGTTTTTTTTAAGGGGGGTTTGGGTGGGTTAGAGTAGGGGTATGTGGGTGGTGAGTTGTTATGTTGGGGGGGGTATTGTATTTTTATTTTCAGGTAAAAGAGATGATTACTTTGGGGCAATGCCCCACAAAAAGCCCTTTTAAGGGCTGGTAAAAGAGCTGATTACTTTTAGGATAGGGTAGGGCATTTTTTTATTTTGGGGGGATTTTTTATTTTATTAGGGGGCTTAGATTAGGTGTAATTAGTTTCAACTTCCTGTAATTTTTTTTTGTAATTTAGTGGGGGGTTTTTGTATTATAGTTTAGTTTATTTAATTGTATTTTAGTTTAGCTAATTGTAGTTTATTTATTTAATTAATTTAATGATAGTGTAGTGTTAGGTGTATTTGTAACTTAGGTTAGGATTTATTTTACAGGTAATTTTGTACTTTTTTATAACTAGGTAGCTATTAAATAGTTATTAACTATTTAATAGCTATTGTACCTAGTTAAAATAAATACAAAGTTGCCTGTAAAATAAATATAAACCCTAAAATAGCTACAATGTAACTATTAGTTATATTGTAGCTATATTAGGGTTTATTTTCTAGGTAAGTATTTAGTTTTAAATAGGATTAATTTATTTAATAATAGGAAAATTATTTTGTTTAATTTAAATTATTAGACTTAGGTTTAGGGGTTAATAACTTTATTATAGTAGCGGCAACGTTGCGGGCGGGAGATTAGGGGTTAATAATTGTAGGTAGGTGGCGGCGATGTTAGGGAGGGCAGATTAGGGGTTAATACAATTTATTATAGTGTTTGCGAGGTGGGAGTGCAGCGGTTTAGGGGTTAATATATTTATTATAGGTGCGTCGAGGTCCGGTCGGCAGATAAGGGGTTAATAAGTGTAGGTAAGGTAGCGGCGACATTGGGGGGGCAGATTAGGGGGTAATAAATATAATATAAGTGGCGGCGATGTTGGGGGCAGTATATTAGGGGTTCATAGGGATAATGTAGGTAGCGGCGATGTCCGGAGCAGCAGATAAGGGGTTAATAACATAATGCAGGTGGCGACGATGTCGGGGGCGGCAGATTAAGGGTTAATAAGTGTAAGGTTAGGGGTGTTTAGACTCAGGGTTCATGTTAGGGTGTTAGGTGTAGACTTAGAAAGTGTTTCCCCATAGGAAACAATGGGGCTGCGTTAGGAGCTGAACGCTGCTTTTTTGCAGGTGTTAGGTTTTTTTCCAGCCCAAACTGCCCCATTGTTTGCTATGGGGATATCGTGCACGAGCACGTTTTTCCAGCTTACCGCTACCGTAGGCAATGCTGGTATTGAGGGTTGAAGTGGAGCTAAATTATGCTCAACGCTCCCTTATCTGAGCCTAACGCAGCCACTCAGACAAATACCAGCGTTGTTTGAAGGGTGTGCTGGGAAAAAAGCAGCGTTATCTACGCGGGTCTTTACCGAGAAAACTGTAAATCTAGGCGATAGTTTTTGATTTACTAATATTATCAAATTTGCTTAATTCTCATGATATTCTTTGTTGTAAAGATATCTAGATAGGTAATGTGCTCATATCTGGTGCACTGCATGTCAGGAAATAGTGCTGCCATCTAGTGCTCTTGCATATGTATAACATTCTTACTAAACTGCTACCATCTAGTGTTCTTGCATATGTATAACATTGTTACAAAACTGCTACCATCTAGTGTTCTTGCATATGTATAACATTGTTACAAAACTGCTACCATCTAGTGTTCTTGCATATGTATAACATTGTTTTAAAACTGCTGCCATCTAATGCTCTTGCATATGTACAACATTCTTACAAAACTGCTGCCATTTAGTACTCTTGCATATGTAAAACATTCTTACAAAACTGCTGCCATATAGCGCTCTTGCATATGTATAACATTGTTACAAAACTGCTGCCATCTAGAGCTCTTGCATATGTATAATATTGTTACACAACTGCTGCCATCTAGAGCTCTTGCATATTTATAATATTCTTACAAAACTGCTGCCATCTAGTGCTCTTGCATATGTATAACATTCTTACAAAACTGCTGCAAATCTAGTGCTCTTGCATATGTATAACATTCTTACAAAACTGCTGCCACCTAGTGCTCTTGCATATGTATAACATTCTTGCAAAACTGCTGCAATCTAGCGCTTTTGCATATGTATAACATTCTTACAAAATTGCTGCCATCTAGTGCTCTTGCATAAGTATAACATTGTTACCAAACTGCTGCCATCTAGTGCTCTTGCATATGTATTACATTCTTACAAAACTTCTGCCATCTAGTGCTTTTGCATATGTATAACATTGTTGCAAAACTGCTGCAATCTAGCGCTTTTGCATATGTATAACGTTCTTACAAAGTTGCTGCCATCTAGTGCTCTTGCATATGTATAACATTCTTACAAAACTGCTACCATCTAGTGCTCTTGCATACGTATAACATTCTTACAAAACTGCTGCAATCTAGTGCTCTTGCATATGTATAACATTTTGACAAAACTGCTGCCATCTAGTGCTCTTGTATATGTATAACATTCTTGCAAATCCGCTGTAATCTAGCGCTTTTGCATATGTATAACGTTCTTAAAAAATTGCTGCCATCTAGTGCTCTTGCATAAGTATAACATTTTTACAAAACTGCTGCCATCTAGTGCTCTTGCATATGTATAACATTCTTACAAAACTGCTGCCATCTAACGCTCTTGCATATGTATAACATTGTTACCAAACTGCTGACATCTAGTGCTTTTGCATATGTATTACATTCGTACAAAACTTCTGCCATCTAGCGCTCTTGCACATGTATAACATTCTTAAAAATCTGCTGCCATCTAGTGCTCTTGCATAAGTATATTATTCTTACAAAACTGCTGCCACCTAGCGCTCTTGCATATGTATAACATTGTTACAAAACTGCTACATCTAGTGTTCTTGCATATGTATAACATTGTTTTAAAACTGCTGCCATCTAGTGCTCTTGCATATGTACAACATTCTTACAAAACTGCTGCCATCTAGTACTCTTGCATATGTAAAACATTCTTACAAAACTGCTGCCATATAGCGTTCTTGCATATGTATAACATTCTTACAAAACTGCCACCATCTAGCGCTCTTGCATATGTATAATATTGTTACAAAACTGCTACCATCTAGTGCTCTTGCATATGTATACCATTGTTATAAAACTGCTGCCAACTAGTGCTTTTGCATATGTATAACATTCTTACACAACTGCTGCCATCTAGAGCTCTTGCATATGTATAATATTGTTACAAAACTGCTGCCATCTGGTGCTCTTGCAAATGTACAACATCCTTACAAAACTGCTGCCATTTAGCGCTCTTGCATATTTATAATATTCTTACAAAACTGCTGCCATCTAGTGCTCTTGCATATGTATAACATTCTTACAAAACTGCTGCCATCTAGTGCTCTTGCATATGTATAACATTGTTACAAAACTGCTGCCATCTAGCGCTCTTGCATATGTATAACATTATTACAAAACTTCTAACATCTAGTGCTCTTGCATATGTATAACATTGTTACAAACCTGCTACCATCTAGTGTTCTTGCATATGTATAACATTGTTACAAAACTGCTGCAATCTAATACTCTTGCATATGTACAACATTCTTACAAAACTGCTACCATCTATTACTCTTGCATATGTATAACATTGTTACAAAACTTCAACCATCTAGTGCTCTTGCATATGTACAACATTCTTACAAAACTGCTGCCATTTAGCGCTCTTGCATATGTAAAACATTCTTACAAAACTGCTGCCATCTAGTGCTCTTGCATAAGTATAACATTCTTAAAAAACTGCTGCTATCTAGCGCTCTTGAATATGTATAACATTGTTATAAAACTGCTGCCATCTAGCGCTCTTGCATATGTAAAACATTGTTACAAACTGCTACCATCTAGTGTTCTTTCATATGTATAACGTTGTTACAAAACTGCTGCCATCTAATACTTTTGCATATGTACAACATTCTTACAAAACTGCTGCCATCTAGTACTCTTGCATAAGTATAACATTCTTACAAAACTGCTGCCAGCTAGCTTTCTTGCATATGTATAACGTTCTTACAAAATTGCTGCCATCTAGTGCTCTTGCATAAGTATACATTTTTTTACTAAACTGCTGCCATCTAGTTCTCTTGCATATGTATAACATTATTACAAAACTGCTGCCATCTAGCGCTCTTGCATATGTATAACATTGTTATGAAACTGCTGCCATCTAGCTTTCTTGCATATGTATAACATTTTTACAAAACTGCTGTCATCTAGTACTCTTGCATATGTATAACATTGTTACAAAACTGCTGCCAACTAGTGCTCTTGCATATGTACAGCATATGTATTACATTCTTACAAAACTGCTGCTGTCAGTGCTCTTGCATATGTATAACATTATTACAAAACTGCTGCCATCTAGTGCTCTTGTATATGTAAAACATTGTTACAAAACTGCTGCCATCTAGTGCTCTTGCATATGTATAACATTCTTACAAAACTGCTGCCATCTTGTGCTCTTGCATATGTATAACATTGTTACAAAACTACTGGCATCTAGTGCTCTTGCATATGTATAACATTATTATAAAACTGCTGCCATCTAGCGCTCTTGCATATGTATAACATTATTATAAAACTGCTGCCGTCAGTGCTTTTGCATATGTATAACATTCTTACAAAACTGCTGCCATCTATCTATCTTGCATATGTATAACATTATTATAAAACTGCTGCCATCTAGTGATCTTGCATATGTATAACATTATTATAAAACTGCTGCCATCTAGCGCTCTTGCATATGTTTAACATTATTATAAAACTGCTGCCATCTAGCGCTCTTGCATATGTATAACATTATTATAAAACTGCTGCCATCTAGCGCTCTTGCATATGTATAACATTATTATAAAACTGCTGCCGTCAGTGCTTTTGCATATGTATAACATTCTTACAAAACTGCTGCCATCTAGTGCTGTTGCATTGTTACAAAACTGCTGCCATCTATCTATCTTGCATATGTATAACATTATTTTAAAACTGCTGCCATCTAGCGCTCTTGCATATGTATAACATTATTATAAAACTGCTGCCATCTAGCGCTCTTGCATATGTTTAACATTATTATAAAACTGCTGCCATCTAGCGCTCTTGCATATGTATGACATTCTTATAAAACTGCTGCCATCTAGTGCTTTTGCATATGTATAACATTATTATAAAACTGCTGCCATCTAGCGCTCTTGCATATGTATAACATTATTATAAAACTGCTGCCGTCAGTGCTTTTGCATATGTATAACATTCTTACAAAACTGCTGCCATCTAGTGCTGTTGCATTGTTACAAAACTGCTGCCATTTAGTGCTGCAGTCACATGCACGCTCCTGAGCAAACCTCCCTGTATTAAATAAAAGATATCAATGGATGAAAGAAAATGTGTAATCAAACTAAATTCTAAAGTTGTTTAAAGCTGTGTGCTCTATGTGAATCGCTAAAGAAAAAAGGTTGGTTTTATGTCCCTTTAAATAAATAAGTTTCACACAGAGCATAGAATTTTCTTTTTTTTTAATTTCAGTTTACTTTCTTTGTCACCTTTACTACTTTTTCTTGGTTACCTGTGTAGATACTTTCCATGTGAGCATACTGAGGTAGCCTCAGAAGTGTGCACGAGACTTGAGAACTATTAGACAGGAGTGTTTACAACAATGTTTGTAACAATGTTATACGTATAGATCTCAAGACACATGCTACCTCCGTATGCTTTCATGTAAAGGAGATAAGTGCCAGGAAAAAATAGCAAGAGAAAGAGGAATATTTGATAATAGAAATAAATTGGAAAGTTTGTTTAAATTACATGCCCTGTCTAAATCCTGAAAGTTTAATTTTGACTTTCATGTTTCTTTAACCCCTTAAGGACACGGCCATTTTTCAATTTCTTTCCCTGAAGGACCAGGGCTTTTTTTAAATTTCTGCAGTGTTTGTGTTTAGCTGTAATTTTCCTCTTATTCATTTACTGTACCCACACATATTATATACCGTTTTTCTCGCCATTAAATGGACTTTCTATAGATACCATTATTTTTATCATATCTTATCATTTACTTTAAAAAAATGATAAAATATGAGGAAAAAATTGAAAAAAACACACTTTTTCTAACTTTGACCCCCACAATCTGTTACACATCTACAACCACCAAAAAACACCCATGCTAAATAGTTTCTAAATTTTGTCCTGAGTTTAGAAATACCCAATGTTTACATGTTCTTTGCTTTTTTTGCAAGTTATAGGGCCATAAATACAAGTAGCACTTTGCTATTTCCAAACCACTTTTTTTTCAAAATTAGCGCTAGTTACATTGGAACACTGATATCTTTCAGGAATCCCTGAATATCCCTTTACATGTATATATTTTTTTTTAGAAGACATCCCAAAGTATTGATGTAGGCCCATTTTGGTATATTTCATGCCACCATTTCACCACCAAATGCAATCAAATAAAAAAAATTGTTCACTTTTTCCCAAATATTTTCACAAACTTTAGGTTCCTCACTGAAATTATTTACAAACAACTTGTGCAATTATGGCATAAATGGTTGTAAATGCTTCTCTGGGATCCCCTTTGTTCAGAAATAGCAGACATATATGGCTTTGGCGTTGCTTTTTGGTAATTATAAGACCGCTAAATGCCGCTGCGCACCACACGTGTATTATGCCCAGCAGTGCAGGGGTTAATTAGGTCATTTGTAGGGAGCGTGCAGGGTTAATTTTAGCTTTAGCGTAGAGATCAGCCTCCCACCTGACACATCCCACCCCCTGATCCCTCCCAAACAGCTCCCTTCCCTCCCCCACCCCACAATTGCCCCCGCCATCTTAAGTACTGGCAGAAAGTCTGCCAGTACTAAAATAAAAGGTGTATTTAAAAAATTAAAAAAAAATTGTATAGCATATTTACATATGCAGCTGTGTAGGATCCCCCCTTAGCCCCCAACCTCCCTGATCCCCCCCAAACAGCTCTCTACCCTCCACCTCTAACTTACTGGGAGCCATCTTGGGTACTGGCAGCTGTCTGCCAGTACCCAGTTTGCAAATAAAAATGTATTTTTTTAATTTTTTTTTATTTATTTTCCTTTTTTCTGTAGTGTAGTGTAGCTTCCCCCCCCCACCAATCCCCCACCCGCTCCCAGATCCCTTAGATTAACTTTTATTAGGGATTTTATCCCCCCTTACTGCCACTTCTGTACAATGTCTTTTTCCGTAGTGAAGCGGTTCCCACCCGCTCCCTCCCCGTGCACGCGCCCGCCCGCCGCCCCCCGTGCACGCGCGCGCTCCGGTGCGCACTCCCGACAACCCCGCCCGCGATCCCGCCCTCCTCTCTCTTCAGCCTTTCATCGATGGCCGCCCACCCGCCTCCCACGTCAGCTCCCACCCACCAACGATTGCGGCCATCGATGCCGGTGCAGAGAGGGCCACAGAGTGGCTCTCTCTGCATCGGATGGGGGAAAAATGTTATTGCAGGATGCCTCGATATCGAGGCATCACTGCAATAACTGTAAAGCGGCTGGAAGCGATCAGGATCGCTTCCAGCCTCTTTAATCCCCAAAGTCGTACAGGGTACGTCGCTGGTCTTTAAAGACCAGGTTGTGTGCGACGTACCCTGTACGACTCGTGTCGTTAAGGGGTTAAGATCATGCATTTGAAAAAGACGAGTCTGTCCTTTCAAATGAAGGGGTCACTTGTTCGTATAGCGCAAGCTGGTGGGAAAAGAGGTTCAATTAGAACCACCCTCCCACAGGTTATTGTTTAAAAATTTAAAATTTATTGCTTAAAGGTCTATAATATATTACTTAATACTGTACTTCTATAATATATTGCTTACAAGATCTATAATATATTGCTTAATACTTCTATAATATATTGCTTAATACTTCGATAATATATTGTTTACAAGATCTATAATATATTGCTTAAAGAGCTGTAATATATTGCTTAAAAAAATCTATAATTTATTGCTAATACTTCTAAAATATATTGCTTAATATTTCTATAATATATTGCTTAAAAGATCTATAATATATTGCTTAAAAATCTATAGTATATTGCTTAACACTTCTATAATATATTGCTTAAAGATCTATAATACATTGCTTAAAAGAACTATATGTTGCTGAAAGATCTAAAATATATTATTATTTATTATTATCAGTTATTTGTAGAGCACCAACAGGTTCCGCAGCGCTTAAGACATGGGACTAATATGCAAGGTGAAAGCGTGCACTCGCAAACCGTTAAATATGCTGTCAGAAGCAATATCGTTTATCGACTGTTTCCAATGTCGCGTTATACCTCACTATCCGACTTTGGCTGCCGAAAAAATCTTTGCATTCCATAGAAAGTAATAGAAGCCGTTAATCGACAAATTATACTAGGTTTCCAAAGAAAGCGCAAACCGTTAATACACTGTCGGATGCTGTCGATACATTGAGAAATATTATACCCAGCCAGTGGCGTACTTAGGTTTTGTGCTGCCCTAGGCACTCAAAATTCTGCTGCTCCCCCCCACCAGGTTTTAGGCTGTTTTTCGGCCACAATATTTTTTGGTCAGGGTATTGTGACTTTTTTTAGGAAATGTTCACCAGGACTTAGCTTAAAATTATCATATATATATATAATAAGCAAACAGAGAGAGTACACAAGTAACTCAAACCAAACGTAGGGCTGTTTCAGTAAAGTGGCAATGCTTCTGTTTCAGAACATGGCAATGTATCTGCATAAGTATAAATATTGCCAATTCTTTATGTCCTCATGCTATGCACCAGATAAAGAGTGTATATATAAAAACAAGAGCTCAATGTCTTAAATTAGACAAAAACTTATAACAAGTGTAGAACCGCTCCAAAAAATACCATCCATGAGGAACTCCAAAGAAACAGTCCTTAAATATCCCCAAACATGAGACTCTCATGAAAGCTGTGGCATACCCCTTTAAATCAACAGTAATGTCTCTTCCCGATAAACCCCAATCTCTGTAATACTGCTTTTAGCAGATATAGACTCACCGACTCTCAGATGTCCTATTGTGATAAAGAGCAGGTACCTGGGCATCCGGATTGAGTTACCGCTGATGCGAAGTGCTTGTACTACTGCATGCCAGGGAAACTATTCACTTGACTTCCTGGATAGCACTAACCGCACTGCTCAATATCCGGTATAGCCGCTCCGGGAACTCAGCTGTCGGGAGTGTAGAGAACCTTGTGATTCACAAAGATGCGGGTGTGTCCAGTTTGACCAATCGGGTGTATTGGTTTCCACTTCGGGTATGCCCGTCAGGGGGAGGTGTGTCCGTCTTCACCAATGGGATGTATTAGGAGCCGGTCTCAGTCTTCACTTAATATGAAACAGCCTGGGAGCTATAAACACAAGCCTAGACGATTCCTGGTCAGTAGATACGGCTTGCATAAACAGAAGATATCGTAGGCTTGAAATAGTAAAAACAATTTCTTTAATGATCCCACATAGGGTTTAAAATAACCTAGGAGGTTACAGCAAGGGTGTTACAGCACAAAATGAGCATTGAAATGCTAACATGTTTCGGCCAGCGGCCGTAATCGTAGCTGGCTGAAACATTTTAGCATTTCAATGCTCATTTTGTGCTGTAACACCCTTGCTGTAACCTCCTAGGTTATTTTAAACCCTATGTGGGATCATTAACCCCTTAACGACCAAGGACGTGCAGGGTACGTCCTCAAAAAAAAGTCAGTTAACACCTGAGGACGTACCCTGCACGTCCTCGGTGTGGAAAGCAGCTGGAAGCGATCCTGCTCGCTTCCAGCTGCTTTCCGATTATTGCAGTGATGCCTCGATATGGAGGCATCCTGCAATAACCCTGCATGGCCATCCGATGCAGAGAGAGACACTCTGTGGCCCTCTCTGCACCGGACATCGATGGCCGGTATCGTTGGTGGGTGGGAGCCGACTTGGGAGGCGGGTGGGCGGCCATCGATGGGCCGTGTAAGGTGGAGGGGGCGGGATCGGGGGCGGAGCTGACGGGGGGTGCTCACGGGCGCGTGCGCGTCCACGGGGGGGCGGCGAGCTATACTACAGAAAAGTTGAATGTAACTATGTGGGGGAAAAGGGCAAAGATAAAAAAATAAAACAGCAGTCAAAGGGATCTTGGAGGGGTGGGGGGGTTGGTCTTGGGGGGGGAGCTACACTACAGAAAAAGGGATTTTTTTTCTAAAAAAACAAAGCACATTTTTTTCTAAACTGGGTACTGGCAGACAGCTGCCAGTACCCAAGATGGCACCCATTAAGGCAGAGGGGGAGGGTTAGAGAGCTGTTTGGTGGGGGATCAGTAAGGTTGGGGGCTAAGGGGGGATCCTACACTGCAGCATATGTAAATATGCTTAAAAAAAAAAAAGAGTTTCTGCCAGTACTTAAGATGGCGGGGACAATTGTGGGGTGGGGGAGGGAAGAGAGCTGTTTGGGAGGGATCAGGGGGTCTGATGTTTCAGGTGGGAGGCTGAGCTCTACACTAAAGCTAAAATTAACCCTGCAAGCTCCCTACAAGCTACATAATTAACCCCTTCACTGCTAGCCATAATACACGCGTGATGTGCATCGGCATTTAGCGGCCTTCTAATTACCAAAAAGCAACGCCAAAGCCATATATGTCTGCTATTTCTGAACAAAGGGGATCCCAGAGAAGCATTTACAACCACTTGTGCCATAATTGCACAAGCTGTTTGTAAATAATTTCAGTGAGAAACCTAAAGTTTGTGAAAAAGATTGTAAAAAAAGGGAAGGTTTTTTTTTTAATTGATCGCATTTGGCGGTGAAATGGTGGCATGAAATATACCAAAATGGGCCTAGATCAATACTTTTGGTTGTCTACTACACTACACTAAAGCTAAAATTAACCCTACAAGCTCCCTACAAGCTCCCTAATTAACCCCTGCACTGCTGGGCATAATACACGTGTGGTGCGCAGCGGCATTTAGCGGCCTTCTAATTACCAAAAAGCAATGCCAAAGCCATATATGTCTGCTATTTCTGAACAAAGGGGATCCCAGAGAAGCATTTACAACCATTTGTGCCATAATTGCATAAGCTGTTTGTAAATTATTTCAGTAAGAAACCTGAAATTGTAAAAAATGTAACGTTTTTTTTAATTTGATCGCATTTGGCGGTGAAATGGTGGCATGAAATATACCAAAATAGGCCTAGATCAATAGTTGGGGTTGTCTACTACACTACACTAAAGCTAAAATTAACCCTACAAGCTCCCTACAAGCTCCCTAATTAACCCCTGCACTGCTGGGCATAATACACGTGTGGTGCGCAGTGCATTTAGCGGCCTTCTAATTACCAAAAAGCAACGCCAAAGCCATATATGTCTGCTATTTCTGAACAAAGGGGATACCAGAGAAGAATTTACAACCATGTATGCCATAATTGCACAAGCGGTTTGTAAATAATTTCAGTGAGAAACCAAAAGTTTGGGAAAAAATTTGTGAAAAAGTGAACGATTTTTGGTATTTGATCGCATTTGGCGGTAAAATGGTGGCATGAAATATACCAAAATGGGCCTAGATCAATACTTTTTGTCTACTAAAAAAAAATATGTACATGTCAATGGATATTCAGAGATTCCTGAAAGATATTAGTGTTCTAATGTAACTAGCGCTAATTTTGAAAAAAAAAATGGTTTGGAAATAGCAAAGTGCTATTTGTATTTATGGCCCTATAACTTACAAAAAAAGCAAAGATCATGTAAACATTAGGTATTTCTAAACTCAGGATAAAATTTTGAAACTATTTAGCGTGTTTTTTGGTGGTTGTAGATATGTAACAGATTTTGGGGGTCAAAGTTAGAAAAAGTGTGTTTTTTTCCTCATATTTTATAATTTTTTATAGTAAATGATAAGATATGATGAAAATAATGGTATCTTTAGAAAGTCCATTTAATGGCGAGAAAAACGGTATATAATATGTGTGGGTACAGTAAATGAATAAGAGGAAAATTACAGCTAAACACAAACACCGCAAAAATGTAAAAATAGCCTTGGTCCCAAACGGACAGAAAATGGAAAAGTGCTGTGGTCATTAAGGGGTTAAAGAAATTGTTTTTACTATTTTAAGCCTACAATATCTTCTGTTTATGCAAGCCGTACATATATATATATATATATATATATATCCAAATTGTTTTGAAGAAAATAAGGGGATGAGAGTAAGGGATCAAAATAAAAAGTTTCATAGGAAATCAAACGTTAATTAAATTACTGAAAAAGCACTTTATGCTGTACTGTGACACTGGCAGGTGCAATTTATACCCTCTGCTCAGTGAACTTAACCCTAAAAGCTCTGCATGTTGTTTTATGTGCAGAGCTTGTAGGATTAAGTTCCCGTAGCAGGGAGAATGTAAATTGCAGCTGCCAGTGTCTCTGCAGCACTTGATTTATTAGTTAGATAGCGGTGGTGGCCATGCCGTTAAAATGTTAAACTAACACAGCAGTAGCACACATAATGAATTATGTGGCTGGCAAATACAAGCAGGCAGCGGCAGGATAAGAAGAGACATGCAGGGAGCCCGGAAGAGGAAAGTAAAAAAACAACAACTGCACAGCAGGCTCCTTCATTGAGTGTGCTGATTACTGCAGTGACAGAGAGCTAAACAACCCCAGGCTGGATTGCTAAAGTGCACGGCCAGTTTTTATTTAGGTTTTATTACCTTAAGACTTAAGTCTGACAAGTTCTTCCTTCCATTCCTTCCACATAACTGACTGTGACTGTCTCTCTGTATCCACCCTCTGTATCCACAGACAGAGCACTCGCTGCTCATACCCCCAGCCCTCTACAGTACTGCACATTTGAGCGTGCACCTGCCCCGACCCTCAGAAATGTTCCCGGGCAAGTAAAATAATATGCCTTCGCAAAATTGTAATTTTTTTTTTTAAATGACCCCACATATTCAGTGCAGTAGCGGCCAAGTGTCGCCCCCCAAAACCTGTCGCTTAGGCACCGGCTTTGTCGGCCTATGCGTTAACACGCGCCTGCACCCAGCTCAACTAGGTGTAAAAGAGGAAAATTGTGCTTGTGGAGACCTATTTTCTATTGAAATTATAAAACTTGCAAATAATGCAAGGGTTTTAATGTAGAAATAAATTGTTATAAGTAATATTTATTGTTGTCTCATGTATAGGAATAGTTGAACTTATATTCTAATAGAAATATCAGTATATATTTAAACAACCACACAGATGGCCACAGAATATCCTCTGTGGTTATCACAATGAATACACCTTTGTGACTCATACGGCTAGATTTGGAGTTTTGCGTTAGAAGGGGTGATTTAGCTACGCGTGCTTTTTTTTGGCCGCACCTTTTAAATACCGCTGGTATTTAGAGTTCACAGAATGGCTGTGTTAGGCTCCAAAAAGGGAGCGTAGAGCATAATTCAAGTACAATCCGATTGGCTGATCCAATCAGCCAATAAGATTGAGCTCGCATTCTATTGGCTTTTCCGATCAGCCAATAGAATGGGATTTGTATGTAATTAATTTATTGATAGTGTATTGTTAGATTTAATTGTAGGTATTTTATTTAATTAATTTATTGATAGTGTAGTGTTAGGTTTAATTGTAGGTATTTTATTTAATTAATTTATTGATAGTGTAGTGTTCGGTTTAATTGTAACTTAGGTTAGGATTTATTTTACAGGTAATTTTGTAATTATTTTAACTAGGTAGCTATTAAATAGTTATTAACTATTTAATAGCTATTGTACCTAGTTAAAATAAATACAAAGTTGCCTGTAAAATAAATATTAATCTGAAAATAGCTACAATGTAATTATTCGTTATATTGTAGCTATATTAGGGTTTATTTTACAGGTAAGTATTTAGCTTTAAATAGGAATAATTTATTTAATAAGAGTTAATTTATTTTGTTAGATAAAAAAATATATTTAACTTAGGGGGGTGTTAGGGTTAGAGTTAGCTTTAGGGGTTAATACATTTATTAGAGTAGCGTCGAGGTCCGGTCGGCAGATTAGGGGTTAATACTTGAAGTTAGGTGTCGGCGATGTTAGGGAGGGCAGATTAGGGGTTAATACTATTTATTATAGGGTTATTGAGGCGGCAGTGAGGCGGATTAGGGGTTAATAACTTTATTATAGTAGAGGTGAGGTCCGGTCGGCAGATTAGGGGTTATTAATTGTAGGTAAGGTAGCAGCGACGTTGGGGGGGCAGATTAGGGGTTAATAAATATAATATAGGGGTCGGCGGTGTTAGGGGCAGCAGATTAGGGGTACATAGGGATAATGTAGGTGGCGGCGGTGTGCGGTCGGCAGATTAGGGGTTAAAAAATTTAATAGAGTGGCGGCGATGTGGGGGGACCTCGGTTTAGGGGTACATAGGTAGTTTATGGGTGTTAGTGTACTTTAGAGCACAGTAGTTAAGAGCTTTATGAACCGGCGTTAGCCCAAAAAGCTCTTAACTCCTGTTTTTTTCCTGGGGCTGGAGTTTTGTCGTTAGAGTTCTAACGCTCACTTCAGCCAAGACTCTAAATACCGGCGTTAGAAAGATCCCATTGAAAAGATAGGATACGCAATTGGCATAGGGGGATCTGCAGTATGGAAAAGTCGCGGCTGCAAAGTGAGCGTTAGACCCTTTAATGACTGACTCTAAATACCAGCGGGTGGTAAAAACCAGCGTTAGGACCCCTAACGCTGGTTTTGACGGCTACCGCAAAACTCTAAATCTAGGCGATAGTTTCTGGAGAAACAGCTATGAAATATATTGCTTAAAATATCTTTAATATATTGCTTAAAACTTCTAAAATATATTGGTTTAAGATTTAAAATATATTGCTTAAAAGATCTAGAATATATTGCTTAACTATCTATAATATATGGCTTAAAATATCTTTAATATATTGCTTAAAACTTCTAAAATATATTGGTTTAAGATTTAAAATATATTGCTTAAAAGATCTTTAATATATTGCTTAACTATCTATAATATATTGCTTAAAATATATTTAATATATTGCTTAAAGATCTATAATAAATTGCTTAAAATATCTATAATATATTGCTTAAAGTTCTATAATATATTGCTTAAAGATCAAAATATATTGCTTGAAACTTCTTTAAGATATTGCTTTAAGATATAAAATATATTGCTTAAAATTTCTATAATATATTGCTTAAAGATCTGTGATATATTTCTTAAAAGATCTATAATATATTGCTTAAAGATTTATAATTTATTGATTCAAAGATATATAATGTATTGCTTAAAAGATCTACAATACATTGCTTAAAGATCTATAATATATTGCTTAACTATCTATAATATATTGCTGACCCTGCCGTCCCTCTATAAGATGCATGCCCTCATCAGACCTCAGATCAGACACACTGACCCTAAAGCCACTCTGTAAGATGCATGTCCTCATCAGACTTCAGATCAGACACACTGACCCTGCCGTCCCTCTATAAGACGCATGCCCTCATCGGACCTCAGATCAGACACACTGACCCTGCAGCCACTCTATAAGACGCATGTCCTCATCAGACGTCAGATCAGACACACTGACCCTGCAGTCCCCCTATAAGGCACATGTCCTCATCAGACCTCAGATAAGACCTAAGACCCTGCAGTCTTTGTATAAAGCATATACCCTCATCAGTCCTCCTCAGATCAGACCCGCTGACCCTGCAGTCCATTTATAAGACACATTTCCTCATCGGCCCTCTGATCTGGCCCCTGACCCCACTGACTCTCCATAAGACATATACCCTCATCAGAACCCCAGCTCAGACACCATGGCCATGTAATCCCTATGTAAGCCTAATATTGCATTCAGATTTCAGTTCAGACCCCAGAACCTGCAGCCTATACCCTCATTGGACTTCATTGGACTTCAGATCAAACACTGTGACCCCACAACTACATTATTAAGATTATTCCCTTCTTCAGTCTCTCTATAAAACATATGCCTTAATCTGACCTCAGATCAGACACCCTGACCCTGCAGTCCCTCTATAAACAATGTATCTTTAAAATAATTTTTATCAGATACCCTGACCTAGCATCCCCTCTATAAGACCCCATCAGACCTTTGATCAGACAATCTGACCCTGCAGCCCCTCTATTAGATATGTGCCTCGACCAGACCTCTGATTAGACCCCTGTCTCTACTATCTCTCTATAAAGCATAAGTTCTTATCAGACCTCAGATCAAACACTCTGACCTTGAAATCCCTCTATAAGACGTCATCATAGAAGTTAGATAAGAAAATTGACCCTACTACCTTTCTATAAGACACATACCCTCATCAAACAGCTGATGATACTTCTGACCCTGCAGCCCCTCTATAAATCATGTTCCCTATATTAGACCCCTGACCCTGCAACCCCTCTATAAGACAGGTACCCATCTCATATCATAACCTTTACCATGCAGCACCTTTATAAGTCACATGCCCTCATAAAACATCAGATTAGACCCCCTCTATTAGACAGATTCCTTCATAAAACCTCATATCAGAACCTTGACCCTGCAGCACCGTTATAAGACACCTGCCCTCATCAGACATCAGATTAGACCACTGTCTCTACTGTCTCTCTATAAAGCATAAGTTCTTATCAGACCTCAGATCAAACACTCTGACCTTGAACTCCTTCTATAAGACGTCATCATAGAAGTTAGATTAGAAAATTGACCCTACTACCTTTCTATAAGACATATATCCTCATCAAACAGCTGATGATACTCCTGACCTTGCAGCCCCTCTATAAATCATGTTCCCTATATTAGACCCCTGACCCTGCAACCCCTCTATAAGACAGGTACCCGTCTCATATCATAACCCTTACCATGCAGCACATTTATAAGTCACATGCCCTCATAAGACATCAGATTAGACCCCTCTATTAGACAGATTCCTTCATCAAACCTCATATCAGAACCCTGACCTGGCAGTCCCTTTATAAGACAGATGCCCACATCAGACATCAAATTAGAGCCCTGTTTCTGCAGTCTCTCTTTAAGTTGCATTCCCTCATCTGAATTCAGGTCTGACACACAGCCCCTGCAGCCCCTATATAAGAAAGATGTACTCTTTAGACATATCAGAACCCTGAACCTGCAGCCCCTCTATAAGACACATCTAGTCATCAGACATCAAATTAGACCCCAGATCCTGCAGCCCATTTAAAAGACAGATGCCCTCAGGAGACCTCATATCAGAATGCTGACCCTGCAGCCCCTCTATAAGACCTCATCAAACCTCATATCAGAACCTTGACCCTGCGGCACTGTTATAAGACACCTGCCCTCATCATACATCAGATTATACCCCAGACCCTACTGTCTCTCTATAAGGTATAAATTATTATCAGACCTCAGATCAAACACCCTGACCTTGCAATCCCTCTATAAGACGTCATCATAGAACTTAGATTAGAAAACTGACACTCTTACTTCTCTATAAGACACATACCCTCATCAAACAGCTGATGATACTCTTGACTCTGCAGCCCCTTTATAAAACAAATTCCCCATATTAGACCCCTGACCCTGCAGCCCCTCTATAAGACAGGAACCCATCTCATATCAGAACCCTTACCATGCAGCACCTTTATAAGTCACATGCCCTCGTCCGACATCAGATTAGACCAATGACGTGCGGTCAGGTCAGAGGCTGGTGAAGCACTGGCTATGATATGCCTGAGAAGCACATATGAACCCAATAGAGGTAGCTTAAATTTACTATTAAATTAGCAGGTTGCACAATGACAAATAGCATTCTTTAGAACACATGCATATTTTCCAATTTATTTGATAACATTTGCTTCATTCTCTTAGTATCCTTTGTTGAAGGAACATAAATGCACTACTGGAATCTAGCTGAACACATCAGGTAAGCCAATTACAAAAGGTATATATGTGCAGCCACCAATCACCAGCTGCTGCAATTTTAAGCAACTTTCTAAAGTACTCCTATAATCAATTTTTCTTCATTTTATTGGTATCTTTATTTCATAAGCAGGAATGTAAAGCTTACGAGCCAGCCCATTTTAGGTTCAGAAACTGGGTAGTGCTTGCTGATTGGTGGCTAAATGTAGCCATCAATCAGCAAGCGCTACCCAGGGTTCTAAACCAAAAAATGGGCTGGCTTCTAAGTTTACATATATGCTTTTTAAAATAAAGATACAACACACACACTTACAAAGAGAACACTGGAAAAGGGATATCAGACTAAGATGAGACACCCCTTTATTACACAGCACATACAAATACTTTTACACACATTTTCAACTGTAACACAACTAGGCTCTACATTATCAGTGTATAACAGCATCCAATATGCTGCTATATTAGCCCCTACCAATAGTAAATGTTAAGCAGTGCTGAGTCTTTAAGTACGGAAGGTAAAAAAATAACTATCAGTAATATAGAACAAATATGGTATGTTTACTTTCTCATCATTGATTTACATACAATGAACCCTTTGTGCTGTTAGATGAATATTAAATCAGGAGGTGTCACATGAATTTGATAAACACGCCAAGGGTGTCCCAAAGAAAACAAAAACGTTTGAGGTTATTTGTACATGGACATTTTTTATGGATAATATATGTTTACTAAATTTAGAAAACATTCAGGGACAAAGAAAATATAAAGGAAGAAGTCATATTTTTTAGGAGCCAGGAACAAAGGTAATCATTTTGTGTAAACTCACTTGTCTAGATTCTGATTTTGTGTTGTTAAGCCTCCCTTTAAACAAAACCACTCATTTGCAGTGCACAAGTAAGATGCATCTGCATTTTATCAGCATGGACATGATACGCACAAGAGAGTAGGTCTCATGAAGTCCAGCACACAAGTGACAGCCAGGGAAGCACTGCAGTGGAAGCAAAACCTGGGATCTGCAATGATACCCAGCTGTATTATGTCATGATAGCCAGTGAGAGGTTTACTGCTCTCCCCAGGACGGTACCACCTCTTCCTCCTGCAGCTACTACAGAGAGCTGTAGCTTTCACCGGAGCTCAGGGCTGTCTGAGCAGAAGCTAGTAAGCTGGCTGCTGTTCTGTGAGGAGAAAGGTTCTGTGCGGGTAACATCTGTGCATTAACAATTCTCTCCTGTTGCTAACTCCTCAGTACTGGCTCCACACATCCGGTACCTTCAGCTCAGTCTGACACAGTGACACAACCATAACAGCATTACACCTTCTCTGTACAAAGTCTAAAGCTCAGCACACACTACTACCCCTGCCACTGGTCATGTGCACGAGGCACCCTCACCTCCACCTACCTCCTTCAGGAGACCGCACCAGGCCAGGTGACCCACTCCAGGGGTTGACACCACCAGGCAGGAGCTCACTCTATTCGAGAAATCCTCCTCCTTTAAAGTTTATTTACCATGCGCAAGCTGTATCAAATACTGCACGTGGGAAATAAACTTTAAGGGGGGAGCATTACTTGAGTACAGAAAGTTCATACTTGGTGATTTCACCCCCTGGAGCGTATCACCCGGGTTCAGTCGGCACCCCGCAGTGACGCCACTGCCAGCCCCAGCTCTAGTTAAAGCTCTGTACCTGTTATGAATTAAAATCCAGAACAGCCGGTGCCTGGACAGCAATAATTCTCCCTCCGCCCACTGTGCTCACTCGTGGTGCTGCATGCACTTCTTCTCTCAGATCCCGCTGGCCAGCTTGTATTATTGCTTGCTTGCAGAAGTTCCAGTTCCCGCATAGACACTGAGCAGCTGCAGTGTGTGACAGCAATTCTGGCCAGATTCTCCTGGTGCTGTCAATCACCAGGAGAACATTAACATCTCTGATTGGCTCCCTCGCTAGGAGGCATCAAGAGGGCTGCCTCCTATTGATCCCAATTTTCTGTGCTGATATATAGACAGCAAACAGGTTGCGCTTCAGCACGGCTTTTTCTATTACACATGTAGCGCAATGGAGAGAAGCGGCCCGGTACGCTGCCTCTCCATAGCGTTACATGGGGGAGGGGGGAAATTGTGAATTTGTTTTTTTAGACAATTTTTTTATTTAAATTGAATTAAACTTTAGCCCCGTATTGCAGGGGAGGCATTGCCTTCCCTGCCTCCTGTGAGTGCACATCCCTGGATTAGACACCCCTCTATTAGACAGATTCCTTAATCAAACCTCATATCAGAACCCTGACCTGGCAGCTTCTTTATAAGACAGATGCCCACATCAGACATCAAACTAGAACCCTGTTTCTGCAGTCTCTCTTTAAGGCGCATTCCCTCATCTGAATTCAGATCAGACACACTGACCCTGCAGCCCCTCTATAAGAAAGATGCCCTCTTTCGACATATCAGAACCCTGAACCTACAGCCCCTCTATAAGACACATCTAATCATCAGACATCAAATGAGACCCCAGATCCTGCAGCCCATTTGAAAGACAGACGGCCTCACCAGACCTCATATCAAAACCCTGACCCTGCAGCCCCTCTATAAGACAGATTCCCTCATCAAACCTCATATCAGAACCCTGACCCTGCAGCCCCTCTATAAGACAGATTCCCTCATCAAACCTCATATCAGAACCCTGACCCTGCAGCCCCTCTATAAGACAGATTCCCTCATCAAACCTCATATCAGAACCCTGACCCTGCAGCACCATTATAAGACACCTGCGATCATCAGACATCAGATTAGACCCCTGTCCCTGCAGTCCCTCTGTAAGACAGATTAACTCATCAAACCTCATAACAGAACTCTGACCCTGCAGCCTCTTTAAAAGACAGATGCCCTCATCAGACATCAGATTACAACCCTGACCCTGCAGCCCCTCTATAAGACACATAACCACATCATGCCAAAACGTTATGCCTGCCACTACTTTTTAAACAAAAAAAATAAAATAAGACATTATAAAACAGAATTAAGCATGTGCACATACCTATTCCGGCAGAATTAGATGCTGCACTGATATTCAGACAATCCTTCACCTTTATGTCTTTGTGATCAGGTCACCAGAGATTATAATTCCCTTTAGCACTCTATAATTATTTATTACAATCACTGACATATTAGATTCAGAATAGTTCTGAAAAAGTTTTCAAAATTTCTACATTATACTGATTAATAACTAATTTGTCAAAGTTCCCAGGAATCACAGGTTGTATCAATCATGATATTTTAGATTTCCCTTTTGTTGGAAGGCCCAGTAGGGACATAATGGTACAAGCTAATAAACTAAATATGATACGGTCATGCTCAATAATTTGCGCTGCAGCTAAGCAACACACAGGCCTAGATTAGTGCGAACATGGTTTAGCAATGTCATGACCGTGGTAACTTAAGCTCATATTACAAGTTTAAAGTAAACTCGACCGCTCAAGCGCAATCACATTTTATACTCAAAGCATAAGCGGGACTAAAAACCTTGCGTAAAGGGTAAGCGGTTAAAAAAAAGTGCATCAAACACAACATAAATACATTTACAAATATAGATATACTCATATAAACACTATTGGATAAAAATTATTCAGATAAATATTAATAAAAAAGTTATAAGGGTTCAAAGGTATTTGAAATATGACAACGTTATTAACTCGTGTTCGTTTTTTTATTAACTGCGCAGCTCCAGTAAAGACTAAGAGGATAAGAATTTAGCGTGGTTGCGATATTCGAAGTCAAGCTGTTAGCGTGTCGGGTTTCGCACATGCGGAATGTTTTTACTTTCAACTTGTAATACAAGTGCAAAAATGCTTATTTCTAGTGGTGTTTCCGCTCTAGTGGGGTCGCTAAATACCGCTCCACATGAAATCTAGTCCACCAAGATGGTCAATGCTATTCAGTATTAGTTTTGTTTAAAATTAGACAAGAAAGAACCGTTCGTGGGAACATTTACATTAGTTGTCCTTAAACAAATGTGCATGTTCCACTGCTACAGGTGAAAAAGTTTCCCTGTTGCGTAAAATGTGTAATTTTAGAGCACCGGAGAACCACGCTTATCTCCCTTCTCTTCGTCACTGAGCCCGGCTTAGCATAGCGGATCCCCAAGTCCTGCACTAAAGAACCTTCTCCTTTAGTGCACGCCCTGCGAGCTGCCACGCTAAGCCTCCTGTTAGCGCGGGCTAGAGGAAGAAGGGGTTAGCGTGGCTAAGTATTTTTAACTATTTAAAGGAAATAAATGATTACTGATGACTTTGTTATTATTCCTTCATTTCCTTTAAATTTCATGCCGCATTCGTTTAGATAATAGTCTCGTTAAAATTAGACAAATATCCATGTTTTGTTAATGAATGTGTATTTGTAATAAATTATTTATATAATTTTCTTGATTTACATGTTTCATATTTTTAAATACTAGTTATAACGGACATTGATTATGCTTCTAAATGGGTGTTTTCATCTTCCTATCAGCATCAATCAGCAGTGAATTTCTAATCAGCTATAGGATCCCGTTCACATCTGTGCAGTAGCTCCTTCCTATTTCTGAGCGCTGTATTGTTATCCAATAGAAATCAGTATACCAGCTCTGGTACCGTGTCTATTCTACTTGCAGGGCACGGTTACGGTGTACAGTTTATACTGGGCAATTATTTGTCCACTTGGGCAAAATTAGGCCAAACTGAACGTTTACCAAAAATCCAAAACAAATCTTTTGGAGATAATGATTTTTTTGCCTGTACCCATATCTAGTTTGTGTGTTCTTCTAGGTAGTACAGGGATCTAGACATGTGCTCTAATAGAGGGTTCCACACAACACAAGCAATAAGGGATTTACTTTCTATTTTTGTGTTAGACTATCACACACTGCAATGTGACATAACAGAGACACTAGACCATTTTAGTACTATAGGAAAAACAAAATACTGCACTGTGACATCACACATCACAGAGACACTAGAGTGTTATATTACTATAGGAAAAACAAAATACTGCACTGTGACATCACACATCACAGAGACACTAGAGTGTTATATTGCTATAGGAAAAGCAAAATACTGCACTGTGACATCACACATCACAGAGACACTAGAGTGTTATATTACTATAGGAGAAACAAAATACTGCACTGTGACATCACACATCACAGAGACACTAGAGTGTTATATTGCTATAGGAAAAACAAAATACTGCACTGTGACATCACACATCACAGAGACACTAGAGTGTTATATTACTATAGGAAAAACAAAATACTGCACTGTGACATCACACATCACAGAGACACTAGAGTGTTATATTACTATAGGAAAAACAAAATACTGCACTGTGACATCACACATCACAGAGACACTAGAATGTTATATTACTATAGGACAAACAAAATACTGCACTGTGACATCACACATCGCAGAGACACTAGAATGTTATATTACTATAGGAAAAACAAAATACTGCACTGTGACATCACACATCACAGAGACACTAGAGTGTTATATTGCTATAGGAAAAACAAAATACTGCACTGTGACATCACACATCACAGAGACACTAGAGTGTTTTAGTACTATAGGAAAAACAAAATACTGCACTGTGACATCACACATCACAGAGACACTAGAGTGTTATATTACTATAGGAAAAACAAAATACTGCACTGTGACATCACACATCACAGAGACACTAGAGTGTTATATTACTATAGGAAAAACAAAATACTGCACTGTGACATCACACATCACAGAGACACTAGAGTGTTTTAGTACTATAGGAAAAACAAAATACTGCACTGTGACATCACACATCACAGAGACACTAGAGTGTTATATTACTATAGGACAAACAAAATACTGCACTGTGACATCACACATCACAGATACACTAGAGTGTTATATTACTATAGGAAAAACAAAATACTGCACTGTGACATCACACATCACAGAGACACTAGAGTGTTATATTACTATAGGAAAAACAAAATACTGCACTGTGACATCACACATCACAGAGACACTAGAGTGTTATATTACTATAGGAAAAACAAAATACTGCACTGTGACATCACACATCACAGAGACACTAGAGTGTTATATTGCTATAGGAAAAACAAAATACTGCACTGTGACATCACACATCACAGAGACACTAGAGTGTTATATTACTATAGGAAAAACAAAATACTGCACTGTGACATCACACATCACAGAGACACTAGAATGTTATATTACTATAGGAAAAACAAAATAGTGCACTGTGACATCACTCATCACAGAGACACTAGAGTGTTATATTACTATAGGACAAACAAAATACTGCACTGTGACATCACACATCACAGAGACACTAGAGTGTTATATTACTATAGGAAAAACAAATACTGCACTGTGACATCACACATCACAGAGACACTAGAGTGTTATATTACTATAGGAAAAACAAAATACTGCACTGTGACATCACACATCACAGAGACACTAGAATGTTATATTACTATAGGAAAAACAAAATACTGCACTGTGACATCACACATCACAGAGACACTATAGTGTTATATTACTATAGGAAAAACAAAATACTGCACTGTGACATCACACATCACAGAGACACTAGAGTGTTATATTACTATAGGAAAAACAAAATACTGCACTGTGACATCACACATCACAGAGACACTATAGTGTTATATTGCTATAGGAAAAACAAAATACTGCACTGTGACATCACACATCACAGAGACACTAGAGTGTTATATTACTATAGGAAAAACAAAATACTGCACTGTGACATCACACATCACAGAGACACTAGAGTGTTATATTGCTATAGGAGAAACAAAATACTGCACTGTGACATCACACATCACAGAGACACTAGAGTGTTATATTACTATAGGAAAACCAAAATACTGCACTGTGACATCACACATCACAGAGACACTAGAGTGTTATATTGCTATAGGAAAAACAAAATACTGCACTGTGACATCACACATCACATAGACACTAGAGTGTTATATTACTATAGGAAAAACAAAATACTGCACTGTGACATCACACATCACAGAGACACTAGAGTGTTATATTACTATAGGAAAAACAAAATACTGCACTGTGACATCACACATCACAGAGACACTAGAGTGTTATATTAATATAGGACAAACAAAATACTGCACTGTGACATCACACATCACAGAGACACTAGAGTGTTATATTACTATAGGAAAAACAAAATACTGCACTGTGACATCACACATCACAGAGACACTAGGGGCGCGATCCGATATAGATCGCAGTTTGCGGCGCAAGCGAGGGAACCGGCGTCGCCCGCAGTTTCAGCTCGCAACTCGAGCTATCCCATATAAGTCGCCGTCAGATGCTAACGTGCCGTAAGTCTGACAAACCAGAGATGTCCAGAAATCTGCGCAAGTACAAATTTCTGGTGTCGCCAGTGACTTGCGCCACGTTAGAAACTGCCGGCGCCTCTAAAACCTGACTAAAGTCTAAAACACCCGCACTGTCTAACACGCCTCCCTAACATAGCCCGACACGTCTAACACTCTATCCGCTATCCCCCCTCACTAGCCTAACAATAAAAAAGCTATTAACCCCTAAACCGCCGCTCCCGTACCCCGCCGCAACCTAATAAAGTTATTAACCCCTAAACCGCCGCTCCCGTACCCCGCCGCCAGCTATATTATATCTATAACCCCCTAAAGTGAGCCCCTAACACCGCCGCCATCTATATTAAAATTATTAACCCCTAATGTAAGCCCCTTACACCGCCGCCATCTCTATTAAAATGATTAACCCCTAATTTAATCTACCTACCCCGCCGCCAGCTATATTATCTATATTAACCCTAAGTATATTATAGTTAATATAATTATTACATTATATATATTAACTATATTAACCCTAATTATATTAGGGTTAATATAGTTAATATAGTTACTATAGTATTTATATTAACTATATTAACTCTATCTAACCCTAACACCCCTAACTAAATTTATATTAAATTAATCTAATTCATTTATAAACTAAAATATTCCTATTTAAATCTAAATACTTACCTATAAAATAAACCCTAAGATAGCTACAATATAATTAATAATTACATTGTAGCTATGTTAGGGTTAATATTTATTTTACAGGTAAATTGTTAATTATTTTAACTAGGTATAATAGATATTAAATAGTTATTAACTATTTAATATCTACCTAGTTAAAATAATTACCCAATTACCTGTAAAATAAATCCTAACCTAAGTTACAAATACACCTACACTATCAATAAATTTAATAAACTACAAACATCTATCTAAAAATACAATTAAATTAACTAAACTAAATTACAAAAAAAAACAAACACTAAATTACAAAAAATA
The DNA here is from genome assembly GCF_027579735.1 of Bombina bombina. Taxonomy (NCBI): domain Eukaryota; kingdom Metazoa; phylum Chordata; class Amphibia; order Anura; family Bombinatoridae; genus Bombina; species Bombina bombina. Next base: position 598,106,874 of record NC_069505.1, on the reverse strand, counting down.
AAAAAAAGATTACAAGATTTTTAAGCTAATTACACCTATTCTAAGCCCCCTAATAAAATAATAAACCCCCAAAATAAAAAAAATTCTCTGCCCTATTCTAAATTAAACAAATTTCAAAGCTCTTTACCTTACCAGCCCTTAAAAGGGCCTTTTGTGGGGCATGCCCCAAAGAATTCATCTCTTTTGCATACAAATACAATCCCCCCCCCCCATTACAACCCACCACCCACATACCCCTATTCTAAAACCACCCAAACCCCCCTTAAAAAAGCCTAACACTATCCCCCTGAAGATCTCCCTACCTTGTCTTCACCACACCGGGCCGAACTCCTGATCCGATCCGGGCGATGTCTTCCTCCAAGCGGCAAAGAAGAATTCTTCCTCCGGCGACGTCTTCCTCCAAGTGGCAGCAAAGTCTTCATTCTTCCGGCGGCATCTTCAATCTTCTTTCTTCGCTCCGCCGCCGCGGAGCATCCATCCCGGCCGACTGCTGTACTACGAATGAGGTACCTTTAAATGACGTCATCCAAGATGGCGTCCGCCGAATTCCGATTGGCTGATAGGATTCTATCAGCCAATCGGAATTAAGTTAGAAAAATCTGATTGGCTGATTGAATCAGCCAATCAGATTCAAGTTCAATCCGATTGGCTGATCCAATCAGCCAATCAGATTGAGCTCGCATTCTATTGGCTGTTCCGATCAGCCAATAGAATGCGAGCTCAATCTGATTGGCTGTTCGGATCAGCCAATCGGATTGAACTTGAATCTGATTGGCTGATTCAATCAGCCAATCAGATTTTTCTAACTTAATTCCGATTGGCTGATAGAATCCTATCAGCCAATCGGAATTCGGCGGATGCCATCTTGGATGACGTCATTTAAAGGTACCTCATTCGTAGTACAGCAGTCGGCTGGGATGGATGCTCCGCGGCGGCGGAGCGAAGAAAGAAGATTGAAGATGCCGCCGGAAGAATGAAGACTTTGCTGCCGCTTGGAGGAAGACGTCGCCGGAGGAAGAATTCTTCTTTGCCGCTTGGAGGAAGACATCGCCCGGATCGGATCAGGAGTTCGGCCCGGTGTGGTGAAGACAAGGTAGGGAGATCTTCAGGGGGGTAGTGTTAGGCTTTTTTAAGGGGGGTTTGGGTGGTTTTAGAATAGGGGTATGTGGGTGGTGGGTTGTAATGGGGGGGGGGGGATTGTATTTGTATGCAAAAGAGCTGAATTCTTTGGGGCATGCCCCACAAAAGGCCCTTTTAAGGGCTGGTAAGGTAAAGAGCTTTGAAATTTGTTTAATTTAGAATAGGGCAGGGAATTTTTTTTATTTTGGGGGTTTATTATTTTATTAGGGGGCTTAGAATAGGTGTAATTAGCTTAAAAATCTTGTAATCTTTTTTTTATTTTTTGTAATTTAGTGTTTGTTTTTTTTGTAATTTAGTTTAGATAATTTAATTCTTAGGTTAGGATTTATTTTACAGGTAATTGGGTAATTATTTTAACTAGGTAGATATTAAATAGTTAATAACTATTTAATATCTATTATACCTAGTTAAAATAATTAACAATTTACCTGTAAAATAAATATTAACCCTAACATAGCTACAATGTAATTATTAATTATATTGTAGCTATCTTAGGGTTTATTTTATAGGTAAGTATTTAGATTTAAATAGGAATATTTTAGTTTATAAATGAATTAGATTAATTTAATATAAATTTAGTTAGGGGTGTTAGGGTTAGATAGAGTTAATATAGTTAATATAAATACTATAGTAACTATATTAACTATATTAACCCTAATATAATTAGGGTTAATATAGTTAATATATATAATGTAATACCTATATTAACTATAATATACTTAGGGTTAATATAGATAATATAGCTGGCGGCGGGGTAGGTAGATTAAATTAGGGGTTAATCATTTTAATAGAGATGGCGGCGGTGTAAGGGGCTTACATTAGGGGTTAATAATATTAATATAGCTGGCGGCGGTATAGGGGGATTAGAGTAGGGGTTAATAATTTTTATATAGGTGGCGGCGGTGTAAGGGGTCAGATTAGGGGATAGATAAGGTAGATGGCGGCGGTTTTAGGGGCTCACAGTAGGGGGTTAGTTTATGTAGATGGCGGCGGGGTCCGGGAGCGGCGGTTTAGGGGTTAATAACTTTATTAGGGATTTCGGGGGGGGGGGGATCGCGGTTGACAGGTAGATAGACATTGCTCATGCGTTAGGTGTTAGGTTTATTTTAGAAGATCGCGGTTGACAGGGAGATAGACATTGCGCATGCGTTAGGTGTTAGGTTTATTTTAGCAGCCAGTTTAGGAAGTTACGGGGCTCCAATAGTCAGCGTAAGGCTTCTTACGGCTGCTTTTTGTGGCGAGGTGAAAATGGAGTAAGTTTTCTCCATTTTCGCCACGTAAGTCCTTACGCTGCATATTGGATACCAAACTGCGCGGGTTTGGTATACCTGCCTATGGCCCAAAAAACTACGGGCGACGGCAGAAATATACGCGCGTAACTTCTAGGTTACGCCGTATATGTGATACCAAACCCGCGCAAATATTGGCGTCGCCGGCTTTTGCGGGCGACGATTTATATCGGATCGACCCCTAGAGTGTTATATTGCTATAGGAAAAACAAAATACTGCACTGTGACATCACACATCACAGAGACACTAGAGTGTTATATTACTATAGGAAAAACAAAATACTGCACTGTGACATCACACATCACAGAGACACTAGAGTGTTATATTACTATAGGAAAAACAAAATACTGCACTGTGACATCACACATCACAGAGACACTAGAGTGTTTTAGTACTATAGGAAAAACAAAATACTGCACTGTGACATCACACATCACAGAGACACTAGAGTGTTATATTACTATAGGAAAAACTAAATACTGCACTGTGACATCACACATCACAGAGACACTAGTGTTATATTACTATAGGAGAAACAAAATACTGCACTGTGACATCACACATCACAGAGACACTAGAGTGTTATATTACTATAGGAAAAACAAAATACTGCACTGTGACATCACACATCACAGAGACACTAGAGTGTTATATTACTATAGGACAAACAAAATACTGCACTGTGACATCACACATCACAGAGACACTAGAGTGTTATATTACTATAGGAAAAACAAAATACTGCACTGTGACATCACACATCACAGAGACACTAGAGTGTTATATTACTATAGGAAAAACAAAATACTGCACTGTGACATCACACATCACAGAGACACTAGAGTGTTATATTACTATAGGAAAAACTAAATACTGCACTGTGACATCACACATCACAGAGACACTAGAGTGTTATATTACTATAGGAAAAACAAAATACTGCACTGTGACATCACACATCACAGAGACACTAGAGTGTTTTAGTACTATAGGAAAAACTAAATATTGTGCACAAATAAAGGTAACACATTAGCATCCTCCATTCACAGTAAATAAAGTGGAGAATGACTGAGTGTTTTCTTCTGCACTGTCTAGCTGTGGGGTAACTACAGGGGTCTCAGAGGCATCAGTTGGGACTAGGTGTCCCATCTGGCCCTGCAATCAGTAGTTGCTACAAGGGGACATGGTGGGGCCCAGGTTCCATCTGCATAATGTCTGGTCCCTGTTTGTAGTCACAGTTTAAAGAAAATTGTATGGATTTGCCTTTACAAAATGGTGGTAGAGTTTCCAAGATGGCTGTGCATTACTGTACAAACAAAACTTGCACCGTATCCCCTGGTGCAGACAGAAGGATGACTCATAGGGGGATATCTATCAAGCCATCAACTTTGTTGCATTTGACGGCATCAATACGCTCGCCTAACATCGCCTAACATCAAGGCCGCATATCTTAATATGCTCTCCATATTTAGAAAAAAAAGCCGGCAAAAAGATGCGCACCAAGTACGGGGCGATGAGCATCGGACTGTTGTTAACTAGCAGTCATCGATCTCGCATCTATTTGGCTTTTTACTAACTTTATTTATACCCTGTCACTAAACACCACCACTATACTAAAATGTTTAACCCCAATCCCGCCGCTCCCGGACCCCGCCGCCCCCTAAAGTTATTAACCCCTATACCGCCGCTCCCGGACCCAGCCGCCACCTAAATAAATGTATTAACCCCTATCCCGCCGCTCCCGGACCCCGCCGCCACTAAATAAATGTAGTAACCCCTAAACCTCTGGCCTTCCACATCACTACCACTAACTAAACCTATTAACCCCTAAACCGCCAGCCCCCCACGTCGCCATAAACTAAATTAAGCTATTAACCCCTAAACCTAACAACCCGCTAACTTTAAATTAAAATTACAACATCCCTATCTTATAATAAATTTAAACTTACCTGTAGAATTAAAATAAACTATTTTTAAACTATTAATTAACCTACCCTCACTATTATCCTACAATTGATTTAAACTAGCAATTAAATTTACTAAATTACATATTAAAAAACCCTAACCCTACTCAAATTATTTCAATATATTCAAATTAACCTTATTAAAAATTACTAAATTACCAAAAAATAAAAAAACACTAAATTACGGAAAAAAACAAACCACATTATCAAAAATAAAAACGAATTACTCCTAATCTAATAGCCCTATCAAAATAAAAATCCCCCCAAAATAAAAAAAAACCCTAGCCTACAATAAACTACTAATGGCCCTTAAAAGGGCCTTTTGTGGGGCATTGCCCCCAAAAAATCAGCTCTTTTACCTGTAAAAAAAAATACTAACACCCCCCAACAGTAAAACCCACCACCCAACCAACCAACCACCCCGCATAAAAAGCCTATCTAAAAAACCTAAGCTCCCCATTGCCCTGAAAAGGGCATTTGTATGGACATTGCCCTTAAAAGGGCATTTAGCTCTTTTACCTGCCCAGACCCTAATCTAAAAATAAAACCCACCCAAAAAAACCTTAAATAAACCTAACACTAACCCCTGACGATCCACTTACAGTTATTGAAGTCCCGCTTGAAGGATCCATCCAGCCGGCAAGAAGTCTTCATCCGGGCGCCCTCTTCCATCTTCATCCAGCCGGCGAAGTCTTCATCCAGACGGCATCTTCTATCTTCATCCATCCGGCACGGAGCAGGTCCATCCTGAAGACATCCGGCTCGGAGCTCCTCTTCAATACGGTAGCCGCAGTAAACTGGAACTTGAATGCAAGTGACGTCATCCAAGATGGCGTCCCTTGCATACCTATTGGCTGAAAAATTTCAATCAGCCAATAGGATAAGAGCTGCTAAAATCCTATTGGCTGTTCCAATTAGCCAATAGGATTTGAGAAGCTCTCATCCTTTTGGCTGTTAATATGGGTTAATAGCTTAATTTAGTTTATGGCGATGTGGGGGACTGGCGGTTTAGGGGTCAATAGGTTTAGTTAGTGGTAGTGATGTGGGAGGCGAGAGGTTTAGGGTTTAATACATTTATTTAGTGGAGGCGGTGTCCGAGAGCGGCGGGATGGGGGATTAATATCTTTATTTAGGTTGCGGCGATGTCGGGGAGTGGCGGGATAGGGGTTAATAAGTTTATTTTGTGGCGGCGGAATAGGGGTTAATAACATTATGTAGGTCGCGGCGATGTTCGGAGGCGGCAGATTAGGGGTGTTTAGACTCAGGGTTTATGTTAGGGTGTTAGGTTTAAACGTAACTTGTTTTCTTCCATATAAATCAATGGGATATCTGGCAGCATCGAACATAAGCTTTCGCTGCTTTCAGACTCCCATTGATTTCTATGGCATCCGCTGGGCCGGAATAGCCAGTCTGTAGGCTTTGATAACTAGGTCGGATCAAGCTTGCAGCAATTACGCTGCAGAATTCCGGCGTTTTTGTGGTTGACGGCCTGATACATATCCCCCATAGTCACAGAGAAGCATCAACTGGTTCTCCTATGTGAGTGCTGGCTTAGCTTTTGCAAGTGGTCAGAAATGGCGCTGGTAAAATGGGGCGCCTCCCCACAGACTTTGCTTTGGGATCCAGTGAGGTCTAGTTATGCCTATAAGCTCCATTTATCAAGCTGCTTAGGAGCCACTGAGGTTTAAGGTCACTCATGTGAACCTGCAATTGTAAGTTAAAGGGACAGTAAACTGTAAAATTGTTTTCCTCTTATAGTGTTTCCAAACTACTTGTTATACCTTTTGTTGAATATTAAAGGGACATTAAACATTAAATACATTCTAGACAGAATGATGCATTCAAAGAAAAATATTAATCTGTGAATAACATGCAGATGTATTTTTTAAAGTTTCATTAGCTGCTTAAATATTGACAACATAAATGTAAAGTTTTAGTGTCTATAAAACAATGGGAGCTGCCATGTTGTAACTTAGGTTACCTTTTCTGCTGTGGCCAATTAGGGACAGTTATAAATAGGTCACTAGAGTGTGCAGCCAATGGCTTTGTAGCATATAACAGTGTTCTGCACTTCCATTTCTAACAGGAACTTAAAAGCTCACAATTTCAGAATGGAATTAGAGGGAAAGGGGACAAAAGAAATAATGAAGTATATTGGAGAGTTTTTTTTATATTTACAGTTTATCATTTTATATCACCATCTCAAAGTGTTTAATATCGCTTTAAGGGCTAGATTACAAGTAGAGCCAAAGTTTGCGCTCGTGTTTGAGCATTAAAGACGATAATAATATTTTTGTACTCAGATATTCGCGCTCGTATTACTATTTGAAAATAAAAAATTTGCGCTCCCGCATTCGCAAAGTTGTGGTAACCAATAGACTTTGAGAAGTAGTAAATGCAAAATAACATTACCCCATAGACTTGAATAGAGACAACAAAGTTTAAAAAAACCTAACACCCATAAGTAACGCAAACACGATCGTGGCACAAGATAAGATATCTATGATTATATATAGGTTTAGATATATACACACACATATATATATATATATATATATATATATATAGGAATGTCTATTTAAAAATGCTTAGAACATATTCTGCTATGCGCAGAACATTAGAATGTATAATATTTACATTAAACACACAATATAACACTGTTAAATATGAATATTGCATAAATATAATATTTCATATTTGCATGTACTTGACTGTAAAGGGCTCCAATGCACTTATATATATATATATATATATATATATATATATATATATATATATATGTACATATGTATTAATGTGTTTATATGTGTATATATGTCTGTAAAAACATATATACACATATAAATACATAAAAACAGATGGCCCTCGGTTTACAATGGTTCAATTTGCACCGTTTCAGAATAAAAACCTTTTTTTCAGTCATGTGACTGCTATTGAAAAGCATTGAGAAGCAGTGCATTTATTAAAATAGCCAGTAGGTGGAGCTGTCGCTTGTGTTGCAGAAAAGATATGCAAGCCAAGCAAGCTGAAATTAATCTGTTTAACCAGACCTGAGCTATCGAGCAGCTTGCAAAGGAACAAGATCTTCCTGTCTATAAATCAGTCCAGATTGGAATGCATAGAAAGAACTGTTTGCAGAAAAATGCAAGTAAAGTCTGTGTTGTGTGATTATTTTATTAGGTTTATAATGCTGTTTAGCAAATGTTTTTGTTCATTTAACTTAGTTTAATTATATATTCTGTGTTGTGTGATTATTTTATTAGGTTTATAATGCTGTTTAGCATTTAAAGTCTTCATTTCAAAGCTTTAAAAATAATGTATTAGGTGTTACTTATGCCAATTTTGAGAGGGGTCTGGAACCTAACTCCCTCCCTTCTCATTGATTTACATTATAAACTGGGTTTCAATTTACAACGGTTTCGATTTACAACCATTCCTTCTGGAACCTAACCCCGGCGTAAACTGAGGGCTACCTGTACATCTGTACACACATATATACTGTACATGCATATACATATTTAGACATGTATATGTACTGTATGTATCTCTATGTTAAAGCCCTTTCTCTATCTATCTATCTATCTATCTATCTATCTATCTATCTATCTATCTATATCTATCTATCTGTCTATCTATCTATCTGTCTGTCTGTCTAGCCATCTATCTATCTATCTATCTATCTATCTATCTATCTATCTATCTATCTATCTATCTATCTATCTATCTATCTATCTATCTATCTATCTATCTATCTATCTATCTATCTATCCATCTGATCTGTCTGACTGTATCATCAACTAAACTTTGCATTATAAAAACAAATCTGCACACATTCCAAGTATTTTAAAAGCATTTAAATCTGTTATTGTGTTAGCAAAATTTGGAAGGATTTGCAAATCAAGAGTACTTCCTTCACAAACCCCATTAAAGAGAGAGTATACTGTAAAAACTGGTTTACTCTTAGGGGCCGAATTGTATGGTGCCTAATACCTCTGTTTCCGCACGAGACTTCAGGCTCGCTGGAAACAGCAGTTAGGAAGAAAATGGTCTTAAGACCGCTGCTCCTTAACTCATACACCGCCTTTGAGCGGAGGGCAGCAATCAACCCGATCAGATATGATCGGGTTGATTGACACCCCCTGCTAGCGGCTGATTGGCCGTGAATCTGCAGGGGACGGCATTGCACAAGCAGTTCACCAGAACTGCTTGTGTAATGTTAAATGCAGACAGCGTATGCTGTCGGCATTCAGCGATGTCTGACGGACATGATCCGCTAAGCAGATCATGTCCGCCCGACATATGATAAATCGGCCCCTTAGTGTGCTTCCAATGACTTGTACCAGCTGCAGAGTTTAAAATGTATGGGGAATTGCTCATTTATGTTTATTTATATATATGAAATAGCTGTATCCTAATTAAAACCACAATCCACTCAAATGGTCTGAGTTTCCAGGAAACCAGAATGCATTAGCTTATCTCTATATATTTACACAAAATCATCCTTAGCTAATCTCTCTATACACAGTGAGACCAATGGAAATAAAAAATGTCTTATGTCTGTTTCCTTCTCTCACTTGGAGTGTGATTTCTTCTAAACCTTCTTGTTTACATATCTTTTCTATAACTAGTACTTAAGTATTGACCAGTATTTAAGCATTGACATTGTGACCTATTAAGGTGAAAGATTAAAGTGTTTTGTACTACTTTTAGCAATGACTTTGTAGCATGTTACAGGGTCTGCCAAACTGCATTATGCTTAAGCACTTACTATGCACTCCAGTCCCTTTTGTGCAAATTTAAGAATCACAATTTACAATAGTACAAAAGTAGGAACGATATATATTTTGGGGGGTTGGTTGGGTGGGTGGGTTTTCTGTTAGGGGGTAATTGGTACTTTTTTGAGATAAGAGCTGTTTAACTTAGGACAATGCCCTACAAAAGGCCCTTTTAAGGGCTATTGGTAGTTTAGTTTAGATAAGGGGGTGTTTTTATTTTGGGGGGGTATTTTTAGTGGTATTAGATTAGGTTTATTTTTTTAATTTTTGATAGTTTTGTTTATTATTTTTAGTCATTTTAAATACACTGCCCTCTTGCCAGGCTTATCGCCCTCTTAGGAGCTGGCCCAATTTTAGTGGGTAGATCTCATTGAGCTGGTCATTTGAAAAGTAGATCACAACAAAAAAAAGTGTAGGCACCCCTGATATACAGTATATATATATATGTTAGAATCCATTCATCCAGAACAGAAGCACTGCACTCACCGGTTTTTCATTGAATAAAACATCCTTTATTGATAAAGGATTTTATCTTTGTATCAATAAAGGATGTTTTATTCAATGAAAAACTGGTGATTGCAGTGCTTCTGTTCTGGATGAATGGATTCTAGCCTGGCTATTTTCTACACAGCACCCCGGTACTCAATACTCAGGGTTGGTGAGTGCATTCGTTTGGACTATGCTATATATATATATATATATATATATATATATATATATATATATATATATACAAACACAAGTCCTAAATTACTAGCGAGGTCAATATGTTACTCACCGCTTCTAATCCCACCCATACCACACCCACTAATTCACCCCCTCTTTGCATAGGTTTAGCCATTGTGAAACAGTTTGTAATATTGTGTTTTTTTATACCATAACAAATTAAATAATGCTACATACAGTAATAAATTAACAAAAATAAGTTTTTAGCAGTTAGAAACAGCAACTAGAGGTTCTGGGGAAGACAACAGCTGGATAGAAAAAGGAAGTTGTTGAACATAGAGAGTGCAGAGAGTGCAGAGAGTGCAGAGAGTGCAGAGAGTGCAGAGAGTGCAGAGAGTGCAGAGAGTGCAGAGAGTGCTCACAGTCATGGAAGGTCATAGCAGACCTCGAGATTTTCTTTTTTTATAATTATCTCACCCTTCTCGCTCTTAAAGGGACAGTTCCCCCCAAAAATGTTCTCCCATTTAAATTGTTCCCAATGATCCATTTTACCTGCTGGAGTGTATTCGATTATTTACAAGAAGCTCCTTATTTTGCCCTTTGAAATAGCTGATTTAGCTTGTGGTATCCCAACCTATACTGGTATTTCTGGTGAGTCCGAAGGCTCGCCAGAAACACGGCCCTTCAAGCTCCACACGAAGCTTGATAAATGGGCCCCATATCTTCTCTTTACCCTCTTTCTTTCCCCTCTCTTATATCTCTTTACTCTTTTTTTTCCCATTGTCTCTTAAGCTTACCTTCTTCTCCACTTTCATTTTCCTCTCCAATCTCTCTGCCCCCATTTACCCTCTCAGAAGTAACAGTCTAAGCACTAATGGGGTCCCTAAAGCCCTAGAGAAATGACATATATAGAATATCCCTTTAGTTTTATTACATAGCCTAAAATGTGTGTTTCTCAGTGCTGCAACAGGAATCTACATTCTGCAAATACAATGCGCCAACTTTGCTACTTAAAATATACCACCAGACTTCAGACTCAACATTCACTAACTAACATTTACTCGCCACCATTAAATTTCCACTCACCAATGGCTAGTGGGCTAGTGGAAATTTTTAGCCCTGATATATATATATATATATATATATATACTCTTCTCCCTGTACTAGATTTGTTTAGTTTTGTATTTTATCACAAATCCTTGTCATTGTATACCCCTATCATTGTACCCATCGCTATGGAATTTGGTGGCGCTATACAAATAAATGATAATAATAATAATAATAAAATCAGCAGAATAAACATTATAATTACAAAAATATATACAGTATCTCACAAAAGTGAGTACACCCCTCACATTTTTGGAAATATTTTATTATATCTTTTCATGTGACAACACTGAAGAAATGACACTTTGCTACAGTGTAAAGTAGTGAGTGTACAGCCTGTATAACAGTGTAAATTTGCTGTCCCCTCAAAATAACTCAGCACACAGCCATTATTGTCTAAACCGTTGGCAACAAAAGTGAGTACACCCCTAAGTGGAAATGTCCAAATTGGGCCCAAAGTGTCAATATTTTGTATGGCCACCATTATTTTCCAGCACTGCCTTAACCCTCTTGGGCATGGAGTTCACCAGAGCTTCACAGGTTGCCACTGGAGTCCTCCCACTCCTCCATGATGACATCACAGAGCTGGTGGATGTTAGAGACCATGCTCTCCCCCACTTTCCATTCGAGGATGCCCCACAGATGCTCAATAGGGTTTAGGTCTGGAGACATGCTTGGCCCGTCCATCACCTTTACCCTCGGCTTCTTTAAAAAGGCAGTGGTCATCTTGGAGGTGTGTTTGCGGGCCAGTCTCCGAAGGGAGGGGATCATGCTCTGCTTCAGTATGTCACAGTACATGTTGGCATTCATGGTTCCCTCAATGTACTGTAGCTCCCCAGTGTCGATGCAGGCCCAGACCATGACACTCCCACCACAAATCTTGACTGTAGGCAAGACACACTTGTCTTTGTACTCCTCACCTGGTTGCCACTACACACGCTTGACAGCATTTGAACCAAATAAGTTTATCTTGGTCTTATTGGACCACAGGACATGGCTCCAGTAGTCCATGTCCTTAGTCTGCTTGTCTTCAGCAAACTGTTTGTGGGCTTTCTTGTGCATCATCTTTAGAAGAGGCATCCTTCTGGGACCACGCCATGCAGACCAATTCGATGCAGTGTGCGGCGTATGGTCTGAGCACTGACAGGCTGACCCTCCACCCCTTCAACCTCTGCAGCAATGCTGGCAGCAATCATACGTCTATTTCCCAAAGACAACCTCTGGATATAACGCTGAGCCCGTGCACTCAACTTCTTTGGTTGACCATGGCGAGGCCTGTTCTGAGTCGAACCTGTCCTGTGAAACCGCTGTATGGTCTTGCCCACCATGCTGCAGCTCAGTTTCAGGGTCTTGGCAAACTTCTTATAGCCTAGGCCATCTTTATGTAGAGCAACAATTCTTTTTTTCAGATCCTCAGAGAGTTCTTTGCTATGAGGTGCCATGTTGAACTTCCAGTGACCAGTATGATAGAGTGTGAGAGCGGTAAGACCAAATTTAACACACCTGCTCCCCATTCACACCTGAGACCTTATAACACTAATGAGTCACACTGGGGAGGGAAAATGGCTCATTGGGCCCAATTTGGACATTTCCACTTAGGGGTGTACTCACTTTTGTTGCCAACGGTTTAGACATTACTGGCTGTGTGTTGAATTCTTTTGAGGGGACAGCAAATTTGTATAATATATATATATATATATATATAATATATTAAATATATTATATATATATTATAAAAATATCTGTATTTATTACTTGAATCTTTGCAAAGTATAAATTATATATAAATATATATATATATATATCTCAAGTAGGAGAAGGCATTCACTGGTCTTTTCAAGTGTACTTTATTTCAAAAGCCTGACATTTCGGGGACACACTCCCCTTCCTCAGACAGTCTACCCTTTCATCACGAAACGTCACGCTTTTGAAATAAAGTACACTTGAAAAGACCAGTGAGTGCCTTCTCCTACTTGGGGGTCGATCCGATATAAAGCGTCGCCCGCAAAAGCCGGCGACGCCAATATTTGCGCGGATTTGGTATCACATATACGGCGTAACCTAGAAGTTACGCCCGTATATTTCTGCCGTCGCCCGCAGTTTTTTGGGCCATAGGCAGGTATACCAAACCCGCGCAGTTTGGTATCCAATATGCAGCGTAAGGACTTACGTGGCGAAAATGGAGAAAACTTACTCCATTTTCACCTCGCCACAAAAAGCAGCCGTAAGAAGCCTTACGCTGACTATTGGAGCCCCGTAACTCCCTAAACTAACTAGAAAATAAACCTAACACCTAACGCATGCGCAATGTCTATCTCCCTGTCAACCGCGATCTGCTAAAATAAACCTAACACCTAACGCATGCGCAATGTCTATCTACCTGTCAACCGCGATCCCCCCCCCCCCGAAATCCCTAATAAAGTTATTACCCCCTAAACCGCCGCTCCCGGACCCCGCCGCCATCTACATAAACTAACCCCCTACTGTGAGCCTCTAAAACCGCCGCCATCTACCTTATCTATCCCCTAATCTGACCCCTTACACTGCCGCCACCTATATAAAAATGATTAACCCCTAATGTAAGCCCCTTACACCGCCGCCATCTCTATTAAAATGATTAACCCCTAATTTAATCTACCTACCCCGCCGCCAGCTATATTATCTATATTAACCCTAAGTATATTATAGTTAATATAGGTATTACATTATATATATTAACTATATTAACCCTAATTATATTAGGGTTAATATAGTTAATATAGTTACTATAGTATTTATATTAACTATATTAACTCTATCTAACCCTAACTAAATTTATATTAAATTAATCTAATTCATTTATAAACTAAAATATTCCTATTTAAATCTAAATACTTACCTATAAAATAAACCATAAGATAGCTACAATATAATTAATAATTACATTGTAGCTATGTTAGGGTTAATATTTATTTTACAGGTAAATTGTTAATTATTTTAACTAGGTATAATAGATATTAAATAGTTATTAACTATTTAATATCTACCTAGTTAAAATAATTACCCAATTACCTGTAAAATAAATCCTAACCTAAGTTACAAATACACCTACACTATCAATAAATTTAATAAACTACTAACATCTATCTAAAAATACAATTAAATTAACTAAACTAAATTACAAAAAAAAACAAACACTAAATTACAAAAAATAAAAAAAAGATTACAAGATATTTAAGCTAATTACACCTATTCTAAGCCCCCTAATAAAATAATAAACCCCCAAAATAACAAAAATTCCCTGCCCTATTCTAAATTCAACAAATTTCAAAGCTCTTTACCTTACCAGCCCTTAAAAGGGCCTTTTGTGGGGCATGCCCCAAAGAATTCAGCTCTTTTGCATTCAACAAATACAATCCCCCCCCCCCCATTACAACCCACCACCCACATACCCCTACTCTAAACCCACCCAAACCCCCCTTAAAAAATCCTAACACTACCCCCCTGAAGATCTCCCTACCTTGTCTTCACCACACCGGGCCGAACTCCTGATCCGATCCGGGCGATGTCGTCCTCCAAGCGGCAAAGAAGAAATCTTCCTCCGGCGATGTCATCCTCCAAGCGGCAAAGAAGAATTCTTCCTCCGGCGACGTCTTCCTCCAAGCGGCAGCAAAGTCTTCATTCTTCCGGCGGCATCTTCAATCTTCTTTCTTCGCTCCGCCGCCGCGGAGCATCCATCCCGGCCGACTGCTAAACTTGGAATGAGGTACCTTTAAATGACGTCATCCAAGATGGCGTCCGCCGAATTCCGATTGGCTGATAGGATTCTATCAGCCAATCGGAATTAAGTTAAAAAAATCTGATTGGCTGATTGAATCAGCCAATCAGATTCAAGTTCAATCCGATTGGCTGATCCAATCAGCCAATCAGATTGAGCTCGCATTCTATTGGCTGATCTGAACAGCCAATAGAATGCGAGCTCAATCTGATTGGCTGATTGGATCAGCCAATCGGATTGAACTTGAATCTGATTGGCTGATTCAATCAGCCAATCAGATTTTTTTAACTTAATTCCGATTGGCTGATAGAATCCTATCAGCCAATCGGAATTCGGCGGACGCCATCTTGGATGACGTCATTTAAAGGTACCTCATTCCAAGTTTAGCAGTCGGCCGGGATGGATGCTCCGCGGCGGCGGAGCGAAGAAAGAAGATTGAAGATGCCGCCGGAAGAATGAAAACTTTGCTGCCGCTTGGACGAAGACGTCGCCGGAGGAAGAATTCTTCTTTGCCGCTTGGAGGATGACATCGCCGGAGGAAGATTTCTTCTTTGCCGCTTGGAGGACGACATCGCCCGGATCGGATCAGGAGTTCGGCCCGGTGTGGTGAAGACAAGGTAGGGAGATCTTCAGGGGGGTAGTGTTAGGATTTTTTAAGGGGGGTTTGGGTGGGTTTAGAATAGGGGTATGTGGGTGGTGGGTTGTAATGGGGGGGGGGGGATTGTATTTGTTGAATGCAAAAGAGCTGAATTCTTTGGGGCATGCCCCACAAAAGGCCCTTTTAAGGGCTGGTAAGGTAAAGAGCTTTGAAATTTGTTGAATTTAGAATAGGGCAGGGAATTTTTGTTATTTTGGGGGTTTATTATTTTATTAGGGGGCTTAGAATAGGTGTAATTAGCTTAAATATCTTGTAATCTTTTTTTTATTTTTTTGTAATTTAGTGTTTGTTTTTTTTTGTAATTTAGTTTAGTTAATTTAATTGTATTTTTAGATAGATGTTAGTAGTTTATTAAATTTATTGATAGTGTAGGTGTATTTGTAACTTAGGTTAGGATTTATTTTACAGGTAATTGGGTAATTATTTTAACTAGGTAGATATTAAATAGTTAATAACTATTTAATATCTATTATACCTAGTTAAAATAATTAACAATTTACCTGTAAAATAAATATTAACCCTAACATAGCTACAATGTAATTATTAATTATATTGTAGCTATCTTATGGTTTATTTTATAGGTAAGTATTTAGATTTAAATAGGAATATTTTAGTTTATAAATGAATTAGATTAATTTAATATAAATTTAGTTAGGGGTGTTAGGGTTAGATAGAGTTAATATAGTTAATATAAATACTATAGTAACTATATTAACTATATTAACCCTAATATAATTAGGGTTAATATAGTTAATATATATAATGTAATAACTATATTAACTATAATATACTTAGGGTTAATATAGATAATATAGCTGGCGGCGGGGTAGGTAGATTAAATTAGGGGTTAATCATTTTAATAGAGATGGCGGCGGTGTAAGGGGCTTACATTAGGGGTTAATAATTGTAATATAGATGGCGGCGGTGTTAGGGGCTCACTTTAGGGGGTTATAGATATAATATAGCTGGCGGCGGGGTACGGGAGCGGCGGTTTAGGGGTTAATAACTGTGTTAGACAGTGCGGGCTATGTTAGGGAGGCGTGTTAGACAGTGCGGGTGTTTTAGACTTTAGTCAGGTTTTATAGGCGCCGGCAGTTTCTAACGTGCCGCAAGTCACTGGCGACGCCAGAAATTTGTACTTACGCAGATTTCTGGACATCGCTGGTTTGTGAGACTTACGGCACGTTAGCATCTGACGGCGACTTATATGGGATGGCTCGAGTTGCGAGCTGAAACTGCGGGCGACGCCGGTCTCCTCGCTTGCGCCGCAAACTGCGATCTATATCGGATCGCGCCCCAGATATATTTAACCGCTGGCACCCTGGCAGTTGCCATTAAGGTGAGAGTGCTCATTATTGCATTGTATATATATACAGTATATATATATATATATATATATATACTGTATATATATATATATATATATATATATATCTCAATTAGCCAGTCACCCAGCACTCCAACCAATACGGTGTATTCAAAGCCTGGGTGCAATTCTCAATATTGTGTGTATATATGTTTTTTTATCCGTCAAATAATTAATTTTTATTTTCAATACATCCAATATTCAATTTAATGGTCATAGTCAACGTTTCGGCCCCTATTTTGGCCTTCTTCACGACAAATTTTATCTCAAATCAGCAATGAAGCTGTACTCCCAGTTCAAAAGGCTATCATAGACCTTTGAACTGGGAGTACGGCTTCATTGCTGATTTGAGATCAAATTTGTTGTGAAGAAGGCCCAAATATGACTATGTATATATACTATATATATATATATATATATATATATATATAAATGCAGTAGAAACATTATAATTACAGAAATATATATATTTTTTATATATAATATATTATATTAATATATATATATATTACAAATATCTGTATTTATTACTAGAATTTTTGCAAAGTATAAATTATATATACATATATATAATCAGCAGAAGAAACATTAAAACTACAGAAATATATTTTTCTGTGAATTTAATATTACTAGTAACACAAACTGTTTGTTTGCATGACCTGACATATTTGTTATTTTGTATCCCCTGTTGTTTTCATTCCCCCTGACAAAATTCACAAACAGTTTACATGCAACACTAAGTAATTAGATCCCAAGGGTAGTGTTGTAGCTTAATTAGACCAAAAGTTATTGTTAGGAAAGTAAATGCAGGTGACATTTCTATTCACAGCACAAACATCCAATTATCTAATTAGGATTAGGAAGAATTATCAGGAGATTTTTGGTTTTAATTGGATACAGTGTTTTGTATTTACAAAGTAAAACAAGAAATGTGAATAAATGAACTATTTGTTTTCAAACACTAATAATTTACTAATGGATACATCTAAAAGTTTCTGAAGAATGATAAACTGACCTATATTCCTGTAAAATAGAATACATTGATTTAGAAGAAAAGATTAGATAGACGGGCATCTATAATGTTTTATCAATTATTTGTCAATATTCTGTTAAAGAAATAATAATCCATGCAATAGTACATACACAAACAACCCTATATAGGCCAAGATTATAAGTGGAGCACAAGATTACAAGCAGTGTGGAGCAGTAATATAGTTCACGTAATATTAATACTGATTGCAATTGTGCTCTTATATTAAATGTCAATAGTTGATAATATATTTGTTGCAAGTGATAGCATAATACACACTACCCTATTCATGTTGGATATCGCATGTGCGTTATTTCTCACAGATAAAAGGTTTCTATGAGGTTCGCACTACCGTTCATGACAGATAGCGCTCAAGTGCAAAGCCGATGGAGCACAATTATTCCACTTAAAGGACCATTAAAGGGACAGGAAACCCAATTTTTTTCTTTCATGATTCAGATAGAGCATATAACTTTAAACAACTTTCCAATTTACTTCTATTATCTAAATTGCTTCATTCTCTTGGTATCCTTTTTTGAAAAGCATATCTAGTTAGGCTCAGTAGCTTCTCGAAAGTTATATTTAGTGCTCCACTTGTAATCTGGCAGTTAGTGTTTAATATTCATTTAATATATAAGTTGAGTGTAAGAACTTTCAATAAAGTTGAACAAAACTTTATTTACAGCCCATTCAGTACTCAAATCAGCCAATATAGATTTCAACAATTCCAATTTGTAGAATCTGAAAAGTCTGAAAATCATGAAAAATGATGCTTAAAATATGTTTTCTGATGAATAGGAAGACTAGTGTTAAACTGTCCCATAGAAAGTATTGCGATATTATCTTACCACAAATGCATTTGAAAACCTAAATGGGTTATAGTGAGGTATTTGAACAGATTGTAATGGGGTTGAATTTGAAAATGCCATGAAAAGTCATTTGCTTCTGAGGATGTATGTTTAAATTAAAGGGACGGTAAAAATGTTGAGATTGTAATATAAAATATATTGGCCACACGTCAGAAGTGTTTAAAAATTGGTTACACAGCAGAAGTGTTTATACATTAGACAAATTACACAAAAATCAAACAAAATATGATAATGAAAGCACATTGTATAGTTTGTTTTTTGCATTATTTATGATTAACCATTTTTGTGGTTCACAAATTTATGTCCCTAGATTGTTGGGGATGTGCATTTAGGGAGGTTGTGTGAGTGGGTACATTGAGTTTAGGGGGTTGCATGGGTGCCAGCGATAGGATTAATTACACAAGGAAGGTCACATTAAGGGTTAGTTAGAAAGTTTCCATTTACTGTGGTTTGTCCCCGGGTGGGATCATATCACAGAATACTATTTTGTTTTAGTTTGGTGAACCATTTGATTGTGGTTCACAAATTTGTTTTGTCCCTAGATTGTTGGGGATGTGCATTTAGGGAGGTTGTGTGAGTGGGTACATTGCGTTTAGGGGGTTGCATGGGTGCCAGCGATAGGATTAATTACACAAGGAAGGTCACATTAAGGGTTAGTTAGAAAGTTTCCATTTACTGTGGTTTGTCCCCGGGTGGGATCATATCACAGAATACTATTTTGATTCAGTGTGGTGAACCATTTGATTGTGGTTCACGGTTTGGGGGCTCTATCTAGGGCTGCCAACATTTTTTGAAGAAAATAAGGGAGACTAAAGAGCTTAATACATTCAACAACTTTCTACGTGAATTATATTTCTCATTAAAGGCACAGTCAGGGCCGGATTTATAATTAGGCAGAGTAGGCATATGCCTAGAGGCGCCCTCCATAGTGTATTTCTCTGCCTATTTATAAATACTAATGTGCAGAGAACGACCAGCACCTCCCAAAGTCCACATAGGTATACACACTAAAAAATAAGGGTGCAAAGCCTCAAGGATCCCCCTCACAGGAATCCAAATATCAAGGTGCAGAAAAAAGAACAAGGAGGCAGCACATCGAAAAAGGGAAACCTTTAATGTAGAGAGCAATGTTTCGGGGCTAATACCCCTTTCTCAAGCTTGTTCTTTTTTCGGCACCTTAATTATAAATACTAGTCAGCTTAAAATTTCCTTACTAAAACCACTGTAGTGAGAGTTGGAAAAAGGGCAACAGCTAGTTCCCACTTAGCTAAAGGACCTCTGATGTCAGAGCTAGCTGCTTTCTGCGCTTGCTATCATTTGTTAGCAGCAGTCATGTGCCTACTCTGACATCACTGGTGACATATAAATAACACAGTGACATATAAATCACAGATCTAAGATATACCAATATAAAATGTGATGTAAAACTGTGAAAATGATATATATACAGTGCTTTTTTGAAAAGAAAAGGTGCCGGTATTCATTGAATATTTATTGATATATTATGCTCAGTAACTTTGAGAAAAGTAAAGGGACAACATTATTTACAATGTTTGATGTATTTTGCAGCCCCCTCTTATGAAAACTATAGTTTTTAAATAATGATTACAAATATTACCTGATATGAGTTGGCAGAGGTGGGGGTACTTAGTACCGGTGAGTACCCCCACAAAAAAGCCCTATATATATATATATATATATATATATATATATATATATATATATATATATATATATATATATATAATCTTATTGGTGGAAAAGTTTTATAAAACAATGTGTTCAGAAAGAGGATACACTGGCCAAATTCTTTTTGGTCCCTAAAGAATTTGGCCAGTGTATCCTCTTTTTGAACACATTTTTTTATATAACTTTTCCACCAATAAGATTATATATATTACAAAGTTGTACCAGCTAGTACTGGATATAAAAAGCTATGGTCAAGGCCCCACAGTGAACCAATGCTGTTGTGGAGACCAAGGTGCACGAAGGTTTATTGAATTGAAATATAACTACAAAAGAAAAATTAGTAAACGCTACCCAGCAACCCTAGGTAAGGTTTACACATTTTTCTTTTGTAGTTATATATATATATATATAATTTTTACACTTTTACATCACTAGTGACTTAGGTGGATGGGAACTAGCTGCTACCCACAATATGGTGGCTTCATGTAGCTAGCTATAAGCACATTATTATTTATAATAAATAATATAATATAAATATAATTTGTGTTCTAATAAGGTCTGCACCATATTATTGATGCTATTTTATGTTAAAGAATATGATATGATTTTTTGTAGCCCCCCATAAATAGAATCTGTAACTATGAGCACATCTGTTTCTAGTTGGTAATGAATCTATATAATGTACTATATCTGTATTCTTCATATACTAAATACAGGATTTACATTGCACCATCTTATACCCTTACCCCTAGAAAGTATGGGAGGTGTGGTTATTTCACTGGCGAGGGCCGTGAAGGTCATCAGCAAAGCAGTGAACGTGGAGAGCGGGGGTGGGGGTGGGGGGCTGGGTTTCTTCAGATTTTGTAAATCCGGCCCTGGGTACAGTGGAAGTAAAAACATTAAACTGTCAGATACATCATACTATTAACTAAATAAGAGTACAAGAGCACAATATTAAAGAGACACGAAACCCCCCAAAAAAATATTGCATGATTTAGATAGAGCATACATTTTTAAACAACTTTCCACTTTACATCTTTTATCTAATTTTCTTCATTCTCTTGGTGTCCTTTGTAGAAAAGCATATCTAGATAGGCTCGGGCGCTAGCTGCTAATTGGTACCTGCATATATATGCCTCTTCTGATTGGCTTGCTAATGTGTTCAGCTACTTCCCAGTAGTGCATTGCTGCTCCTTCAAGAAAGGATACCAAGAGAATAAAGCAAAACTGATGATAGAAGTAAATTAGAAAAATGTTTACAATTGTATGCTTTATCTAAATAATGTACGAAAATGTTTGGGTTTCATGTCCCTTTAAGGGACACAAATGTTCCAAGAGCAGATAAATAAGTGAGCCTGGGAGACTGTAAAAAAGTTTGGGCAAATAACTCTCCGCCAAGCTCCGCCCCCTGTAGAGTGACTCCTTCCTACGTCTGTGCACCTTCTGCCTTAAATCTGAAGTAAGCCACCATTTTCCTCAACTCCAGGGAATGCTGGGAGGTACCACTGTATAGCCAAGCTCCGCCCCCTGTAGAGTGACTCCTTCCTACGTCTATGCACCTTCTGCCTTAAATCTCAAGTAAGCCACCATTTTCCTCAACTCCAGGGAATGTTGGGAGGTACCACTGTATAGCCAAGCTCCGCCCCCTGTAGAGTGACTCCTTCCTACGTCTATGCACCTTCTGCCTTAAATCTCAAATAAGCCACCATTTTCCTCAACTCCAGGGAATGCTGGGAGGTACCACTGTATAGCCAAGTTCTGCCCCCTGTAGAGTGACTCATTCCTACGTCAGTGCACCTTCTGCCTGAAATCTCAAGTAAGCCACCATTTTCCTCAACTCCAGGGAATGCTGGGAGGTACCACTGTATACAGAATGAGAGAGAAATATCCAGAGCTGCTATTAGATAGCTGATATTAAAGAGACAGTCTAGTCAAAATTAAACTTTCATGATTCAAACAGGGCATGTAATTTTAAAAAACTTTGCAATTTACTTTTATCATCAATGTTGCTTTGTTCTCTTGGTATTCTTAGTTAAAAGCTAAACCTAGGTAGGCTCATATGTTAATTCCTTAGCCCTTGAAGACTGCCTCTTAACTCAATGCATTTTGAAATGTTTTCACCACTAGAGGGCGTTAGTTCATGTGTGCCATATAGATAACATTGTGCTCACGCACATGGAGTTACCGAGGAGTCAGCACTGATTGTCTAAAATGCAAGTTTGTCAAAAGAACTGAGATAAGGGGGGCAGTCTGTAGAAGCTTCGATACAAGGTAATAACAGTGGTAAAAAGTATATTAATATAACTGAGATAAGGAGCAGTCTGCAGAGGGTTAGATACAAGGTAATCACAGAGGTAAAAAGTATATTAATATAACTGAGATAAGGAGCAGTCTGCAGAGGCTTAGATACAAGGTAATCACAGAGGTAAAATGTATATTAATATAACTGAGATAAGGGTGCAGTCTGCAGAGGCTTAGATACAAGGTAATCACAGAGGTAAAAAGTATATTAATATAACTGAGATAAGGAGCAGTCTGCAGAGGCTTAGATACAAGGTATACAAAATTACCCTAATGAAAGGGAGACCCCTAAAAACACCCGTAGGTACCACTTTTTATCAGTGAAGTGTAATGCTCCGTGAAATCTTCACTGGATTGTAATGGCCACACTCAAATCCTAGAAGTGTAAATAAACAAGACTGTCCTGGTAATCACCTTTGAGAAAGGTCGGGAGACCTTCCTCCTAGGCTCTACTGCGGACCGCCACTCTTCAGCTTGGAGCGGACTCCCACAAGCAAACGACCGCAGACACGCTGCGCTGGCGTCCGCCCAAACACCCCGGGCTCTGCAAAATGACGTCAGAGGACGCAGCCGGCTTGTGAGGGAGAGACTGGTATCCGGATAAGGACAAATCCAAACGGAAGGACAGCGTTGGCATCCAGGCTGTATGGCCAATCTTCACCTCCTTGAATAGGTAACCTCCAGGGGTGTACCCGCTGCAAACAATTCCGTTAAGGGCTTGAAGACTTGAAAGAAAGTACAAAGTCCGGAATTTGCAGTAAAAGTTTTCAATGCTTGCACTGAGGGCATATGTTTGTCTTTTGTACATGTACACTTTTTAAAGGATAATAAAGCATTGAAAACTTTTACTGCAAATTCCGGACTTTGTACTTTCTTAGATACAAGGTAATCACAGAGGTAAAACGTGTATTAATATAACTGAGATAAGGAGCAGTCTGCAGAGGCTTGGATACAAGGTAATCACAGAGGTAACAAGTATATTAATATAACAGTGCTGGTTATGCAAAACTGGGGAATGGGTAATAAAGGGATTATCTATCTTTTTAAACAATACAAATTCTGGTGTAGACCGTCCCTTTAAGAAATTGCAGGTTCCTGTATTGTCCCTGTGCTGTACTGACATTTTGGTGTAGGTGACTGTTAATAACAAATCTAAAAATATTTATTAAACTATTAAAGTGTTGTTATGATTTCCTGTCCTCATAACCACAATTTCCTGTCATGTAGATAACTGTAAATTTCACACCAGCTTGTGTCCTTAATGTATATCTGTAGCAATGTATTACTCACAGCATTAATATATAAACATATTGCTGATGTACATAGAGAAATAGCCAGATTTATTTTCTATGTTAAAGGGACATGACACCCATTTTTTTTTCTTTTATGATTCAGATAAAGCAGCAATTTTAAGCAACTTTCTAATTTATTCCTATTATCTTTTTTTCTTTGTTATCTTACTATTTTTATTTGAAAAGCAAGAATGCAAGCTTAGGTTTATCAACTGAGTAGCACTTGCTGATTGGTGGTTAAATGTAGCCACCAATCAGCAAGCGTGACCCAAGATGCTGAACCAAAAATGTTCTGGCTCCTAAGCTTACATTCCTGCTTTTTCAAATAAAGATACCCAGCGAACAAAGAAAAATTGAGTATAGGAGTAAATTAGTATGTTGCTTAAAATTGCTACTCTATCTGAATCATATCCCTTATACTATATAGTATAGAAAGTTTCAGTTTAGGTAGGGATACCACAGGCAAAATCAACTATTTCAAATACAAAAATAAAGGAAAATTTACTATTTGTAAACAATTTAAAATACTCAAACAGGCAAAATGGATAATTAGGAACAAATTAAAGGGGAGTAAGATTTAGGGTAAACTGTCTATTTAAAGGGACATTAAGCACCCTAGAGCATAATCTGTAACTGAGGTTTTTGACAACCCTAAAATAATGAGATAACGCAAAATGTACAAAATGTCTCTCTGGCAGGACCACTCCTTCCTCAGGATCTGATCTTTTAAATCAGCTTATGCCAAAGTGGTGGTTTCACACATGAATGATTGCACAGACGAGGCAAGAAAATCTCTTACCTCCCAATAAAAGTCCTCCTCAAAATATTCACAGAGCCAAAATCAGCCATTCAAGAGGGAAAATAATATAAAGTAAAAATATTTATTAATACATAAAAACATAGTTGAACACTTGTGTGACCAACACCTAATCCTTTTACGCGTTTTCTCAAAGTTTTTTCTCTATTGTAAAAAGAAGGGGTTATCCTCACATAAATAAGGGTCCCATGATTACTCTACTCAAATAAATGCTCATTTATACACGCCATTAGCACAGTGATCACCTGGCTATAAAAACCTATATAGGGGCTTTATTTTACACAGGGCTTCTGAGCGTTAAAACAAGAGGTTATAGGGGTCTCTTGGCTTTTTTGATCACCTGTTACAGGCACTTTAAGATGCACTCACCATGAAGCTTAATTTTTCATGTTCAGTGTCCTTTCTATTTCTGGGTTTTCCAGGTCTAAGTGACATTACCATGCCCATATGTGGCAACATCACTTACATGCCTGGTGTTACAAACTGCTATTTGTAACTGGCCCTTTAAATGGAAAATTGCCCTGCTTCCCTGGATTGTGGAGAAGCCTATTTGCCAGCCTCCTTCCTCATGACTATGGCCCCTGGAAGATTGTGCCCCTGAAAACGTATTAACTTTTATTGGGTGTGTATGGCCCTTTAAGAACCGTCTGGGGACATATTGTGACTTTGGTGAACAATGTCTGTTACAGAAGCATTAGTTTTCCTTGTGTACCGTTAAGTGCTATGTGACAGACCCTTCGGTCAGAACTGAAAGAGTTAACTTTGTTCAGCTTTAAGAAGCTATTTTCTAAATACAAGTTTGCTGGCATCAGCTCTAATTAAGTTTAGTGATAAACATTCCCATTGTCTAATCACCTCCGGAGTCAGACTGCCAGTTGATAAGATGGGCTGCATTGTTTTCTTGTGTGTAACTTGTTATCTGCTGAAGTAATGTAATTCTATTGTGGCCTGTCAAAGGGCGTTGTCTCTCTATCTAAGGTACCAAATGTGTGATGGGGGATTTTATGCTTCCCCCCTGGGAGTGTCCTGTGTGCATGTAACCTCAATAAAAACCAGGCTGGGTGTTCCAGCACCTCAGACCTTTTCTGACCCTCTAACTTGCAGCCTTGACTCATGTTTGTAGGGGACAGCTATAATCACTACAGGGATTGCTATGCTCTTCATACTCCCTTAGCTACTGAGCTCTTGTAAGAGCTCTTGTTCCTGATCCTGCTTCGCTCTACAGAAGGAAGAGGTTCACCTACTGGAGCCTGGTCGTAGGTCCAGGGCGCAGAGCAGACGGCGAGATACCAGCCCAGCAGCGGTGGTTCGTAGAGTCTGCATTACTTATGGTGGCTACGCTGCTGATGATCCTTTGGTGAGCGCTAGGAGCATCCTTTTCTATGGTCCAACTTCCAGCCAGCCTGGAGGCAACCGTAACATTTGGCGGCAGCGGTGGGATGGCGTCCTAGCGCAAGGAGCAGCACCCCAACAGCACTGGTATCGTATGAGAGTTATTGAGGGCAACGCTAGCCACTGCGCAGCGTCCCTACCTACAGCAGCATGGAGCTGAAAAGACACTGGTCAGAACCCTGTGAAGAGCACCTCAACCTGATCCGTCGCTATGAGGGCGCTGATTTTGTTCCAGAGGTAAAGAGGCGGCTAGTCCGATATGGTCCAGACCCTGCGCAGGAGGTAGTCAGTCGAATCATCCGGGAATTGGATACTGAGAACAAAGCGGCACGAGCCTTTGAGCGCCAACTGTGGAGTTTGGGGGTATGGACACCTGGTCTCCAGCGAGAAAGTGAGTTACAGGGAGAGGAGAGCAGCGACCTCCCTCCCCAGCGGCAGTATACCGTGCAGAGGGAAGAGACAACCGGTCTCCTTCCCCAACCCCAACCAGAGATACCCGAGGCAGCAGGCCTCATAGACGGGTCCTGGGAGGACCCCCAGCAGGCAGGTGGAGATGGGACCGCAGTCTCTCTACCGGCCCTACAGGGATGCTGGGCAGGCGGCCCAGATCCCCAGCGACAGACCCAGCTACAGGGAGGGGAGAGCATCGACCTCCCTCCCCAGCCGGAGTGTGCCTTCCAGGGAGAGGAGACAACCGGTCTCTCTCCCCAGCCGCAGCATGTTCCACAGGGAGCGGAGAGCATCGACCTCCCTTCCCAACGGCCGCCGGAGTATCAGGAGGAGGAGGTAAGCCAATCTCCCCCTCCCCAGCTAACTCCTAACTTGGGCCCAGGGTTAACAGTGGAGATGTTAACCCCCACTGACCCCCACGTTCCCTTTGCCACCGGGCAGGACTATGCCCCAATTCCCCCAGCAGAAGAGCTGGCATAAGGACAGAGCGCTGCTGGCCTCTGCCCTACAGACCCCCTTGTTACAGGACTGGCCTGCAAACCCCTCACCCCAGCAGAAGCGCTGGCACCAGGGCAGAGTGCCGCTGGCCTCTGCCCCCCAAGTACCACCAGCTATTTGCCCAGCTGCGCCAGGAAGGCCTAGGATGCTACACTTTCATCCTACAACCTGGAACCTACAGGCCAGTACTACTTATTGTGGGGGGGCTACTTTGCTGCTAATGTTTATTTGTGGGTGGGTTGCGAGACTAACTTAGGCACTGACCGACAGAAGGTCAGGTGCCTGGTTAGTCTCCCTACAAAAGGGGAGATATGTTACAAACTGCTATTTGTAACTGGCCCTTTAAATGGAAAATTGCCCTGCTTCCCTGGATTGTGGAGAAGCCTATTTGCCAACCTCCTTCCTCATGACTATGGCCCCTGGAAGATTGTGCCCCTGAAAACGTATTAACTTTTATTGGGTGTGTATGGCCCTTTAAGAACCGTCTGGGGACATATTGTGACTTTGGTGAACAATGTCTGTTACAGAAGCATTAGTTTTCCTTGTGTACCGTTAAGTGCTATGTGACAGACCCTTCGGTCAGAACTGAAAGAGTTAACTTTGTTCAGCTTTAAGAAGCTATTTTCTAAATACAAGTTTGCTGGCATCAGCTCTAATTAAGTTTAGTGATAAACATTCTTATTGTCTAATCACCTCCGGAGTCAGACTGCCAGTTGATAAGATGGGCTGCATTGTTTTCTTGTGTGTAACTTGTTATCTGCTGAAGTAATGTAATTCTATTGTGGCCTGTCAAAGGGCGTTGTCTCTCTATCTAAGGTACCAAATGTGTGATGGGGGATTTTATGCTTCCCCCCTGGGAGTGTCCTGTGTGCATGTAACCTCAATAAAAAGCAGGCTGGGTGTTCCAGCACCTCAGACCTTTTCTGACCCTCTAACTTGCAGCCTTGACTCATGTTTGTAGGGGACAGCTATAATCACTACAGGGATTGCTATGCTCTTCATACTCCCTTAGCTACTGAGCTCTTGTAAGAGCTCTTGTTCCTGATCCTGCTTCGCTCTACAGAAGGAAGAGGTTCACCTACTGGAGCCTGGTCGTAGGTCCAGGGCGCAGAGCAGACGGCGAGATACCAGCCCAGCAGCGGTGGTTCGTAGAGTCTGCATTACTTATGGTGGCTACGCAGTAGTTATGGTATCTACGGTGCTGATGATCCTTTGGTGAGCGCTAGGAGCATCCTTTTCTACGGTCCAACTTCCAGCCAGCCTGGAGGCAACCGTAACACCCGGATTCCTCCAACTGAAGCCTAATCTGGTGCCCCCTCTTAAGCCTTCTAACACTGTATGATCAGCTCC